>NC_061508.1:51952422-52028370 GCF_022539505.1 Lolium rigidum
GAAAGCTAGAATTGTAATAGGAAGCATTATTTGTAATCTTGCGGGAGGAGTTAGAAACTTTACCGGACTCTGTAACTTGTACAATACGAATCCCTCGGCTCCGCCTCCTATATAAGGGGGAGTCGAGGGACATAGAAGGCATCGAATCATTGTTTCTCAAACCCTAGTTTTCATATTCGTCGAGTACTTTTCGGCTGAAACCTTCGAGATCTACTTGCCCTCTACATCCAACTAAACCCTAGTCTACAATCCGTAGGCATTGACAAGTTGATACCTTGTCACCCGGGGGCATACGATCATTTTCCTTACAATTGGGAATGATCCAAAAGAAAAGGGAAATTATAGCATAGCCCTCAAATTCTACAACCAACACCCCACAAGAAAACACGAAAACGTGATCAGGTCCAGAGAGTACACCGATGATGGTTGACTCACCGGAGCGGACGCCGTTGCCTCCACCGGGGACAAGACCACTTGGGGTTGGAGATTCAGATATTAATCTACTGCTAACTATTTTTGCAAGAAAATAATATACTTTTAATTCACGCTCCAAAGTTAGCCTGGGCCATGTTTCTTTGTACTGTTGGGCTTGTTTGTAGTGTAAACCACTAGCAAAAAAAACTAGCCACTGGGAGTAGTGCTCTTTTTGTTTATCCATGTGAAAGTTTTTACTTTAGAACATGACCACACTTTTCTTTTTTGAAACGGGAAAAGTATGGGCACGTTCTAAACTAAAGAACTTTTGCATGGATAAATGATCTATTGCAGCTGAACGATGGCATGTGTAGCAATACACACATCTATATCGATCGTCTTATTACCTCCGAACTACGTAGAAATTTGCAGCTGAGTTTCTTTCAATCTTATTAAAGTTACTCAATTTGGCGTCTAATATCTTCGTTGTTATTATATTACAGGCACAACCAAGTTCCGGAAGTAAGAAGCAGTGGATCAAACTAAATGTGCTCGAACTGAACTTAGCTATTAGGTAAATAAAAACAGAGTGCCTTTGAATTTCTAACAGATACTCCCAGTGACGGAGCAGGCCTTGTTTATAGACTACTGCTTAAAAAGACGACGCCTGAGCAACTCTTAGGCACTACGCGGGTCCTGTCTAGGACATAAACGGTAGTCTAGGCAGAGCACCACCGACCAATCCGCCGCACTGCCGCACGGAGGAGCATCGATACCGGAGGAGGAGACGTCGGCGAGCAGCACCGCGAAGAAGGTCGCAACCTACTTCGCAGTCTTCATCGGCATCTCGAGTTCGCCCGCGACCTCGAGCTCGTCCTCGGCCGGGACAATGGCGGTAACGACCTCTTCTTCTCACCTTCGTACTCGTTCTGCCTGAACATGCCATTCTCGGGCATTGACGACATGCACATTAGATCTTCTAGGGTTTTACATTAGGATAGGGTTCAGATTGACGTTTGCTAGGTGTTCCTCGCCATTGCTTGTCCAGTTCTTGCTGCTCACGGTCTGGATTTGCTTAGATCTGTTTCTCTAATCTGCAATCGCGGTAGATCATTCATATACCTGGCTATGGATTGCTGAAACTGCAAGGTTTTTTGTGTTCGGGTTTAGCATGTTGTGCGAAAGATTAAGTTGAGTTGCGCTAGTTTGTTCAGATGCAAGAGGAGTGGAAGGACTTGAAGAACGAAGTAGCTATGCTGAAGAATCTGCAGAGAACACAAGCACAAGTGATGAGGGCTAAGAAACAAGAATGGGAAGCAGAAAAACAAGGCTTTGGAGGCTGAAAAGAGAAAGCTAGAGTACAGCATATACGATCTGCTCCAAGCGAACTTTGCAATCAAGGATAAGCTCAAGAGGATCAGGGTTATTTGTGATGAGTGATGAATGTGTTCTAGATGTACTGTAGGAGAATTTGTAATGTACCCTAAGTACAACTCGTAATGTACTCAATTTGAAATGCTACTTGTGTTGTTTCTTTAGTCAACTAGGCCACTGATTATAACCTGGGATCATATTATGGGGAGATGATTGATCAGAACCTATGGCATGACTTAACATGACCATGCCATTGGTTCTAGTCAAACATCTCCTCCATATGTCCTCATATTATGAGGACTATGATACATTGATTTGCATGCTTTTGCTTCCACAATTGTGCATTGGACAATGATTGAACAATGGCACAACGAAAGGCAATTAAGGTGTTGCCCTCAAACTTAGTCTTGTGTGCCATATTCGTTGCATGGCATGACTTAGTTTGTGGTTAGTCCCTCTGCATGTTGTGTGATCGAATATATGAGGCCTTCTTTTCGTTTGTCTAAGTGCATTGGCCAATGATTGAACAATGGCACAACAGGGTGATGCTCTCAAACTTAGTCATGTGAGCCATATTACTGGCACACTAGACTTAGCTTGCGGACAATCCCTTTGCCTGTCGTGTGATCCTACATATAAGGCCTCGTTTTGGTTTGTCTAGTGCATTGACCAATAATTCAACAAAGACACAATGGAAGGCAAGGTGCTGCCTTCAAACTTAGTCGTGTGTGCCATATTCGTTGCATAGTAGACTTAGTTTGGGGACAGTCCCTCTACCTGCCATGTGACCAAATGTATGAGGCCTCATTTGTGTTGGCCAATGATTCAACAAAGGTACAATGGAAGGCTAGGTGGTGGCCTCAAACTTAGGCATGCGTGCCACAGTCATTGCACACTACACTTAGTTTGTGGCCACTCCCTATGTCTGCCGTGTGAGCAAATGTATGAGGCCTTACTAATGTTATCAATGTCCGTTTTCATGTACACTACTTGTGAGCAGGCATACCTCTAATGGCTTGTGTTCTTCTGGCAGACTGAGAAGATCATGCTTGGTTCACCTGCTGAGGTTCCCGGCGAGGGACCGGCAAAGAAGCGTCGTGGAAGGACGGCTAAGGTCGGCCACTTCCACGAGGAGGCAGGGCCGGACCACTTCCTCCGCATCATCTTCAAGCCCACCTTCGGTCGGCTCATGATCCTTAAAGCTTTCGTTAAGTGGTTTGGAGACATTCCTTCCAACATCATCATCACCACCAACACCGGATGCAACTGGAGGATGACTACGAGGAGAGAAGGCAATGACGCATTCATCGACCAGGGATGGACGACCTTCGCCGTCGCCCATCAGCTCAAGGTAGGCCAGTTCCTCACCTTCAGGAAGGTGTCTTCCTTGGAGTACAGTGTGGTCATCTTTGACCACACCTGCACTGAGGTGGTGAGCAGGTGCCCGTACCATGGCGATGACACCAGGTGTGTCGTCTCCGAGCATCATGTCTGAAGCTAACCTTGTACCATGTCGTCGTGTCTAGTTGTTGTTCGTCTCTAGTGTGTTGAACTATGATCCTGTCCGCCGTGTCCAGAATCATGATCGTGTCTGCAAAATGTTGTGTCGTCTATGATCACTGCTAAGTTCTCTGTCGTCTATGATTGTGTTCTTCCTTGTGTTGTTCATCGCTGGTAACGTCACCACTGCAGGGAAGAGGTAGGCAGAACCGGATTATGGGTTGCAACCAAACAGTAGTGGCGCTGTACTAGGCTGCTACAAGGCCTGAAAACCGACCTACCAAACGGGAAGAGCCCAAATCTCGACGTGACCGAAAACACTCTGTGCAGGCCACCAAAGAAAGTGGCTTTTATGGCACATGGCCCGTCTTGTACGCGCAAGGGGCACCTTCCCACTGCGCCAGTGGTGCAGGAAATAGGTGCAGGCTACCAAACGTGCCCTTAGCTGCTTGGCCGTGAGCAGCAGCTGGAGCAGAAAGGGTGTGCGGAAGCAAGTCGGGGCTGTTTTGGAACGAACCAGAGACGAACGGGTGATGTCTACGGGTGCTTCTATTCTTGTAGACAGTGTTGGGCCTCCAAGAGCAGAGGTTTGTAGAACAGCAGCAAGTTTCCCTTAAGTGGATCACCCAAGGTTTATCGAACTCAGGGAGGAAGAGGTCAAAGATATCCCTCTCGTGCAACCCTGCAACCACAAAGCAAGAAGTCTCTTGTGTCCCCAACACACCTAATAGGTGCACTAGTTCGGCGAAGAGATAGTGAAACACAGGTGGTATGAATAAATGCGAGCAGTAGCAACGGCGCCAGAAAAGTGCTTGTTGGCGTGCAGTTGATGGTAGTAATATTGCAGGAAGTAAAGATGCGATAGAAACAAGTAAACAAGCAGCGATAGCGATATTTAGGAACAAGGCCTAGGGATCATACTTTCACTAGTGGACACTCTCAACATTGATCACATAACAGAATAAATAGATAGATGCTAGACTCTACACCCTCTTGTTGGATGATGAACACCACTAACTGTGTAGGATTACACGAACCCTCAATGCCGGAGTTAACAAGCTCCACAATATTCGATATTCATGTTTAAGTAACCTTAGAGTGCATGACAGATCAACACAACCAAACCAAGTACTAACATAGCATGCACACTGTCACCTTCACACTACGAAAGGAGGAATAGATCACATCAATACTATCATAGCAATAGTTAACTTCATAATCTACAAGAGATCACAATCATAGCCTACGCCAAGTACTACACGATGCACACACTCGTCACTATTATACCGTGCAGGGAGGAATAAACTACTTTAATAACATCACTAGAGTAGCACACGGATAAATTGTGATACAAAACACATTGCAATCATAAAGAGATATAAATAAGCACTCCACTATGCCATTCATAACAATGAATAAGTATTCTGTGAAATATAGCCTAAGAGACCCACACGGTGCACACACTCGTCACCTTTACACACGTGGGACAAGGAGTCTCCTGGAGATCACATAAGTAAAATCCACTTGACTAGCATAATGACATCTAGATTACAAGCATCATCATATGAATCTCAATCATGTAAGGCAGCTCATGAGATTATTGTATTGAAGTACATAGGAGAGAGATAAACCACATAGCTACCGGTACAGCCCCGAGCCTCGATGGAGAACTACTCCCTCCTCATGGGAGACAGCAGCGTTGATGAAGATGGTGGTGGTGTTGATGGAGAAGCCTTCCGGGGGCACTTCCCCGTCCCGGTGGCGTGCCGGAACGAGACTCCTGTCCCCCGGATCTTGGCTTCGCGATGGCGGCGGCTCGGAAGGTTTTCTCTCGGTTTCGTCGAACGTCATAGGGTTTTCGCGACAGAGACCTTAAGTAGGCGGAAGGGCGGCGTCGAGAGGGGTCGCGGGGCCACCGGACACTAGGGCGGCGCGCCCCTCCTCGGGCCGCGCCGCCACCATGTGTGGGCCCCTGTGGCCCCTCTCTCGGCGGCTCTCGGGTGTTCCGGAAGCTCCCGGGGATTCTAAGATGCTTTGGGCGTTGATTTCGTCCAATTCCGAGAATATTTCCTTACTAGGATTTCGAAACCAAAAACAGCAGAAAACAGGAACCGGCACTTCGGCATCTCGTCAATAGGTTAGTTCCGGAAAACGCATAATAATGACATAAAGTATGCATAAAACATGTAGATATCATCAATAATGTGGCATGGAACATAAGAAATTATCGATACGTCGGAGACGTATCAGCATCCCCAAGCTTAGTTCTGCTCGTCCCGAGCAGGTAAACGATAACAAAGATAATTTCTGGAGTGACATGCCATCATAACCTTGATCATACTATTGTAAGCATATGTAATGAATGCAGCGATCAAAACAATGGTAATGATATGAGTAAACAACTGAATCATAAAGCAAAGACTTTTCATGAATAGTACTTTCAAGACAAGCATCAATAAGTCTTGCATAAGAGTTAACTCATAAAGCAATAAATCAAAGTAAAGGTATTGAAGCAACACAAAGGAAGATTAAGTTTCAGCGGTTGCTTTCAACTTATAACATGTATATCTCATGGATAGTGTCAATGTAAAGTAATATAACAAGTGCAATATGCAAGTATGTAGGAATTAATGCACAGTTCACACAAGTGTTTGCTTCTTGAGGTGGAAAGAAATAGGTGAACTGACTCAACATAAAAGTAAAAGAAAGGTCCTTCAAAGAGGAAAGCATCGATTGCTATATTTGTGCTAGAGCTTTTATTTTGAAAACATGAAACAATTTTGTCAACGGTAGTAATAAAGCATATGTATCATGTAAATTATATCTTACAAGTTGCAAGCCTCATGCATAGTGTACTAATAGTGCCCGCACCTTGTCCTAATTAGCTTGGATTAACACGGATTATCATTGCATAACATATGTTTCAACCAAGTGTCACAAAGGGGTACCTCTATGCCGTCTGTACAAGGGTCTAAGGAGAAAGTTCGCATTGGATTTCTCGCTTTTGATCATTCTTCAACTTAGACACCCATACCGGGACAACATAGACAACAGATAATGGACTCCTCTTTTAATGCTTAAGCATTCAACAACAAATAATATTCTCATAAGAGATTGAGGTTTTATGTCCAAACTAAAACTTCCACCATGATTCATGGCTTTAGTTAGCGGCCCAATGTTCTTCTCTAACAGTATGCATACTCAAACCATTTGATTGTGAAAACCGTCCTTACTTCAGACAAGACGAACATGCATAGCAACTCACATGATATTCAACAAAGTGTTGATGGCGTCCCCGTAAAACATGGTTACCGCACAACAAGCAACTAAATAAGAGATAAAGTGCATAAGTACATATTCAATACCACAATAGTTTTTAAGGCTATTTTGTCCCATGAGCTATATATTGCAAAGGCGAATGATGGAAATTTAAAGGTAGCACTCAAGCAATTTACTTTGGAATGGCGAAGAAATACCATGTAGTAGGTAGGTATGGTGGACACAAATGGCATAGTGGTTGGCTCAAGGATTTTGGATGCATGAGAAGTATTCCTCTCGATACAAGGTTTAGGCTAGCAAGGCTTATTTGAAACAAACACAAGGATGAACCGGTGCAGCAAAACTTACATAAAAGACATATTGTAAACATTATAAGACTCTACACCGTCTTCCTTGTTGTTCAAAACTCAATACTAGAAATTATCTAGACCTTAGAGAGACCAAATATGCAAACCAAATTTTAGCAAGCTCTATGTATTTCTTCATTAATGGGTGCAAAGTATATGATGCAAGAGCTTAAACATGAGCACAACAATTGCCAAGTATCAAATTATCCAAGACATTTATTCAATTACTACATGTAGCATTTCCCGTTTCCAACCATATAACAATTAACGAAGCAGGTTCAAACTTCGCCATGAACATTATGAGCTAAGAACACATGTGTTCATATGAACCAGCGGAGCGTGTCTCTCTCCACACAAGCATGATGTAATCAATTTATTCAAACACAAACAAAAACAAAAACAAACAGACGCTCCAAGTAAAGTACATAAGATGTGACCGAATAAAAATATAGTTTCAAGGGAGGAACCCGATAAATTTGTCGATGAAGAAGGGGATGCCTTGGGCATCCCCAAGCTTAGATGCTTGAGTCTTCTTGAAATATGCAGGGATGAACCACCGGGGCATCCCCAAGCTTAGAGCTCTTCACTCTTCTTGATCATAGTATATCATCCTCCTCTCTTGACCCTTGAAAACTTCCTCCACACCAAACTCGAAACAAACTCATTAGAGGGTTAGTGCATAATCAAAATTTCACATGTTCAGAGGTGACACAATCATTCTTAACACTTCTGGACATTGTCACAAAGCTACTGGACAGTCAATGGGATCAAAGAAATCCATCCAACATAGCAAAAGAGGCAATGCGAAATAAAAGGCAGAATCTGTCAAAACAGAACAGTCCGTAAAGACGGATTTTATAAGTGGCACCAGACTTGCTCAAATGAAAATGCTCAAATTGAATGAAAGTTGCGTACATATCTGAGGATCATGCACGTAAATTGGCATGATTTTCTGAGCTTACCTGCAGAGCAGTGTGCCCAGATTCGTGACAGCAAAGAAATCTGTAACTGCGCAGTAATCCAAATCTAGTACTGAACTTTGCTATCAAAGACTTTACTTGGCACAACAATGCAACTCAAAACTAAGATAAGGAGAGGTTGCTGCAGTAGTAAACAACTTCCAAGACTCAAATATAAAACAAAATTACTGTAGCGAAATAAACACATGGGTTATCTCCCAAGAAGTTCTTTCTTTATAGCCATTAAGATGGGCTCAGAAATTTTAATGATGCACTCGCAAGAAATAAGTAATTGAAGCAAAAGAGAGCATCAAGAGGCAAATTCAAAACACATTTAAGTCTAACATGCTTCCTATGCATAGGAATCTTGTAAATAAACAAGTTCATGAAGAGCAAAGTAACAAGCATAGGAAGATAAAACCAGGTGTAACTTCAAAAATTTCAGCACATAGAGAGGTGTTTTAGTAACATGAAAATTTCTACAACCATATTTTCCTCTCTCATAATAACTTTCAGTAGCATCATGAGCAAACTCAACAATATAACTATCACATAAAGCATTCTTATCATGAGTCTCATGCATAAAAGTATCATTACTCTCCACATAAGCATAATCAATTTTATTAGTTGTAGTGGGAGCAAATTCAACAAAGTAGCTATCATTATTATTCTCATCAAGTGTAGGAGGCATAGTATAATCACAATAAAATTTATCCTCCATAGTAAGTGGCACCAAAAGACCACTATCATTATAATCATCATAAATAGGAGGCAAAGTATCATCAAAGAAAATTTTCTCCTCAATGCTTGGGGGACTAAAAATATCATGCCAAAACCAGCTTCCCCAAGCTTAGAACTTTCTATATTATTGTCAACAATGGTGTTCAAAGCGTTCATACTAATATTACTACCAGCATGCAAACAAGATTTCATAGGTTTTTTAATTTTCGCATCAAACAATCCATGTTTTAAATCAGGAAATAGAATAAGAAGCTCACTCTTGTACATTATGCCAAACTAGTGTAAACAAGAAACAACAAGATGCAATTGCAGGATCTAAAGGAAATAGCTTTGAGCACACACACGACGGCGCCGTAAAAATACTTTACCCGAGACCGTAGTATGAGATGCCTTTTAACTTTCCTCCCCGGCAACGGCGCCAGAAAAGTGGCTAGTTGCCGGGGTCCGGTGTGTGTGTGCCGTTTACCTTTCCTCCCCGGCAACGGCGCCAGAAAAGTGCTTGATGTCTACGGTCCCCCTCCTTTCCTGTAGACAGTGTTGGGCCTCCAAGTGCAGAGGTTTGTAGAACAGCAGCAAGTTTCCCTTAAGTGGATACCCAAGGTTTATCGAACTCAGGGAGGAAGAGGTCAAAGATATCCCTCTCATGCAACCCTGCAACCACAAAGCAAGAAGTCTCTTGTGTCCCCAACACACCAAATAGGTGCACTAGTTCGGCGAAGAGATAGTGAAACACAGGTGGTATGAATAAGTATGAGCAGTAGCAACGGTGCCGTAAAAGTGCTTGGCGCGTAGTTGATGGTGGTGGTATTGCAAGCAGTAGTAACGCAAAGAAACAAGAAACAAGCAAGGAGTAACTCAGCAGAAGTAACGCAAGTAGTAGTAAACAAGCCGTAGTAACTCAGCAGTATTTAGGAACAAGGCCTAGGGATTACACTTTCACTTGTGGACACTCTCAACATCGATCACATAATGCAACGTATAAATGCATACTCTACACTTTTGTTGGATGATGAACACATTGCGTAGGATTACACGAACCCTCAATGCCGGAGTTAACAAGCTCCACAATAATGCTCATGTTTAAGTAACCTTTAGTGTAAGATAGATCAACGCTACTAAACCAAGTACTAGCATAGCATGCACACCGTCACCTTCATGCATATGTAGGAGGAATAGATCACATCAATATTATCATAGCAATAGTTAACTCCATAATCTACAAGAGATCATGATCATAGCATAAACCAAGTACTAACACGGTGCACGCACTGTCACCTTTGCACACATGCAGGAGGAATAAACTACTTTAATAACACATCACTAGAGTAGCACATAGATAGTAGTGATACAACATGCTGCAATCTTAAAGAGATATAAATAAGCACCTCACTATGCCATTCAATGAGTAAGTATTCTGTGAAATCTAGCCTAAGAGACCCACACGGTGCACACACTGTCACCTTTACACACGTGGGACGAGGAGTCTCCGGAGATCACATAAGTAAAACTCACTTGACTAGCATAATGACATCTAGATTACAAGCATCATCATATGAATCTCAATCATGTAAGGCAGCTCATGAGATTATTGTATTGACACACATAGGAGAGAGATGAACCACATAGCTACCGGTACAGCCCCGAGCCTCGATGGAGAACTACTCCCTCCTCATGGGAGCAGCAGCGGTGATGAAGATGGCGGTGGAGATGGCAGCGGTGTCGATGGAGATGGCAGCGGTGTCGATGGAGAAGCCTTCCGGGTTACTTCCCCGCTCCGGCAGGGTGCCGGAATGCAGCTTCGTCCCCCGAATTGGAGTTTCGCGACGGTGGCGGCGCCCTGGAGTCTTTCTCGGAGTTTCGTCAATTGGTATCGGGTTTTCTGATCCAGGGGCTTTATATAGGCGAAGAGGCGGCGCAGAGGGCCGACAGGGGGGCCACACCATAGGCGGCGCGGCCCCCCTCGGCCGCGCCGCCCTAGGGTTTGGTGGCCCCGTGGCCCCCTCCGGTCCTTCCCGGTGTTCTGGATGCTTCCGATGAAAATAGGAACTTTGGCGTTGATTTCGTCCGATTCCGAGAATATTTCGTTACTAGGATTTCTGAAACCAAAAACAAGCAGAAAAATAGAACCGGCACTTCGGCATCTTGTTAATAGGTTAGTTCCAGAAAATGCACGAATATGACATAAAGTGTGCATAAAACATGTAGATAACATCAATAATGTGGCATGAAACACAAGAAATTATCGATACGTTGGAGACGTATCAGTATATCGATGCAGGAGGGATCGCAGGATCTCAGAGTTTAAGGCTGTGGTTAGATTTATTCTTAATTACTTTCTTGTAGTTGCGGATGCTTGCAAGGGGTATAATCACAAGTATGTATTTAGTCCTAGGAAGGGCGGTACATTAGCATAGGTTCACCCACACAACACTTATCATAACAATGAAGATTATTTAGCCGTATGTAGCAAAAGCACTAGACTAAAATCCCATGTGTCCTCGAGAACGTTTGGTCATTATAAGTAAACAAACCGGCTTGTCCTTTGTGCTAAAAGGATTGGGCCACTCGCTGCAATTATTTCTCTCGTACTTTACATACTCATACTTTATTCAACTCGTTACATCAAAACCCCCGAATACTTGTCTCGTGAGCATTTACAAGTGAATCCTTCATCGAAACTCGCTTGTCAACACCTTCTCGCTCCTCGTTGGGATCGACATTCTTACTTATCGAAGATACTACGATACACCCCCTATACTTGTGGGTCATCAAGACTATTTTCTGGCGCCGTTGCCGGGGAGTGAAGCGCTATTGGTAAGTGGAATTGGTAAGGAAAACCTTTACTGTTGTGCTGATTTTATTTCTGCCTTCTGCTATAAGTCATTATGGAGAGATCTTCTCTTCATTTTCTATTTGGGAAATCTACTACTACTGCAACGGTAGTGGATGAGGCGCCAGGTGAGGAAGTAATACCATATAAAATACCTACGAAAATTATTGAACATGTTATGGATAACCGCTATGAAGGGGATGGAACTGTCCACCCAGGTGATCATTTACTGTTTTTGCATGAATTATGCGGGTTATTCAAATGTGCAGGTATTGCTATGGATGAAGTGAGGAAGAAATTATTCTCTTTATCGCTGTCCGGTAAGGCGACGCATTGGTATAAATTACTGGATAATGGGGATTCTCTTGAATGGAATGATATTGTACCCCGGTTTTATTCTAAGTTCTATCCTCCAAGTGAAATTCATAAGGATCGGAATCGCATATATAATTTTTGGCCTCATGATGGAGAGAGTATTGCCCAAGCTTGGGGGAGATTGAAGTCTTTAATGCTCAAATGCCCCATTCATGAGCTTCCTGGTAATATTATTATTGATAATTTCTATGCAAGACTTTCTTTTCAAGACAAGACCTAGCTGGATACTTCTTGTTCTGGATCATTTACACGCAACAAAGAAGAGTTTAAAAGGGACCTTCTTGATCGAATCCAAGAAAATACTGAAGGTTGGGAGAACGACAAGGATAGAGAATCAGGTATAATTTATGATTATAAATGCATTGAAGCTTTTATGGATACTGATAAATTTCGTAATATGAGTGCTACATATGGTCTTGATTCTCAAGTTGCTGTAAACCTTTATAAAGCTTTTGCCTCTCATTATGAATTGCCTAAGAAGAATTTTGATAAGTATCATGAACCGTATAAAGATAAAATTGATTCATCTATTAATAAGTGTGTTGTAGTTGAAACTGCTGATCGTGTTATTCCTGAAGCTTATATTGAAAAAACTCCTTTCCTCGCTAAAATGAAAGAGTACTCGTTATAAATAGTGCGGTTCATAAAAGTGAAAAGAAACCTGTAGAACCTGAAGAACAAATAAAAATTGAACCTGCTGTTGCCATAGTCAAAGACCTAGTGACTGAAAATGTTGAGGATGGTCATATTATTTTCTGTGAAGATGCTTCTAATATTGTTTCACATCCTAATAAACCCAAGCAAGCTAGTGTTCCTATGCTATCTGTTAAAATTGGTGATCATTGCTATTATGGATTATGTGATATTGGTGCAAGTGTTAGTGCTATTCCGTATGAGCTTTACACGGAGATTATGCATGAAATTGATTCTTGTGAACTTGAAGATATTGATGTGGTTATTCAGCTGGCTAATAGAGAAACTATTTCTCCAATTGGTATTGTTCGAGATGTGGAAGTTCTATGTGGTAAGATTAAATATCCTCGCTGACTTTTTGGTACTTGGTTCTCGCTGCTAGTGATTATTGTCCTATCATTTTTGGTAGACCTTTTCTAAATACTTGTGGAGCTATTATAGATTGCAAGAAAGAGAAAATTTTGACTAAATTTGCTGGTGAATCTTATGAGTTTAACTTCTCTAAATTTACTAAAACTCCTTATAAAGCTGATTTGCCTAGTAATGATTTTAAAATGGAGCAAGTAGTGCATCTATTGTTCTTGTTCCTAACAATCCTTTGCAGCAACATTTGGAGGATAGCGAGAGTGAAATTTTTAGGAAAGAAAGAGATGAACTTGAGGAAATCTTTCTTCGCCAACCTATTCTCAAGCACGATTTACCGGTGGAAGATTTGGGTACAACACCGCCACCTAAGGAAGATCCTCGTTTTTGATTTAAAGCCTTTACCCGATAATCTTAAATATGCTCATATTGATGATAAGAAAATATATCCCGTTATTATTAGTTCTAAGCTTACGTAGTTTGAAGAAGAAAGATTATTGCAAATATTGAAGAAACACCGAGGAGCTATTGGCTACACTCTTGATGATTTGAAGGGGATTTCTCCATCTATTTGCCAACATGCTATTAATATGGAAGATGATGCAAAGCTCGTTGTTGAACCTCGCCGTCGTCTAATTCCGAAGATGAAGGAAGTGGTAAGGAATGAGGTATTACGACTTCTTGAAGCCGGTATTATATATCCTATTGCCGATAGTAGATGGGTTAGTCCCGTACATTGCGTTCCCAAGAAAGGAGGTATGATCGTTGTGCCTAATGATAATGATGAGCTCATTCCTCAAAGAGTAGTTGTAGGGTATAGAATGTGCATTGATTTTCGAAAAGTTAATAAAGTTACTAAGAAAGATCATTACCCTTTACCATTTATTGATCAAATGCTAGAAAGATTGTCTAAAAATACTCATTTTTGCTTTCTTGATGGTTATTCTGGATTTTCACAAATTGTCGTTAAAGCTAAAGATCAAGAGAAAACCACCTTTACTTGTCCCTACGGAACTTATGCTTATAGACGTATGCCTTTTGGTTTATGTAATGCTCCCGCTACTTTTCAAAGATGCATGTCCGCTATTTTTCATGGTTTTTGTGAAAGTATTGTAGAGGTATTCATGGATGATTTTTCTGTTTATGGGAATTCTTTTGATAGTTGCTTGCGAAACCTTGATAAAGTTTTACGTAGATGTGAAGAAACTAACCTTGTTCTTAATTGGGAGAAATGCCACTTTATGGTTAATGAAGGAATTGTATTGGGACATAAAATTTCGAAAGAGGTATTGAAGTTGATAGAGCTAAAGTTGAAGCAATTGAGAAGATGCCCTATCCTAGGGATGTTAAAGGTATTCGTAGTGTTCTTGGTCATGCTCGGGTTTTATAGGAGGTTTATTAAAGATTTCTCCAAGATTTCAAAGCCTCTTACTAATCTTCTTCAAAAAGATGTACCATTTGTTTTTGATGATGATTGTAAGGAAGCTTTTGAAACTCTTAAGAAAGCCTTAACAACTCGCTCCTATAGTTGAACCTCCCGATTGGAATTTACCATTTGAAATTATGTGTGATGCTAGTGATTTTGTCTGTAGGCGCCTGTTCTTGGACAACGAGTAGATAAAAAACTGAATGTTATTCATTATGCTAGTAAAACTCTTGATGTCTGCTCAAAGAAATTATGCTACAACTGAAAAAGAATTGTTGGCTGTAGTCTTTGCTTGTGATAAATTTAGATCTTATATTGTTGATTCAAAAGTTACAATTCATACTCGATCATGCTGCAATTAGATACCTTATGACAAAGAAAGATGCTAAGCCGAGGCTTATTAGATGGGTACTTCTTTTGCAAGAATTTGATTTACATATTGTAGATAGGAAAGGTGCCGATAATCCTGTTGCCGATAATTTGTCTAGATTGGAAAATATTGCTTATGATCCCGTTCTCGTTAATGATAGTTTTCCAAATGAACAATTGGCTGTGATAAAGGTGAGCTCGCGAGACGAGTCCTTGGTATGCCGATTATGCTAACTTTATTGTTTCCAAGTACTTGCCTCCAACCTTTTCAGCTCAAGCAAAGGAGGAAATTCTTTTATGATTTGAGGCATTATTTCTGGGATGACCCACACTTATATAAAGAAGGAGTGGATGGTATTATGCGAAGATGTGTTCCCGAATATGAACAACAAGAGATATTGAGTAAATGTCATGGCAAGTGCTTATGGAGGACATCACGCCGGAGATAGAACCGCGCAAAAGGTTCTACAATCAGGTTTTTATTGGCCAACTCTCTTCAAAGATGCAAGGAAGTTTATTTTATCTTGTGATGAATGCCAAAGGGTTGGTAATATCTCCAGTACGCAATGAAATGCCTATGAATTATACTCTTGTTATTGAACCGTTTGATTGTTGGGGATTTGACTTCATGGGACCTTTTCCTCTTCAAAAGGTAACACTCATATACTTGTTGCTGTTGATTATGTTACTAAATGGGTGGAAGCCATACCTACAAAAAGTGCTGATGGTGAGACCTCTTTAAAAATGCTTTTAGATATTATTTTTCCTAGATTTGGAGTACCTAGATATATTATGACCGATGGAGGTTCTCATTTTATTCATGGAGGTTTTAGAAAAACTCTTGCTAAGTATGGTATTAATCATAGAATTGCTTCCGCTTATCATCCTCAAACTAGTGGTCAAGTAGAATTATCAAATAGAGAGATTAAATCTATCTTGCGTAAAACCGTTAATAAATCTAGAAAGAATTGGGCTAGTAAATTGAAGGATGCACTATGGGCTTATAGAACTGCTTATAAAAACCCCATGGGAATGTCACCTTATAAAATGGTTTACTGAAAAGCTTGTCATTTACCTTTAGAACTAGAACACAAAGCTTATAGGGCTGTTAGAGAATTAAATAAAGATCCTAAACTTGCCGGTGATAAGAGGTTGCTACAATTAAGTTCTCTAGATGAATGGAGAAGTGAAGCTTATGAAAACGCTAAACTCTTTAAAGAAAAAGTTAAAAAATGGCATGATAGAAGGATCATCAAAAGAGAGTTTAATATTGGGGATAAAGTCCTATTGTATCGGTCTCGTCTCGTTGCAGGGAAATTACTCTCGAAATGGGAAGGACCATATGTTGTCGAGGAGGTGTATCGCTCAGGAGCAATCAAGATTAGCTCTCTCCAGGGCGATGCCACGCAAGTGGTGAATGGACAAAGACTCAAGCATTATATCTCATGTGATTCTTATAATGTTGATGTTGATATCATTCGAGTGGAAACACCGGAAGCTTTCATCAAAGGACAAATTGACAATCCGCCAGAACTCAACTTTGAATAGGTAACAGTACTGGTAATGAAAAGTACGCAATTTACTTTCCGAACATTATTTTCGCTGTTTTTGGAAAATATGAGAAATTACGAGTTCGAAACGGAGTGGAAAGGACGCACGAGGGCGTGGCACCATAGGCCGGCGCGGCCTAGCCGGGCCCGCGCCGACCTAGGGTTTGGCCACCCCGTCGCCCCTTTCCGACTCCGGTTCGATCCGGTACTTTCCTTTTGTCGAGAAAATTTTTGCTATATAATCCCCGGACCCCCGGAGGTCCGTATATCGTGTTCTCGACGTGTTTCGTTTCGAGTTGTTTCTGCCAGGATTTGCTTCGGATCTAGAGCCACCATGTCTTCGTCAGAAGCTCCGAAGGACAACTCCAGCAAGGATGTTGGCAACTTGTACATGGAGGAGCTGAAAATGCACCCCAAGGAGTTGTTGCTCGTTGAAGGAGAACTGCAGGTCAAGGATGTCCAGGGTCCTAAAGGAGAAGGAAGCCTGGAAGACAGGATGGAGAAGCTAGAACAAGAGGTTTTCAAGTACAAGAAGATGGCTGAGCGTGAGGTGGATATCTTCCACAGGATTGTGTCCGAACTCATTGCTGAACATGAGAAGGAAACTGGGAAGCTTTGGAGCGACATCCTCTCACTTCACGACACCACCACCAAGCTCCAAGCACAACTCTATGACGTTCAGAATCAAAACTGTGAGTATGAAAACAGGTTTAAATACATAAGCCGTGCTGCCGCTCAGGATTCCCGAGACCAAGATGTCGTTTCTTGATGGAGAGCCTCTTCCTTGGAAGTCTGATGACGGGAATTCATCACCACCATCTCCTCAGGAGTAATTCATCATCGGTATTGGCATCCCCTTGGTTTGTTCCAAGCTTGGGGGAGTGCCGCGGTATCACATTATCACTACCTTTTACTTTTATTGTCAAGTAGTGTCATATCATGAGTAGGGAAGTTATCGTATGAGATGGGTTGCAGTGTGGGGTATCTCTCCTTTAGTTGTCTATGTATCCCTTGGTGTGAGTTATCGTTATGGAATATTAATGAGAAGTCTTATCATTTACATATTGCACACTTTATTTTAGTTTGCAATTTCTGCTATATGATTGATCTTGATTTTAGTATTGGTACCACTTTGGGAGCATTGAGTAAATCTATTTGGTTTTGGCAAACTTAGCATTGGTCAATAGCAACAACACTTTGAGGTTTAAATAGAAAAGAGAAATACATGTAGATGTTTCATTGTCTTTCTTGTTAGCTCATAGCTCGTTATTCTGAGGTTAAAATTGTTTGTGCTTACAAGGAAGATGCATGATTGTTTCTATCATATGTATATTTGTTTGTTTCCCTCGACTCTTATGCTTGCTAATTAACCTTGCTAGCCAAAGACCTGTACTGAGAGAGAATACTTCTCGTGCATCCAAACCTTCAACCAAACCCATGCCATTTGTGTCCACCATACCTACCTACTACATGGTATTTTCTTCCATTCCAAGTAAATACTTCATGTGCTACCTTTAAACAATTCAAAACTTAGTATCTCTTAATTGTGTCAATGTTTCATAGCTCATGAGGAAGTATGTGGTGTTTTATCTTTCAATCTTGTTGGGCAATTTCCACCAATGGACTAGTGGCTTCATCCGCTTATCCAATAATTTTGCAAAAAGAGCTGGCAATGGGATTCCCAGTCCCAAATTAATTAAAGTAAATAGACACTCCTCCATGGTATGTGATTGATGGACGGCACCCGAAGGATTCGGTTAGCCATGGCTTGTGTAAGCAAAGGTTGGGGGAGTGTCATCATCATCATAAAGCTAAAATAAAAAGGCACTCCTTCATGGTATGAGATTGTTGGCAGGCACCCGAAGGATTCGGTTAGCCATGGTTTGTGAAAGAAAGGTTGGAAGGAGTGCTACACAAAATGAAAATATTATGGGAGCCGCTCTTAGGAGGTTGTCTGGCAAGGGGGTTAGAGTGCCCGCTACCAGTCGTTGACAACAACAAACACCTCTCAAAATGTTACTTTTATTATCTCTATATGATTTCAAAACTGAAAGAGCTCTAGCACATGATTTAATCTCTGCTTCCTCTCGCGAAGGGCCTCGTCTTTTACTTTATGTTGAGTCAAGTAAACCTATTTCTCTCCATCTCAAGCAAGCATTTGAGTAGTTGTGATCAAACCATTATATTGTGATTTGCTACATCATGTCTTTTATTCTTCCTTGTTTAGTACAAGTTTTATCTCGAATGAATATAGCTTTGCAAGTTATCAATGATTATGAAGAGACCATTATGATTGAGTATGCAAGATTACCATCAGCTGTTAATATGAGAGCACTCGCTCAATAGATGAATATAATTTGTTAAATGTTCTCTCGACCAAGAACAAAGTTTGCCATCACCAATTATGATTCCTTATGCACCTTTACTTGTGACTACCTTATACTTGTTTCAAGATTGAGTTATATGAAGAAGTTGTTTACTATAATGTCTTGTGAGAATGAATATGATGCTTCTTGTCCGTATTTTATTTATCGACTCTTCACTCCATAAACATGTGGACCTGTTTACATAGTTCAGTTTCGCTTGGGGACAAGCGAAGTCTAAGCTTGGGGGGGTTGATACGTCCAAATTGCATCACTATTTTATATCATAATTTTCTGTTATTCATCGATATATTTCATATTGGGACACAATACTTATGTTATTTCATCTATTTTGCATGTTTCATCATTATTGGAGGATCGAACGCCGGAGCCAGGATTCTGCTGGAAAAAGCACCGTCGTAACGCAATATTTCGGAAGATCAACCGTGGAAGGAAATTATACCAAAAATCCTATTTTTCAAGATGACGAAGGAAGCCGAAGGAGGAGCCAGGAGGAGCCAGGGTGGGCCCACACCCTAGGGCGGCGCGGCCCAGTGCCCCGGCCGCGCCGCCATGTGGTGTGAGGGGCCCACGACCCCTTTCGCCTCCTTTTCTTCGCCAAACCCTTCGTCCCGAAGACCTAAGCCACGGAGGGTACCTCGCGAAGAGTTACAGCCGCCTCTGCGGGGCGGAGAACACCAGAGAGAAAAGAGCTCTCCGGCGGGCAGGAATCCGCCGGGGAAATTCCCTCCGGGAGGGGGAAATCGACGCCATCGTCACCGCCATCGAGCTGGACATCATCTCCATCACCATCGTCATCATCTCCACCATCATCACCGCCATCTCCTCCGCAGCACCTCGTCACCGCCGTAGCAATTTGGGTTTGATCTTGATTGTTTGATAGGGGAAACTCTCCCGGTATCTATTCATACTTGTTGTTGATGCTATTGAGTGAAACCATTGAACCAAGTTCATGTTCAGATTGTTATTCATCATCATATCACCTCTGATCATGTTCCATATGATGTCTCGTGAGTAGTTCGTTTAGTTCTTGAGGACATGGGTGAAGTCTAAATGTTAGTAGTGAACTATGGTTGAGTAATATTCAATGGTGTGATATTTAAGTTGTGGTGTTATTCTTCTAGTGGTGTCATGTGAACGTCGACTACATGACACTTCACCATTTATGGGCCTAGGGGAATGCATCTTGTATTCGTTTGCTAATTGCGGGGTTGCCGGAGTGACAGAAACCTAAACCCCCGTTGGTATATCGATGCAGGAGGGATCGCAGGATCTCACAGTTTAAGGCTGTGGTTAGATTTATTCTTAATTACTTTCTTGTAGTTGCGGATGCTTGCAAGGGGTATAATCACAAGTATGTATTTAGTCCTAGGAAGGGCGGTACATTAGCATAGGTTCACCCACACAACACTTATCATAACAATGAAGATTATTTAGCCGTATGTAGCGAAAGCACTAGACTAAAATCCCATGTGTCCTCGAGAACGTTTGGTCATTATAAGTAAACAAACCGGCTTGTCCTTTGTGCTAAAAGGATTGGGCCACTCGCTGCAATTATTTCTCTCGTACTTTACATACTCGTACTTTATTCAACTCGTTACATCAAAACCCCCGAATACTTGTCTGTGAGCATTTACAGTGAATCCTTCATCGAAACTGCTTGTCAACACCTTCTGCTCCTCGTTGGGATCGACATTCTTACTTATCGAAGATACTACGATACACCCCCTATACTTGTGGGTCATCAAGCATCGCCATGATGCCGCCTACACAACGCCATCCTTACCTTGCCCCTTCGCGCCCTGGAACCGCCGCGCCATGCTCGACCTTCCTCGGCACCCGCCAGTCACCTCCTCCGCTATAAATAGAGCAGCCCCGCACCCCAACTCTTCACACCATCAGCTTCTCCTCCCTTCCCTGCTTCTCCTCGACCAAGTCCCCCACTCAATCGTCGCCGGAGCAACCCCAATTCGTTGCCGGAGCCCGCCAGTACCCGGAGATCATCGCCGTCGATTGGAGCTTCCCCACGCCTCGCCGCTTGTACCAGTCGCCTCGTCATCCTCGCCAACGTCGCCGCGCACCACGCCGTCGACCGTGGGAACGCCGGTAGGCTCTCCGACCCCCGACCCTTGCCGCCAGTGAGTTCGTTCTCGCCGGAGAAGACGACGATCGTGAGCCGTAGGATCTCCCTCTAATCCTACGTCCCACGCTCGCCCATACCGTTTCGCGTTTTATAAGCCTATGACAAGTGGACCCCATCGTCAGACAGCCCACTCGAGCTGGACGCGTAGCTGGGCTGGTTTTCTCAGTTATTTTCGCTTCGGCCCGTTTAGCTTTCCCGCCTAAGCCCAGTAATTCAAATTTGAAATTAGGAATTGTTTGAATTGCTTACAGATGCTTTGCTAAAACTTAAATATTTTCAAATCGGCTAAACCAAATTTTGTGAACTTTATATATTTGGAAAGCTTGGAAAAAGATCTACACAACCACCCTGATTTCACCCTCAGATTCATTGTATAATTTGAATAGTAAAAATAACAAGGCATGGACTTTTCAAACTTCAAACTTTATTTAAAATTAAACCAGAAGTGATTTTGAGTTGATTCCAACTCTCATAAATCACATTTGATGTACTCTAATTGTTTATGCAAAAAGATAGCCAAGTTGTTTGTATGATCATGGACTAGAGAAAAACAATGGCTATGGAGCCATTTCTAGTTCATTTAACTCATTTGGAGGAATTTATTTAAATAGTATGAGAGCTACTCTCTCATTTAAATCTTGATCCTAAGTAATTAAATAAGAGGTAAGGACCCTAGTCTAATGAACCTCATATTTTATTACTTAGTGATATTAAATCATTACCATGCTATTCTTAAAATGCATGAGGTGTAGCACCTCATTTAAATTATACTCCCACCTAATAGATATGAAATGTTGACCTTAGTCAACATAGATTCATACCTTATTATTATTTGAGGAGATTAAATTTTAATAAGATTTAATGAGAGGAAATTATTTTCTCTAAAGAATTAATTAGCAAACCAAATCAATAATTGAATGAGAGGAAATTATTTTTCTCTTAAAGAAGAAAACCAAGTCAATCACCATGTTATGGAGGATGTGATGCTAGATTAAGTTTGTGTGAACCTTTGGTGTGTTTAGTCTAGCATATAAGTTTTGTTTGGTGATTGTATACCTCGTATTCGTGTATAGACGCTAGTACCGAGGAGTATCAAGAGGAGGAGGAAGAGAACTTTGATCACTACCCCACTCAAGGCAAGCTAATATTCTTGCAAACCACCCTAATGCAAAGCTCTACAAGAGCAAGGCACCATCACATTTTACTTTATGTCTAATAAACCTATCCCATGTTTTTACCTTGCAATTATTTTGCTTATTGTATTTCAAAGTTTACTTTTGATTTATGATTCACTTGGTCTAGAGTAGAACAAGAGCATCAAATTTAGCCTAGAGCAATCAAAGCTAGATAGCACCCCTCATGACTAGTGGCTAGTGCTAACTAAATAAAATTGACTACTCTAGATGGGAACATGTGAAATGAAATGACTTTGAAAGATTTTGAAGTTGAATGTGACATGAATGACTTGGTGAATTTTGAGGAAAACTGATGATTGGGTTCGGATATGATACCCTTCCAATTATACGAGTACCCCCACAATACCTGATTATGGGTAGGGCTTAACTAGAAGTTTGTGTATCTTAGTATGGGTTCCCTCTAAACAAGCGTCATAGGGGTTATGCCGAGGCTGCCTCCGTTAAAAGTGAAATGATGTGAATATGAGGTGAATGTCAGACCCAAGCCCTGTGCAGTTCCCGGGTTGACGGTTTGTCTTCACCGGGAGGCCAAGCTCATGGGGAGAGGAAGTGAAAGGTTATGGTTGATGATCCGCGTACCGAGTTACGATGATTCGGGGTTATCTCCGACGGATGTAATCAAAAGTTGTGGCACAAGAGTACAACCTCTGCAGAGTGTTAAACCTATTCGAATAGCCGTGTCCACGGTTACGGACGATTGGAAAGGCCATACTGTTCCGTTGTCAGAATTTTTGTCTTAAAAAGGAATGTTGAATTGAAAGGTGAATTGACTTGAATCACAACTGAGTTGTGGGAATGACACTAATGTTCCCACTTGAGTTAGTTAGCAAAAATGAGGAGTCTTTACTAAATGTTTATGAACTAAACTTGGCTTTATGCAAATAAACCTAGAGCTTAGCACCCCTTATT
Organism: Lolium rigidum; assembly: GCF_022539505.1. Taxonomy (NCBI): domain Eukaryota; kingdom Viridiplantae; phylum Streptophyta; class Magnoliopsida; order Poales; family Poaceae; genus Lolium; species Lolium rigidum. Next base: position 51,975,275 of record NC_061508.1, read on the forward strand.
GATAGTACTTACACTAGTATTAGTTTGCGAGTACTTTAAAGTACTCATGGCTGTGTCCCTGGCTATTCAAATGGCCAGACTATGAAGAAGAGCCCCAGTACCAGGATGAAGGACAAGCAGGACGTCTACGACAACTAGGACCACTCCCGACGTCAACAGCTGCCTGTGGAACAGATGGACCACAACCGCTACTTCGCTTCCGCTATGTGTTTTGTAATAGGATCTCTAGATCCTCTGTGTTGTATTAAGACTGGATCATGTGATCCTTTATTTATAAGACGATTATGGTATGTAATGAATGATGTGTTGTGATATCAATCTATTATGTCTCGCAAAAACAATATTCCTGGGATTGCGAGGTACAACATAATAGGCATCTGGACTTAAAAACCCGGGTGTTGACATCGCCTTAGTTGATCTTTCACTTATCTCCTCCCAAAATACGCCAGGTGGTATTGCTAAACACTGTGACCCGATATTTGCTAAAACATCAGCTTCGTCATTGCTGAGTCTGTTGATATGGTTCACTTCACATCCATCAAAGAGTTTCTCGAGTTCATTGTATACCTCCTTATACGCTATCATGATGTCATTGACTGCATCACATTGGTTCATCACCTGTTGAGGAACCAATTGGGAGTCGCCAAAGATTTTAAGTCGAGTTGCTCCACATGCCTTTGCCATCTTCATCCCATGTATGAGCGCTTCATATTCCGCCTCATTATTGGTTGCATTGGGGAACGTCATCTGTGGTACATATTTCATCTTGTCTCCTTGGGGTGACACTAATATCACGCCTGCTCCAGCTCCTTCTACTCTCTTGGACCCGTCGAAGTTCATGGTCCAAGTACTCAACAGATCTGGGGGTCCCGTGTTTTGCAGCTCCATCCACTCTGCGACGAAGTCTGGCAGAATTTGCGACTTTATTGCTTTTCGTTTTTCATATGTGATGTCCCGAGGGGAAAGCTCTATTCCCCAAACGGAGACACGGCCTGTAGCTTCTGGATTGTTTAATATGTTTGATAGAGGCGCCTCATTGACCACTACTATCGGAGGTGCCGAAAAATAGTATCGCAATTTTCTTGCGGTCGTAGACACTCCATATGCCAACTTTTGATACTGCGGGTACCGCTATTTTGAAGGCGATAAAACTTCACTGATGAAATATACCGGCCTCTGGACTCCATGGATTTTCCCTTCTTCTTCCCTTTCTACCACAAGAACTATGCTGACCACCTGAGGTGTGGCCGCGATATACAGCAGGAGAGGTTCTCTTTCTTTTGGTGTCACCAGTATTGGGGGTGTCGATATTTGTGCGCTTGAGGTGCTCGAAAGCCCTATCTGCTTCTTCGTTCCACTCGAACTTTTCTCCTTGTTTGATGAGCGCGTAAAAGGGCAGCGCTTTTTCTCCTAGCCTGGCGACAAATCTGCTTAGAGCTGCGACACGTCCTGTCAGCTGATGTATCTCCTTAAGCTTCGTAGGCTTTCTCATTGTCACAATGGCTTGTATTTTCACGGGATTCACCTCAATTCCTCTCGCTGACACCAAGTATCCAAGGAGCTCTCCCGCAGGAACGCCAAAGGAACACTTCGTCGGGTTTAGCTTGAGGCGAAACTTTTCGAGGTTGTCGAAGGTTTCCTTGAGATCATTGATCAGAGATAACCCCTTCTTTGTTGTAATTACGACATCATCGATGTATACTTGAACGTTCTTGCCGATCTGCGTAGCGAGACACTTTTGCATCATCCTTTGATAAGTAGCTCCCGCATTTTTCAACCCGAAAGGCATCGTTCTATAGCAGAACACACCATAAGGTGTTATAAAAGCTGTTTTGACCTCATCTTCTTCTTTTTGGTGGATCTGGTTGTAACCAGAATACGCGTCCAGGAAGGAAAGATGTTCGCATCCCGGTGTGGAGTCGATAATTTGATCGATCCTCGGGAGGGGAAAGTGATCCTTTGGACAATGTTTATTGAGACGCGTGAAGTCGACGCACATGCGAAGGACGTCTGTGTTTTTCTTCGGGACCAGAACTGGCTTAGCGACCCATGTGGCCTCCGTGTGCAGCTCCTTGATGAAGTTTGCTTCTCGAAGTCGATTAATTTCTGAAGCATAGCTTTGCGGTTTGGTTCCGAAAAATGCCGCAAAGGTTGTTTAATTGGCCTAGCCCTTGGATCTAGATTAAGAGGGTGCTCGGCAAGTTCTCTGGGTACTCCTGGCATGTCAGCTGGACACCATGCGAAGATTTCCCAGCGCTCACGGAGGAACTCGACGAGTGTGCTTTCCTGTGCGCTATCCATGTTTGTTGCGATAGCTGTCGTCTTCTTAGGATCTATCGGGTGAACCTGTACTTCCTTTGAATTCTTAGTGGTGTCAAAGGTTTGCTCCTTCAGTGGCCTCCCTCCGTCAGGCAGCACATCATAATCAGTTGTTAACCTTGACGCCATATATTCTGCCTGCATCCCGAAAGTTTCTGACAGCCGATGAAAATCTTTGTCGCACTTATCTGCCAAGGCAAAACTACCCTTTACTGTAATTGGACCCTTGGGTCCAGGGAGCCTCCACAACAAGTATGTGTAATGTGGTACCGCCTAAATCTGGCATAAGCGGGTCGTCCTAACATGGCATGATACTGCGACGGAAAATCCACAACTTCGAACTCCAGCTTCTCTCTTCTGTAATTCTCTCGGGTTCCAAACTGAACGTCGAGATTGATATTTCCTAATGGATAACTTGGCTTCTCGGGGGTGATACCGTGGAAGCGCGTGTCAGTTGGTGTGAAATTCGCCAAGGATATATTCATATTCCTCAATGTATCTGCATACATAAGGTTTAAGCTGCTGCCTCCATCTATGAACAGACGTGAAACGTCGAATCCTGCAATCACCGCTAGTAGGATCAGAGCTGATTGCCCTGCTCGTGGAACTTGCTGCGGGTGGTCCGCTATGGTGAAACCGATGTCCTGCCCCGACCAATTCAAGTACTCAATCATTGGTGGAGGCATCTTCTCTGCCATGTAAACTTGTCGCGAGATTACTTTTTGAGTCCTATTCGAAGGTCTGCCCTTCTGAATCATCGAAACTGCTCCATTGGTGTCGATGTAAGGACCGTTGGTTGGAGCTGCCGCCAATTGCAACTGATGTCGATTTTCGTCTGTAATTACGGGTGGAGGTGGAAGGTGAATCTCACTCCTTGGCCCCTGGGGGTTCCTGTTTGCTGCTTGTGCATTAGTATGCCCTGCGTACCTATGCAATGCTAGGAAAGTTCGGCAGTTGACGTGGGCATAACCCTTCGGGTACTCGACATTGCCATACCCGGTGCAAACTATGAAGATGGACCAGCACAAGGACTCGACAAGCTGGACCTGCACGCGCCCCAACTTGGACTACAAGGAAAGAAGACTCCAATATGAATCCTACTAGGACTCTTGTAAACCCTAGCTTGGCTGATATATAAAGCCAGGCAGGGGCACCCCTTAGGACAAGCATAATCAGAAACATAATTATAGAGGCGACACGCCTAGAAACCGCAACCCGCGGATTAGAACTAGACTAGATCCAACAACTCCGCCTATGGCGGCACCACGTACATATATTCATATAGTGGATTGCTAGCAGGACGTAGCGATCCTCCACCGTGGGGACGTGAACCTGGGTACGTCGTGTACCGCCTCGCTCTCGGAACTTCCGTCGTCGCCTTTCTCTAAAACCCAAGCCCCTCATGGTGGGCATTGCCGAGGAACCGCCTCGTCAATTGGCGCCGTCTGTGGGAAGTGCAACGGCAGGATTTTGTTATCCGGGTGGGATCTCTACTCATCAACAACAAGGCCACCGTCAATCGAATCGTCTGCGCTGGCGCAGTCAGTCTTCATCAACAAGTATCGGCTGCATCGTCAGCGTCGGAGTTACGGTGGATGAAATTCATATCCATGGTTGGTTGCACCCGACGTCACGTACACACTGGGGCAGTATTTTCGTGGTGATCGGCGCCGGCCCGGACGCGTGCAAGCTCAGCTGGATCCGCCGCACCTTATGACAGGCAAAAAGAAGCAACTATGCACATAGTGCATGCATACAAAGACACGTATATTCCACTTCATGCAATGATTGACGCTCAGGCAGAGATCGACTTCTAAAAAAAAGGAGAGAATTTTTTTTATCTACGTACGGATCCGACGGGAAACATGCTTCAGACCAGAAAAGACCAAAGGATGAGCTGCTGCGGGTCGTTGACGTAGCAGGGCAAGGAAGGAAATAGAAAAGAGAATCGAGCTCTACTTACGTGCCTGCATACTTACGTGGAGATAAAGCCTCAGTAAGAAATCGTCAAGAGAAGAAGTGGCGATCAGTTTTCATCCATGCAGGCATATGAGAAAGCAAGGGCGTACAAACTACAGCGTACACTCATCATCGATGCGTCGATCCTGTTTGCCATCATGCACTCGACACCTTCGGGTGCTTACCAGTCACGGACCTGTCTTCGGCTGCGTTTACCTCATCGACTGCAACTCCCCTGCATAGGTCAAGCCATCAAAGTTTATCAGCGACGAATATTTGATACAAAATATCAGGTGCTATACTTCTAATTAATTTACTTCGTAAAATATTTTTTGCTTGCACTATTATGTGTGCACAGTTTTTTGCGCCGTAATATGACTGCAGATCGGAACAAGCTTCGACTGCTTCACCGCGCACAGTCGCCGCGGTCGGGGGCTCGCCTGCTCCGGACTCGGCATCACGGACTCAATATATTCGGATGCTCACCCGCCGCGGATCGGCCGTATCAGCTGCGTCCTCTTCATCGACCGCGTTTGCCTGGCACCTGCTGCATGAATTATCTTGGATGTCGCAACTATTTCGGCTGCGCCCGCCGCATGGACTGTCTCTGTCCGCGGAATTATTTCGGCTGCGCCTGCCGCATGGACTGTCTCTGTCCGCGAAATTATTTCGGCTGCGCCTGCCGCATGGACTGTCTCTGTCCGTGGAATTATTTCGGCTGCGCCCGCCACACGGACTATCTTTGGCCGTGCAACTATTTCGACTGCGCCTGCAGAACTAAGTGTTCCTCTTTCTTTCGCCACACCCGATGATTGGGGAGGCGCCATTACATCGTTACCTCCAGTACTCTCGATTACTCGGTGGATTTATTTTCCCCGAATCAGTGGATTTATTTTCTCCATCATCTATGATTACTCGATGGACTTATCTTCTTCGGCTCTGGATATATTTCCTCCCGATGCACTCTCGGGTTGGTGGATTCATCATCTGGAATATTCAATGGATATCATCTTATTTAATATCGACCCGATGCGATCCCATCGGGAGCGCTGGAATTACTCGGGGGCTCCTGGAATATCTTTGAGCTATTGCGGTTACTCCCATCGGGAGCGCCAGTGTATTGGAATTCAAGAAGATATGAAGACTATTACTCCCATCGGGAGCGCCGGTTCGCTGGAACCCAAGAAGATATGAAGACTCAAGTTTTGAAGAATTGCAGTAATTCGGGACACCCGAACTACATCGTCAGGAACCTTGTTCGTATATTTCAACGAACATCGGTGCGATGGAAAATACGCCCAGAGATTGCACTCTAAAAAAGCCTCTGAAACTACGAGTGCTATGATGCAAAATCAACGGGGACCGTGCTCTTTTCCTTTGCTATAGATGCCTCAAAGAGTGCCGCAGATAGCAAGGATCATGAAGCAACGGGGATATTGCTCTTTTCCTTTGCTATAGATGCCTCAAAGAGTGCCGCAAATAGCAAGGATCATGAAGCAACGAAGACCTTGCTCTTTTCCTTTGCTATAGATGCCTCAAAGAGTGCCGCAAATAGCAAGGATCATGAAGCAACGGGGACCTTGCTCTTTTCCTTCGCTATAGATGCCTCAAAGAGTGCCGCAAATAGCAAGGATCATGAAATATACAACAATGTGTCAACGGCACCTGAAGAAAACTATAAACATCGAGTTACTCGACTTGAGTCTACTCACGGTTGCAAGCATCAGTGCCCAGACTTGGGGGCTACTTCCATCGGGAGCGCTGGACGCGCACCCGATAAAATTATCGGCTCCTCAGGGCCATCATCTCAATCATCGGCTCCTCAGGGCCATCATCTCAACCATCGGCTCCTCAGGGCCATCATCTCAATCATCGGCTCCTTAGGGCCATCATCTCAATCATCGGCTCCTTAGGGCCATCATCTCAACCATCGGCTCCTCAGGGCCATCATCTCAATCATCGGCTCCTTAGGGCCATCATCTCAATCATCGGCTCCTTAGGGCCATCATCTCAATCATCGGCTCCTCTGGGATATCATTCAAATCGTCAAATCCTCTATCAGTGAAATCATCAGAGTTATCGACATCATGTTCTCGGAACGCGAGGACATGTACGGTATTTGACTTAGCATTTTTTACACCCTATACATAATTATTTCATATTTATCTACAGGCTCGGGGCTACTCCCATTGGGAGCGCTTGTCGCGCACCCGATAAAAAATATGGCAACCTCGCCAATAAAGAAGAATAAAGTTGAAGACATCGGCATCAACAATCAAGATCTTCGAGTAGTACAACTTGAGTCTATGCGCGGCTGCAAACACCCGCCCATAGACTCGGGGGCTACTCCCATCGGGAGCGCTTCGCGCACCCGACAGAAAGCAACTTCGACTCTACATCAAGCACAAGATTCAACAGATGATCAAGACATTCGGCGAAGACAACTTTTAGTCCCTGCCCGAAGCTTCACTTCGGCCAGACACTCGGGGGCTACTGACGTGGGCATAACCCTTCGGGTACTTGACATTGCCATACCCGGTGCAAACTATGAAGATGGACCAGCACAAGGACTCGACAAGCTAGACCTGCACGCGCCCCAACTTGGACTACAAGGAAAGAAGACTCCAATATGAATCCTACTAGGACTCTTGTAAACCCTAGCTTGGCTGATATATAAAGCCAGGCAGGGGCACCCCTTAGGACAAGCATAATCAGAAACATAATTGTAGAGGCGACACGCCTAGAAACCGCAACCCGCGGATTAGAACTAGACTAGATCCAACAACTCCGCCTATGGCGGCATCCTGTACATATATTCATATAGTGGATTGCTAGCAGGACGTAGCGATCCTCCACCGTGGGGACGTGAACCTGGGTACGTCGTGTACCGCCTCGCTCCCGGAACTTCCGTCGTCGCCTTTCTCTAAAACCCAAGCCCCTCATGGTGGGCATTGCCGGGGAACCGCCTCGTCAGCAGTCCTTCTGCAGGTGACCCGACTGCCTCTTCCCATTATTATCGAGAAAGAAGTGCATTTGGCATGGTCCGTTCAGAAGATCCTCGGGTGATACATATGACCTCTGGAACCTCGGTCCATTAATTTTCCTACTGGAACAGGGAGCGTCCCTGTAATCGTTGCGCTGCTCATTACTTTTCTGATAATCATCTCGATTATTACCTCCACTGTTTACTCGGAAACCTGCCGATATTTGGCTAGGGTCGTCGTAGTCTGATAACTGTCGAGAAAAGCGTCGTCTATTTTGATTGTTTCGGTTGCAGTCGTCCTCAGGCGACCTATGCCATTTGTTTTGAACAACATCTTCTCCATCTGCCCAGCGATTCGCTATTTCCATGAGCGCTGCTATTGTTTTCGGATTAGTCCTTCCTAAATCCTCGATTAGGTCCTTCCTTCGGATTCCAGCAACGAACGCATATATTGCTCTTTCAGCAGATATGTTCTCTGCCGAATTTTTGATAATGTTCCACCTCTGGATGTATGTCCTCATTGGCTCATCAAACTACTGCCTGCAAGCCCTCAACTACTCTATTGACGCGGGTTTTTTTTGCATGTGGATAGGAAGTTTTTCACAAACATGTCCTCGAATGTTTCCCAGCTGTCGATTGATCCTGGTGGTAGCTTTTTTATCCATGACCTTGCTGCTCCGCTTAGGTGGACCTGGATGCTTTGCATGGCAGTTGCTTTGGTTCCAGCCGTCAATTTTACTGTCTCCAGGTAGTCGACTAACCAGTCCTCAGGATCTTGCAAACCATCGAACTTCTTGTAGTTGTCGGGCAATTTGAACCCAGACGGGACCCGAGTTTTACGAACTCGTCGAGTGAAGCAAGGGAGCCCACACATATCCTCCTCATCTACTTCTGGTGAATGCCAACGTTCTCTCCTTTCTTGCCGCGCTCTATCGACCCGCGCCTACGTCGTAGTATCTCTCGCATCACCCGTTCTTGGAGTATCTTGCACTACCACAGCAGGTCATGGACTATTTTTCCTTGGAGCACCTTCAGGAGGTGCACTTGTACTCGCAAACGCTGTTCCCATGGCTCCAACTCCTGCCATGGCCATGTTATATAACGCCTCTCTTGGATCTCCTGGAGGTGGCCTGGATGCCAATATATAAGCCTGAGTTTCCATGTATCCAACTTCCGGTGTTTTGGGGATAATGTATCCTCTTGTGTCTATCGACATAAAAGACATGTCGAGGTTTTGGACCAGAGCTCCCTCTCGCCCTTAGGGATATGCTGCAGCCGAGATCTTCCTCTATCACGAGCTGCTCTATGATTATCTCCTGAAGACCCTGATTGCCGACTCTGCTCAGCTCTTCGCCTACTTGACGCGGAAGCTGCAGCTTTTCTCTGCTCAAGTATCACCCTTTGTTTTTCCAACTCTCGGCCAGCACGCGCGAGTCTATATTGTTATGCTTGCAACTCCTCCACCGTAGCCGTGGTGGTCATCGGATCTGTACCGTTCAAGGCTCTTGATGCTCTGTCCCAAGCTGCTTGCGAAAGTTGCAACCTCTGGCGCGGTGTAGTCCCGACATACTTGCTGCCTAAACCTCGCGTAAGATCAGCGGGATCGATGTATGGATTTCCCAAATCATCGAAAGCCTCTGATGTTTCATCCTCTAGACGAGTTGACTCACCAATCACACAGACTTGATGGTATGTTGGCTCTGTATGTTCATCTTCGGGGTCGGTGACACCGTCGTAATGATCGGCGAAGACCTCCCGAATAAGGGTAGATTTGTCGATGAAGCTGAAGCTGTCGACGCTTTCCAAGTCGCTATCCTGATCGGAATCCGTGAACGACCCGAAAGACATCCCGCCGAACAGATTGGCGAGATCTCCGCCGAAGGCGGGCTTGATGCTGCTTGTCGATGTTATTTCTTCATCGCTTGGCTTGGTTGATGATGATCCCGAGAAATCAGAATCAACCGCTAACGGTCCCGAATAGATCGGTGCCGCTAAACGATGTGATCCTTCTCTCCCGACGCAAAAGTAGAAGCTCCTGAACTTCATCTTCATTGGCTCTTCCAGATAGGCATATGCATCCAAACGGGCGGGAGGGTGAGGAACAAAACCAACGAGACCAGTTTTGATATGTTTACCTCCGTCCATTGCATTGCTTGCCACCGAAGATGTCGACGATGTTGAACGTGCCATCGAGATCAGCTCCTTGTTGCCTCTAAATCCCACAGATGGCGCCAATTGACAAGGTATTAACTTGTCAATGCCTACAAGTTGTAGACTAGGGTTTCGTGGAGAGTAGAGGGCAAGTAGATCTCGAAGGTTTCAGCCGAAAAGGTGCTCGACTGCCAGAAAACTAGGGTTGCGTTGACAATGAAATTGATCCCCTCTTTCTCCCTCGACTCCCCCTTATATAGGAGGCGGAGCCGAGGGTTTCGTGATGTACAAGTTACAAACAACGAGAGACTCTTTGAGTTTGTCCCGTATTGGTTACAAGTCTTTATTCCTAATACAACTATATCTTTCCATATCGACACTTAATTGGGCTTCCGGGCTTCGTATTCTTCGAGTCATGGGCCTTTAGTAAACCCCGGGTACCTTCTTCGGTAGGCCCATTGTGGATGCCTATGTCACCGGTCGTAAATCGTCAATTTCGTGTATGAAGTTTTAAGCGAATTTTGTCAAATTCGTCGCACACGCTCAATATAGGATCGTACAAAATCCAGCCGTTCCTCAGATCCCGCATGACCGGTAGTACCGCTCTTGCGAGCGGTACTACCGCGTCCGGATAACCGTTACCCCAACAAACTGGGTAAGTCCCGCACGACCGGTACTACCGGGTCTAGTACCGCTCGAGGTACCGGCATATAGAAAATGCATACTGGATACCTTGTGGTACCTAAGCGGCACTAGGTGCGGAACTACCGTAATTTGGAATATAGATACAGTACTTGACTTGTACCTCAACCGGTACTACCACGAGTCACTCAAAGGAGTGATTCAAGCGGTACTTCTGGTACAGATACCGCACAGATACTGCACAGGTTCCAGGGGCTTCTGGTCATATGCCCGGTATCGCCAGCGGTACCGCAAGAGGTAGTATCGGTTCTGCGGAAGAAGCAGTAGTACCGTCGCAACGGTTCCAGCTGACGTGTACCTGGTGCTGAAGGCAGTAGCGGTACTACCGCTCTCAGCACCGGTACTACCGGTCATGCGGAGACCACATGATCTCCTCATATTCTCGAATCCTCTACAACTGTGGGAACAAGACACACTCACAAGTAATAGAAAAACCTATCAGACTAATCTAGCTATGCTCTTGGTCTTCCAAAGTGGGACATGAGTGCACCGTGTACCTACAAACATACCAACGACTATACACACAGTGTTGTTATATTCTAGTGTTGTCATCAAACACACAAAACACTACAGAAGACTTTGCTATTTCACCCTACTCCGTTTAATTTTGAAGTAGCTGTTATCACCAGAGTTTAACCAAGTCTGGAGATGGGCCGTGATTAAATGGGCTTAGAGGATATGCACGGAAAATATTCCCGAACCGGCCTTGTACAAGAAGTTTGGGCAAGATTGCCCGGGTATCTGTAAATTATAGTAGGTTACGTGTCGGTTAGAATTAAGAGATAGAGTTTAGCTCGTGCACGATTGGGTTTATTCCCAAGTTAGAAAGTCTACGGACTATAAATATGTATCTAGGGTTATTGAGAAGGAGGACGATCACGTTCACAACAAATCAATCTAGGCGCATCGCCACCCCTTGTTTCGAGGGTTTCTCCCGGGTAAGCAACATGCTGCCTAGATCGCATCTTGCGATCTAGGCGAGTATCGCTTATTCGTCGTTGTGGTGTTGCTCGTGCTGAAGCCTTTTTGATGGCGAGCAACACCCTTATCTTAGGTGTTTTGGGGTTGATCACAATGCTCTCACGATGTACTTGTTTAGCTACGCTACCCCTCGATATCTAGCTGCCCTTACACCTATTTTAGGTGTAAGGGCAGCATCTTGCTTGTCCGTTATTTAGTACATCTAATCCGTTATAGTTGCTCCTTGTTCTTCAAGGATTGGTTTGATATCCGTATGGTTAGGCCTTATAAACGGGTTGAAGGATCCGGTAGTGCGTAAGGTGTGGTTTATTAAGCTCTAGGGGGATTGTTCCGGGGATCAACTTCACGTTGGTTTTTAGGCCTCTTTAGGGCTGGTTTTCCATCATCTTACGTATCTGCTAGGCTCAATTACGCATAGGATGTTCCGATTATACGGTGAAAACCCTAGACTATCGTAGATTAGCTTAGCTTGATATTGATAAAGCATGATCCCCATGTCCTTATAAATATAACATGAACCATGGGGCAATCGGCTCTTTGAGCCGATCCACGCAACAACTTAAGAGCCGATCGGGGCTCGTATTTAATGTTTACGTGTTTGCCATGCAGGAAACTAGTCGAAGCAGTCCATCACCTTCCTGACCAGGTATAGGTCAGGTGGCACGCCCTCGTAAGCACCAGGACATGTGCCAGAAGGCATTGCGGGCCGTCGCCCGAGGTACCAGGGTCCACCGCAATCATGGGAGCCTCCCGGCTCTACTGTGTTGCCCGTCGCTGCTCGCCGGTGGGTTTTTGACCGCAACACATTCTGGCACGCCCGGTGGGACACTCTGCAACAACATCGACGTCTGCAGCAACCATGTCAAAAGCTGCGGATGAGGTGGTTGGCGAACCAGTCACGTACGCGGATCTGCCCGAAGAGCAGAAGAAGAAGTATGATGAGATGAAAGCCATCTTGGAAGCCGATCTCATCGGCTCCTTCGTAAGGACCCGTTCACATGGCGTAAGGTGGAAGGAGTTCTCCCCTGAAGGTGTTCTTGACGGAGTGGACCTGTCTACCCCTTCGGAGGAACGTACCAAAGCTCTGCGTCAGGAAATCAATTACATGGCGGCTCATTCTCTACACCGCTATTCTGAAAGCCTGGTGAATACTCTCGAGCGCGTCGCGGTCCGTGTGGTGCAGGAAATCATGAAGCATCAGTACTCCCCGTCAGGACCTACCCTAGGGACTCACCAGGGAGAGATACCGCTCCAAATCAGACCGCCGCTACCATTCGCGCTTGCAGCACCAGAGCCGCCGGGTTCACCGGCGTACGTCGTCTACAAGGTTGGAGGCGATCCTAGCGATTGCCAGTTCCTATATGAGCCGCCTAAGGAGATCCCACATGGATACGTGTGCACATACGTGCCGGACTGCAATGCCTTGGCGCGCACCAGCCAGGTTGCACCAACAGGGATTTCTGGAGCAGACGCTGACAAACAAGCATGGCTGGCTAAATATGCTACTGGAACGAGTCATGAAGGCTCGGTCCCTACAGCTAATACCATGGAGCAGATCAGCACTATCTTGAGAGACCAGTTCGGCATCTTGCCGAAGAGAAAGACAATCGGCTATTCCAAGCCGTACCTCGACGAGTATGATCCGATCCCGTCGCCACCCAAGTATCGGCTCCCCGAATTCTCAAAATTCAATGGAGCAGAAGGATCTAGCTCAATAGAGCACGTAAGCCGATATTTGGCGCAGCTGGGCATGATTTCAACGTCAGACCAGTTACGTGTGAGGTTTTTCGCACAATCTCTTACGGGATCAGCCTTTGGATGGTACACGTCGTTGCCACCAAACTCAGTCCGGACGTGGAAGCAAATGGAGGAGCAGTTTCACGTGCAATATCACTCAGAAGCTACCGAGGCCGGCATTGCCGATCTGACACAGGTGCGGCAGAGCGGGGAGAAACAAGATCTCGAATACATCCAACGTTTCAGGACCGTCAGGAATCGATGTTATTCGGTTCGTTTATCCGAGAAGGAAGCAATCGAGCCGGCGCATCGGGCCTCGCAACGCCGATCAAGGATCCGACTTCCCAAGCGAGTACGGTTCATTGTCGCACATGGTGCAGAAACTCACATCGTATGAGCAGCGGCACCCTGAATTGTACCAAGACAAGTTCAAGCGTCCGATAGGCCTGGTTGAGATGGAAGAAGCTGAAGATCCTGCACCAGACCTAGAGGTGGCTGTAGCTGAGTGGGCTCGGGGGGCAAACCCCGTGTCCTGCAAATGGGTAAAACCACAAGGGCCTGCAAGAGGGTTTGACTTCGATTTGAGCAAGGCTGAGCAGATTTTCGATCTTTTGCTTAAGGAAAAACAGACTGAAGTTACCCGAAGGCCATAAAATCCTTACAAGCACAAGAAATGAATGGGAGGCCGTATCGCAAATGGCATCACTCGTTCACCCATACCACCAATGACCGCAAGGTGTTTCGTCGGCAGATACAAATGGCGATAGAACAAGGCCGATTGCTCTTTGGGCGCTTGCCATGAAAGTGGACACACATCCATTCCCTGGCGTCAACATGGTGGAACCTAACCACTCCGCGAGGCGTCGATTGGATTTCTCGTTTGATGTTAACATGGCAGGGCCTGTGCGCCACCATGGCAAGGATAAAGAAGAAAGCAGTCACTCCCACAACAAGGAAAAGGAGGAGGCCGATCCACGCGACCGGCCCCGATATGATGACAAGCGGTACCTCACCAAGGAACAAGTGAGAAGCGTGCGATACCAAAAGCCACTTTCCACGCACCTCCTCAACAAATACGAATATCAGTATGACCGACGTCGGCAGTACGACAGAAACGACGAGAGATACAATCGGTCCGATGAAGATAAAGGAAGGTACCGTCGGCACGACAGAGACGACGAAGGACGCGAGCACCGCGTTAAGGAGAGGTCAAGGGAGCAGGAAGACATGGATAGACACTGGGACTGTCCCTTCTTTAAACACTGCTGGGACTCAGGGATGAGGCGATTGCCTACAATCGACAATTGCCTAGAGTGTAGACGCCGGAAGAAGGAGGCAGGAGAAGTTTCAGTTTTCAAGCGTCTAGGACCTCTCCCGCCACAGAACAAACGTGCTGAGTCCTCTCAAGATGAAGACTTTGAGGAGTCAGAAGACGAAGAAGAGGATAGGTACCACCGGCCAAGGTGGTGTCCCGATGGACTCAGCCACTCCCAAAAGCGTAGGGTTCAGCGGCTACGCAGCTTGGAGCAAGCCGAAGCACGATACTTGCGCACGTTGAGGAAAGCGCAGCCCGATCTAGCCGTGAAAATTCAGCAGACTTTGGACGAAGAGACTCGTCCACCAAAGAAAGTTTGGCGTCCCAAGCAAGAAAAAACATGGTGTTCATCCTTCCGTCAGAGTTTCGTGCCCCAGGAACTGAAGAAGTGCCGATAGCACAGTTTGACTGCGGTCCACAGCCAGTCATCTTTGAAAAGCCACGAGAGAAGGGCTACAAACACATGAAGGCCCTGTACCTAAAAGGTTATATCAATGGGCAGCCCGTCGGCAGGATGTTGGTTGACATGGGAACGGCGGTCAATATAATGCCATATTCCATGCTACGGCGTTTGGGACGCTCCAATGCCGATTTTATCAAGACCAACGTCACACTAAACGACTTCAACGGCCAAGCATCAGGGACGCAAGGTGTCCTGAACGTGGATCTAACCATAGGCCGAAAGACGACCCCAACGACATTCTTCATCGTCGACAGCAAGAGCACCTACGCTGCCCTGCTAGGAAGGGATTGGATTCACGCCAACTGCTGCATTCCGTCTACAATGCACCAATGCCTGATACAGTGGGATGGAGACGACGTAGAAGTCGTGCATGCAGATGACTCGATCGACGTCTCGATAGCCGGCATGAACATTTGGGACTCGGAAGACCAAGAGCCGCTCTCTGGAATGAGTTTGGACGGCTGTGATCGCATCGAGGTGACAAAAACGGGGTGAGGCTGGTCTTATCCACCGGCCTGATAGAGTAGCAAGAGCAACATCCATCGACATACGTGGCAAGGCCGATCCCTGCGATCGGCCCCAAAAAATAAAAAGCAAGGATCTCACTTCAAACATGTCACGTAGTCGTAGTAGGGAGGCTTCCTCCTGTAAGGGAGCACATGCAAGTTGTAAACCTTCATTGAGCAATTCAATCGACATGGAGGCCGATTCCAGCAATCAGCCAATATTATCCTCGCCATACGTTCTGCCTGTGTTCAACGTCGATCTAACAGGCGACGGAAAGCTAGGGTATGGGTTTACGTCAGCTGATGAGCTAGAAGAGATCGACATTGGTCCTTGGGATAAGCTACGACCAACATGCATCAGCAAGAGCCGATATCTTCAATCACTTGAAAGATTCGGCTCGGGGGCACCTAGTATGGAATAATATGGAATAATATGGAATAAGGGACGATAACATATGTAGGCTGATGCACGAAATCGGCCAGTAAAATTTTTTTTTATAGTGTACAGCCGATGCACAGACATCGACTTTAGAACTAAGAAACAAAAGGCGACGCACAGCCATCGACTCTAGAGTACACAAACTCAATAATGAAGATTCTCAGATTACACAGGGAGACTCTACTGAAGGAACATCTCAAGGGCATGGAGGGCATCAGCATGAACACGATCCACCTCGGCGATCTCGGCCTCATCATCTTCGTCTTTGCCTGCTACCACCGCTTGTTCAAGACGCGGATTTCGGCCGGATCAGCCTTCGCCTCAGCTTTGAGGCCTTCTGCTTCCTCGAGGGAGTGAGCGATAAGAGCTTCCTTAGCTTCAATGAGCTGTTTTGTTGCCCGAACCTTCTCTTCAAGGGCCTCCAACTCTTTGCGCAAGGACGCCAGTTCAGCAGTGCTGTCAGATGTGTCAGTTTTGGCGTCCAAGGCAGCCTTTTTTCTCATTAAGCCGTTGGCATTTGTCTGCAATATCGGCTTTCAACGGAAGCTGGGCGTGGCGCAAGTCGATTCTCTGACGAGCCAATGTCACTCTTGACCCGTAGGCGGACGAGTTACAACTGGCCAAAGTTTCACCTGCAGCGTCACCGGGAGATGAGGCTGGATGTCTTCCAGAACGCTCTTCACCGCCTCGGAGTCTTCAACCAACGTCTCAATGGAAGAGGAAAGCAGGGCCTTGAGGTGCTGGAGTTGACCATGTGTAGCGCTGGGTCCTGGCTCCTCACTTGCTTTAGCGGTAGCCGGTTCGATGGATTCAGGGTCAAAGGTTAGCAAGCTTGAGAGGTCATAACCCTGACAAATAACAAGAAAAACGTCAGGAGACAGCAAAGGAGGAGGGTAGAGCCAAGGGAAAGAATCGTACCACTCCTGAGACCAGAGGAACAGCCGATGAAGAGGTGATCGGCTCTTGTGTTTCGGCTGTGGGATTGGCTAAGTTGCCACCTTGTCAGCTACACTCGTAGAAGTTGCTAGGTCCAGGGTGGCGGATGGCATTGGTACCTCCTCGACTTCCCCGCTGGAGGTGTCATCAGTCTGCAAAGGGAATGGTTAGCCGATGAGAACAACAATGGTCAGCATGGAAAATGAGCCAAGGAGAGTATGGAGGGGATTACGTCTGATATCTCCTGGTTTGATGGAGAGGCTTGCGGTTCCTTGCGAGCTCTTTTGATGCATCGGCTCTTTGTGCGTAGACTGCCCTGCCCTGCTTTGATGGGAGTTTGGGAGACAGCAGGTTCAGGGGCTGACCTTTTCTTGGAAGCCGACGGTGGCAAGTCCGGGCTGGCTCGGCGTGGTGGTTTTCTCGGAGTTGCCCGAGCTCGAGACCCTTCGACCGGACCGTGTGTCCTCACCGGAGTTTTCTTCGGTGGAGGTCCGTAGAAGAAATACAAGTATGCCGCGAAGCCTGGAAGGATGAATGAAATCAGCCAAAGCATGGGTCAACTTACGTGCAAACTTTCTTGAGCTGGAGTAGGGCTTTGGCGCTTCAGAGTCTTCCTGGCAGCTACTTTCCTCACTGATGTTCTCGCCTTGACTGAGGCTCGTGGGGCAGCTGGCCTAGAAGACACTCTGCTTTTGGAAGCCGATTTGGGTGTCATCGGCTGTCTCTGCATCACAACCTTTTTCAAAGATGGTGAGTTTTTGCAGAAGAGGACCACCGGAGCTGGTGGGAGGAATCTGAAAGGGGAGCCGTCATCATCTACAGGATCTGGACCGTCTTGTTGCTGCAAGGAGATAGGGCAAGGTTGTAAAAGGAAATCATTGCAAACCACTTCAAAATAAATTGTGAGTAGTGGTACCTGTTCTGCAGGGATGTCATATTCAGCATCAAGTTGTTTCAGCAATGGTCCCAGAGCTCTCCTGAAGGCGTGAGTCTTCCACATTGACCACCAAGTCTCAAAACCATCGGTTGATGAGGTAAAAGAGAGGTTGTGAGGAATTGGTGTGGCTAGAGCGTCAAAGAAGGAATAACACCTCTGACTGGTGAGGACATCAGGTAGATCAGCTCTGCTCTCCGTCAGGTGGTGCAGAAAGAAGTGAGGAGATACCTGTCCAAGACCCAGTTGCCGGGCTGCTACAACCGGTTGATAAGACTCATAACCAGGTTTGATGATCCTGTTTGAGGTGCTCGTGCCAACTGGAAGGAAGCAGGGACGGATCATGATGGAATATAATTGCCGAGTGTCAGCATCATCGGCAAAGCTATCTAGCCTGAAGGAGACTGGATTTTCAAAATTTTCAGACTCCGTATAAGGAAAGAAGAGAGGGTTGTCCAGGCCTTGGTAGAAAGTTCTGAACCACTCTGATGCTCCCTTTGAGGTTAGTTTGCTGCCTGGGAGGCTATATAGAGCTTGGCCATAGCTAGTGCACCGGATCTGTCTCTCATTAGTGTCTGGGAAGGTGCAAGTAGCTAAGGGTGGAAAGTTTGGGATCTGGTGTTGGAAGTACAGCTGAGCCCATAGCTGAATAAACCACCAGGGACCTCCGGTTTTGACTGTCTTTTGGGAGAACAGTTTAACACACATTAGCTGGAGATACCTATAGACCTCTCCAAGAAACAGTTTGCCAATGCCAAGCTGAGTGCCTCTGGCAAGTTCATAGGCCAGGGAAAGATAATTCTTGGTTGGAGCAAGCGAAGGACCACAAAATATGAAGTGTTCCAACCAGAAATTCAGGAAGGCCGTGTGTTCTTTCTCTGTTACGGGGCCTTTGTTTTTCATGTGGCGCCGAAGGTAAGCACCCCAGTTTGTGCACTCTGTTTTGGAAGAAAGCGTGTAGGGGACCTTTGGCAGCCTGAAGGCAGATGAGCTTGGGGATGCAATGTCTAAACCAGTGATCATGGCCACGTCTAGTAAGGTTGGTGTCATGGGGCCATGACCAAACATGAAGCAATTCAAAGCATCAGACCAAAAATAGCCGATGGTTTTCGAAGGTTTTCATGTTTCTCAAGGGGAGACAAGTGATAAAGCTAAAGCATCGGCTATTTCTGCGGTTTCCCGAGTGGCGTGGTGAGTTTTGGAGATTCTATTGTACCATGAAACCCAATCTTCGGAGGATTAGGCCAGGCTCGTAAGCGAGTCGGCCCAAGAGGTCAGATCTAGATTTTGGTTCACGAAGGGAATTCTATTTGCCTCACATGAAATCAAATGGGCGGGACTCTCGGTAGAACGAGGGCCAAGACAGAGAGAATTTGGAAGAGAAGGATGTGGCAGTAGAATGTCTGATACCTAGAAATTAATGACGGAACGAAGCATTAATTCAGATGTTTGTTGTTAATTCTAGCACTATGTTCTGGACAGCGAGGAGCGGTTGAGGATTACCTTCGAGGCCGGAGACCATAGCGTTGGCGTTGGATGATTCCGCCATTGGATTCGCTGCGGGTTTTGAGCCTGCGCGATTGAGATCTGAGGTTCGTGTGGCCGTGAGTTGGATCTGTTCGAGCGGCGATTTGGGGATCTGAGTGTTGCTCTTTCGGATAAGTTGCAGGTTACCGTTTGAATAGGCAACATAGCTGGCCTTGCTCGCGTTTTATGACAAGGGCCGATGCGCTGCCATCGGCTCTTGGTGTGTTGACTTGTTTTGACAATCGGCAAAATTGGTAAAAAGGCAAAATCGGCTTAGAAATATTTTCTTCGTTAATAAAGGGCTTTTACAGAGAAGAGCCGATTGCTCAAGGAAGAAAGAACAAAAGCCGATTACTACTACTACTAGTCCTATACTAGTAGTCCCTAATCTAAGGGCCGTTGCTGCCCTCGTCGTCGTCATCGCTGCCGCCGGCGCAGCTGCTGGCGGGCTCCTCGTCGCTGCTCCCGTAGCCCTCTACGGGAGCCTCGTCCTCCTCGTCGTCGTCGTCCGACCCGGCGCGGAAGCGCTTCGCCGGTGGATATTCGTCGGAGGACTCGTCGTCCTCCTCTTCGTCCTCCTCGTCGGAGGAGGTGTAGCCGTCCCACGAGAAGCGATCGTCTTCGCTCCCCGCCTCCAGCACCCCGTCGACGAGGAACTGGAAGTCGTCTTCTCCGTCGGTCAAGGACTTGTCGTCCTCGGACCAGACGGAGGAATCATGGGACTCGATGTCCCACTCCTCCGGTGCGTGGCGGTTGTACGCCGCCACCGGGTCCCACTCCGGCGTGGGCTCACGGAGGGGAGAAGATACGTAGGAGAGACCTGATGCAGCAGAGGAGGAGGAGGAGGAAGACATGGCTACAGAGGAAGGGGGTGTTTTGCCGATGGCTAGTGCGGAGCAAGAGGATGAAGAGGCGAACTGCTCGACGCGGTTAAATAAAGGGATATGGGGGAGAGTTAATGTTACAACAGTTTCCGAGGAAGTGGTGCCAAAGAACTATCAAATCGTGCAGAGAAGTTGAGAAGGCAAGGCATCATGATGAAGGATACTGCGACGGTTCTGCTCTGCCACGACGTGACCCTACAAAGAAAAAAAACGGAGTGGTTTTGAAATTATCATTGCCAAAACCAAGGGGGCATGTGTTATCACCAGAATTTAACCAAGTCTGGAGATGGGCCGTGATTAAATGGGCTTAGAGGATATGCACGGAAAATATTCCCGAACCGGCCTTGTACAAGAAGTTTGGGCAAGATTGCCCGTGTATCTGTAAATTATAGTAGGTTACATGTCGGTTAGAATTAAGAGATAGAGTTTAGCTCGTGCACGATTGGGTTTATTCCCAAGTTAGAAAGTCTATGGACTATAAATATGTATCTAGGGTTATTGAGAAGGAGGACGATCACGTTCACAACAAATCAATCTAGGCGCATCGCCACCCCTTGTTTCGAGGGTTTCTCCCGGGTAAGCAACATGCTGCCTAGATCGCATCTTGCGATCTAGGCAGTATCAGTTTATTCGTCGTTGTGGTGTTGCTCGTGCTGAAGCCTTTTTGATGGCGAGCAACACCCTTATCTTAGGTGTTTTGGGGTTGATCACAATGCTCTCACGATGTACTTGTTTAGCTACGCTACCCCTTGATATCTAGCTGCCCTTACACCTATTTTAGGTGTAAGGGCAGCATCTTGCTTGTCCGTTATTTAGTACATCTAATCCGTTATAGTTGCTCCTTGTTCTTCAAGGATTGGTTTGATATCCGTATGGTTAGGCCTTATAAACGGGTTGAAGGATCCGGTAGTGCGTAAGGTGTGGTTTATTAAGCTCTAGGGGGATTGTTCCGTGGATCAACTTCACGCTGGTTTTTAGGCCTCTTTAGGGCTGGTTTT
The DNA here is from genome assembly GCF_022539505.1 of Lolium rigidum. Classification (NCBI taxonomy): domain Eukaryota; kingdom Viridiplantae; phylum Streptophyta; class Magnoliopsida; order Poales; family Poaceae; genus Lolium; species Lolium rigidum. Next base: position 51,996,109 of record NC_061508.1, read on the forward strand.
CCATCATCTTACGTATCTGCTAGGCTTAATTACGCATAGGATGTTCCGATTATACGGTGAAAACCCTAGACTATCGTAGATTAGCTTAGCTTGATATTGATAAAGCATGATCCCCATGTCCTTATAAATATAACATGAACCATGGGGCAATCGGCTCTTTGAGCCGATCCACAGAACAACTTAAGAGCCGATCGGGGCTCGTATTTAATGTTTACGTGTTTGCCATGCGAGAAACTAGTCGAAGCAGTCCATCACCTTCCCGACCAGGTATAGGTCGGGTGGCACGCCCTCGTAAGCACCAGGACGTGTGCCAGAAGGCATTGCGGGCCGTCGCCCGAGGGACCAGGGTCCACCGCAATCCTGGGAGCCTCCCGGCTCTACTGTGTTGCCCGTCGCTGCTCGCCGGTGGGTTTTTGACCGCAACAGTAGCACACCCTGTCATGCTTGCCATGCTAACAAACATTTAACTTTGTCGATAGAAAATGCAACTCCAACCTAATTTGTTTGTCCGGGATTCTGACCCCACTTAAATGGATAAGTTGCATCACATCATAATTGCCATGCCATGCATACCATCTTCATCATGCCGGTTTTTGATCCGTAGTAGTAAGATTTGCATTCGTTGCTTGTTCCAGCATTTGCTTCTTCTCGGATAGGATCACGAAGTGGTGTTGTGAGATACGACGAGTTCTCCGACAGTTCTTCTGCAACCTTTCACATGCAAGCCCACCTCTTCCCCTATTTTACAGTTTCAGTCTCGTTGTTCTCTTGCTATCCATATGTCGTGATTCTGTTGTGTCACGTGTCCTATTCCACCGTTATCCATATGATCCGTGTTACCTATCCGCTACCTATAGTCGTTGTTTGTTGTTTGAGCCCGGTGAGTCGTATCACATATTTAGGGATCTGATGTTATCTTTATATCTGTTGTGTTGTTGGGAAGTTATCACATGCTACATCAGATGTTGGAGATACACATTCTTTACTTTCTTGTTAACAACTAAAATTGTAAGCAGTGGCATATGTGAGCCCCTTTGCGAAAGTATTGGATCTTTGTCTCGCTAATGTCTACTAGGACCCGAGTTCTTGTTATATGTTCCGAGATTGAGCGCTCTACCCGTGCGTGGGGATGATTATTGGGACCCCCTCACCCATTACCTTTTCAAAATTCTGTTGAAAAGGGGGCCATAACCTTGGTTTTATTGCCTATGCCATGTATGCCATGCTTTAATTATTGTTGTCTCTGGACGTTTACTTTATGTTTCCTTCGGGTGGTTTATATTCTGTATTGTACCTTGCGGGACGTTTAGCAGAGCGTGTGGTTTGCACGCCTAGCCGCTAGTGCAAACCCTGAGTTTGCCTTGGCGTACGGGTACGGTCTTGTTGTGGGGGTGCCCCCTAGACTTTCTCGTTGAACTGGGAACGGTCTTGTTGTGAGACTCCGCCTGTCGTAAGCGGGTCGAGCATTCACATGGTTACATTTGGGCAACCCCTTTAGGGTGCCGTGTCCATGGTTATGGACGACTTGGAGCCGTTTAACTCGATCATAGAATAACTTACACCTTTATGCTGCTGCTAATAATTTGTTAATAACTTGCGTAGTAATTTAGCACCACTATAACTGATACCTAATAAAACTTGTCAACAGGGTGAGTGCCCTTATTAGTACTTCTTCCTTGTGAAGGGGGAATGCATCGAATGGGTTATGTTTCCAGAGTATAGAACTGTTAGCTTATGCACTCTCCCACCTTATCTGTTTAGACGAATGTTGTAGCATGTCTCTATTGGTTAGTACAAGATTTGTTGTCGCTAAACTCCCCTATATAACCGGGCAGTTTCTATTACCCACCAGTGAGCACATGCAGTCTTGTCTCGCAAGTACGTGCCATGGTACTTTCCCTCGCCTTTCTTCTCTTTTGTCTCTCCTCTCCCTTTTGTCGGCAATCCGTGGCCCGACTTTCGCAGGTTTGAGATGACGACGTTCGCAAGGTTAACCTTCCGTCTTGGCCTAGGCAGGGTTATGGACGCCACTGGTTATCTTTAGGACTCTTAGTCCAATTTGTATCTTGTTCGTACTCGGACGTATTTGATCTTCTGTATGATTCAGATCCTTGTATTGTATCTATTTGTATTCTTGACTCGTTGGAGTCGTTGTTGTAATATATGTTTCTTGTGGGCTCTATTGTAAACCTGCTATAATGTAACCGCTTGTGGTAATTCCTCTGGCATCACGTGTGTGATTTGTCGCGCATGTCGTGTTGGAGGGAGTCTCATAATCGATATCGTGCGAATTTCGGTGGGATCGCTGAAATCCTCATGGTACCGGTTCCGGGGCGTCACAAGTTGGTATCAGAGCTCAGGTTGACGATACCCCACCGGTCCGCTTTGCCTGTAGGATAACCTTGCCAACGGGCGTTGTTGTGTCTAGTGTCAAAACCTATTTTCTAAAAATTCGTTGGATAGATCTGATTAGCTCTATTTTTCTCCTTATCTATACTCTTACTCCTCTTACCTCTACGAGTTTTCAGTCTTCTCACTTATCTAAGTTTTTCGAGTCTTAGTTCCACATTGGTTGGACGATCCTTGCCTTTAACCTAATAGGTCCGATCTGTGAAGATTCCGATAGAAGAACATCACCGACGACTAACCTTTGTCTTCTCCGTTTGACATCCACTTTGTTTTTGTGATCTTTCTTCAATCCTTTGTGCTCTGACCCCATCAAATCTTCACTCACAATGCTTGTGAAGGTCGTCAATCTGAATTTCTGGAGTTGGTTGCACGATTCTCCTATTCATGTTCATGGTTAATAGTTTGGGTGCTGGATGGACTGCCCCCCATACTGACTACTCTTACTATTCCCCTTGTTACATTGAATGGGTGGATCGATGTGATTGTTTCTCCTCCATCTTTGTTATACGGAGCCTGATCTTCTGCAACCTGAGATTCTCGACAGAAGCACATCATCATCACCGGAACAACGACTTCTTGTTTGTGGTGTCACCCGATCAACCTGGAGCAACAACTCTTGTTAGTGGTGTCGAGGAGAAACGACACGTCGGGGAGAGGTTCCTTGTTAGTGGTGTCGATTGTATCGGCCCAGGGTAGTACCCCTAATCGAATTGCTTATCTTTTTCTTTTATGCATCATCATGACATCATGCATCATATCATTCATGTTTATACTGATAAAATTATTTTGTAAACCCTAGTTATTTTATTTCCTTCTCATATGGTTTAATAAAACCTCGTCTTCTTTTCTCTTAGCAAAACCCTAAATCCAAACCCTTTCCACCTTTGACCTAATTTTCAATTGGTCAACGCCAAAATCCTCCAAACCCTAACCCCCTCTCATATTCCCTATTTTATAATTTAGTTGTGCAACAATTAATTTTGGAATAAAATGATGTTTTGTTTTGGTTACAAATAAAGTAATATTTGAAAAACTAATTTTGAATCTCCTCTCACCTTTGTTGCAAATTCAAAACAAAAACAAGTTTTAGAAAACTTTCCCTCCTAACCTAGATCCTATCTACCTAGCAGCCCAACCCAACCCCTCTCCTGCCGGAGGCCTTTTTCCCTCTTCTCTTCTTCCGGTGGCCAGCCCAACACCAGCTCGGCTCGCTCCCTTTAGCCCGCGTACCCCTTCGCACGAGAGGCTTCTCTTCTTTCCGGTTCATCTTTTTCCCTCACGCAGGAGGCGTGCATGCCTCCTTTCCCCATGGTGTCAGCGCCCTCAACCACCGCGCCCACGCCACGATCACATGCCCCTCTCCCATAAAGTCGCCTCGAGGCATCGACAAAGTCCATGGTGACGTTTATATTCATCGGAGTTTTTTTAGTTGTTTTGTGCCGAGACTTCGATAAATTCTTGGGTCCGCCACTGCTTGATGATAAAGCCAATGGCCGAGGTAGGCATCTATCTCTTGTCGTAGGTGGTGAGGCAGTGGACTAGATCGCTCTTTTACAAATCTTTCTAAGGTCTTCTATGTGGTTTTCCTAGGGCTAGGTTGCAATTTTCACTTTTCCTAGGGCCATTCTTGTAACTTGTAGCGCTGCCCTAACTTAATGCATCACATCTAGGTCCTTCGAACCATTCCCGTTCAAAAGAGTAATGATCTACAATCAATCACTCAAGGTAAATCTTAGTTTAATGTACTTCAAAGAAGGTAATCTACAAGGAAAATAAAATGATCTAAAACAAACCTTAAAACTTATATGCACACCTAAAAATAATTACTGCTTGGCTACACGAGCTATTTACCACTTCCGTAAACAGGGGCCACCCCCATTTCTTCCCCATCCCGGTTTCCCATACCGGGCAGGGGCTCTCAGGTCAGGTAGCGGTCACCTCTGTCCCCTCCCTCCCATGGACCTCCTCCTCTCCTTTTGTGCTTTCCGCTCGCTGCCACAAAGCAGGCATCTTCTCTCTTTTCTGTCATCTCGCCCTCCCACTGACACCACAGTGGCCGGGACCCATACCCAGGGTGTGGTGCCTCCTGCTGCCATTTTTTGGCTCTCACGTTTGTTCCATGTTTGAACACACGTCGCACTACACCCAGCAGCAGCCAGGAGGCAGTCACACTCGAACCACCCACGGCAATGGAGGCGCCTCCCCTCTCCCTGCAGCTGCTGCTGGCGGCGGCGGTGCTGCTCGCCGTCGTCTCCTCCCCTTTCACCGCCGCCCTCCTCTCCCCCAAGGGAGTCAACAACGAAGGTCCCTATCTCTCCCTTCTGTTATTTCCGAATCCATGGCTCTGCGGCTGTTTCTTCAATCAAACCAAGAACCATGTCCGTCTCTGTTTTCTTGGATTGGTTTCGTGCTGATTTCGCCTAGTTCTGCCTGCCTGCAGTGCAAGCGCTGATTGGGATCAAGAGCCTCCTCAAGGACCCGCACGGCGTGCTCAGGAACTGGGACCAGGACTCCGTCGACCCCTGCAGCTTCGCCATGGTCACCTGCTCCACAGACAACTTCGTCACCGGACTGTAAGCAACCCAAAATCACCTCCTCCCACTACTGTTACACCTGCACCCATCTCTGTATGCAGTTGAGCTTCCCCTCTTACAACCATTGGTCTATATGCAGGGAGGCGCCGAGCCAGAACCTCTCCGGCATCCTCGCCCCGACCATAGGGAACCTCACCAGCCTGGAGACCGTGTGAGTGTCTTCCTCTTTATCTTCTGAATGATGATGGATGCATCTCTTTTTTACAAGGAAAATTTTCATGCCACTTATTTCTTCATTTGTGATTGGGAGCTCTTACCATCGTTTTCTTTGGGTGCAGCCTCCTGCAGAACAACGTCATAACCGGGCCAATCCCGGCCGAGATCGGCAACCTTGCAAGTCTCAAGACACTTGACCTCTCCAGCAACAGATTCTACGGGGAAATCCCGGCATCCGTGGGCCACCTCCAAAGCCTCCAGTACCTGTGAGCTCTGCTGCGTTTACTTGGGACTTCCCATTTCTCTGAATTTAATGTGCCAATCCCAAACCATACTAGTAGTAAGTTAAGGTTGGTTGTAATTTGACCAGGAGGCTCAATAACAACACCCTGTCCGGGCCATTCCCTTCAGCATCAGCTAATCTGTCGCAACTTATTTTCCTGTGAGTGATATCTTGCTGTTCTTGCTTGCCCAAGTAGTACTAGTAATTCCCTTTATCGAAAAAAGAAGAACTGCTACTCCTTCCTGTCTAGCTCACGGTGCACTTGTCCATTGCAGAGATTTGTCATACAATAATCTAAGTGGCCCAGTACCAGGATCTTTGGCAAGAACATACAAGTAAGGCCGCGGTTTAATTTGTGCTCCTTCCTGTTTGAATAAAAAAAGTATGAAGCCTGTATCAAGTCTTAGATGTAAGGTGTGTGTTCTGCTGTCGGTTCTCTCTCTCTCTTGCAGCATAGTTGGAAACCCTCTCATATGTGATGCAAACATGGAGAAAGACTGCTACGGGACCGCGCCGATGCCAATTTCCTACAACCTCAATGGTTCGCAAGGCGCTCCGCCGACGAAGACTAAAAGCCACAAGTTTGCGGTCGCGTTTGGTGTTGTCACTGGTTGCATGACCTTCCTCTTCCTTGCTGCTGGGTTCTTGTTCTGGTGGAGACAGCGTCGGAACCGGCAGATCCTTTTCGACATGGATGGTAAGCGATGAAACTTCCACGCAGTTTGTGCATCTATTGGACTTCGGAGCCTGATGATTAATGAAGCACTGTTTCTGGTGCAGATCAACACATGGAGAACGTTAGCCTTGGGAACGCCAAGAGGTTTCAGTTCAAGGAGCTGCAGGTTGCAACCGACAAATTCAGTAGCAAGAACATACTTGGAAAAGGCGGCTTCGGACATGTGTACATGGGGCAGCTCCCCGATGGAACGCTTGTGGCTGTCAAACGGCTCAAGGACGGTAATGCTGCGGGCGGCGAGTTGCAGTTCAAGACCGAAGTTGAAATGATCAGCTTGGCGGTGCACCGGAACCTCCTCCGGGTCCTCGGGTTCTGCATGACTGCCACTGAGAGGCTACTAGTCTACCCATACATGTCAAATGGAAGCGTCGCTTCGCGCTTGAAAGGTCAGCATCTCAGTTTCCCGATCTGCCTACTTATTATGTTCCTTGATATCCCTTGCTTTACTAGGCTAGACAGAACTAGTTCATTTTGGACATATCCAAGAAAAGCAAGCCTCATTGCTTGGCAGTGGCTGTACTTGCCTTGCTTGTGCAGGAGTGCTCAGTTTCGGCTAAGCTTCCTCCCTGTTTTGTTGTGGTTACTAGTGACCTAGTCAAGCAAAGTAAATCTTTTTCATGTTACCAAGAAACCATCCTTGTCTAGTAAGGCTAGGAGAATCTTATCCCGAGAATCAAATGTCAGTGGGAGAACTGTTTGCCCTATAATAGACCCACTTGTCGTGCAGAATATGTTCGCTCTAGAATTTTCCCATCATGTCACGCCCAAAAAGAACGATGTAGAATTAAAAGTTGCAACCCGATAAGCCAAACATGAAAAAGACTTAGAATTGGATTCTTCCCTTCATTTTCGTTTTCTTTGGACACAGGTTTATCACAGAGCATATGATTCCTATCAAAAGAAATCGCCACTTTATTCCGGTCTAATTATTGCAGGAAAGCCACCTTTGGACTGGATCACCAGGAAGAGGATAGCCCTTGGAGCAGCAAGAGGTCTACTTTACCTTCATGAACAGTGTGACCCCAAGATCATCCACAGGGACGTCAAGGCGGCCAACGTCTTGCTGGACGACTGCTGTGAGGCCATCGTCGGGGATTTCGGGCTTGCAAAGCTCCTTGATCATCAGGACTCACACGTCACCACTGCGGTGCGGGGCACCGTTGGACACATCGCGCCTGAGTACCTCTCCACTGGGCAGTCGTCTGAGAAAACGGACGTCTTTGGCTTTGGTATCCTGCTGCTGGAGCTGATCACCGGCCAGACGGCAGTGGAGTTCGGCAAGGCATCAAATCAGAAGGGTGCCATGCTGGACTGGGTAATTAACTTCTGCAATCTACTTGAACAAAACTACTGCAAAATTTTACCTTTGTTGCAAAATAACTTGAGCAAAGCTAATGGAATGACAACATTGTTTAATGATCAGGTGAAGAAGATGCACCAGGAGAAGAAACTTGATGTTCTGGTTGACAAGGGCTTGAGGAGCAGCTACGACCGGATTGAGCTTCAGGAGATGGTGCAGGTGGCGCTCCTGTGCACCCAGTACCTCCCAGGCCACCGACCAAAGATGTCAGAGGTAGTCCGCATGCTGGAAGGCGACGGGCTCGCAGAGCGGTGGCAGGCGTCACAGCGGGCTGACTCCCACAAGTTCACAGTACCTGAATTCACCTTCAGCCGCTGCTACTCTGACCTAACCGACGACTCGTCGATGCTGGTGCAGGCTGTCGAGCTCTCTGGACCAAGATGACATGATAACCAGGTGACATCACAATTTGAGAACACCAGCAGCAGTCCTTGTACAGCATAAGAAATCCTATATAGATTTGGAAAGCAATCCATACTGAAGTAAAGTATAAATAGTGATGTATGTACCTTAGATTAATTGTACACAGGAGAGAGCACACTCCTTGTGACGGTATTAACCTATTAATAGTACAGATAGTAGCTAAAACAATAAGATTAGTAGTTATAGCTTGTAAAAATAAGCTTCTCTTGAAGATGTAAAGTTTTGATTAGCTTGGCTTGTATATTCTTTTCCTTTTTGCTACTTTTGTTGCAACATTTTCAGAATGAAAGAGGTGCTGAAATGTTATCAAAATCCGTTGTTGATCTGTATACATAACAGGTTGTGCAAAACCCTCAAAATACATGATGTATATCACTATATGTCTATATCTCCATTACTTCATATAGCATGAACATATTTTATAGTGTGACTTACAAAGTTACAATATACATATACCAGTATAGTATCCGAGGCAAAACATTCTTATTTCCTGACAATCATCAACCATGAAAGGGAAAGGCGCAAACAAAATTTTCTCCAGCTTAGGTGTTCACAAATCTGCAGCTCTTCCTGACTTCACCACCTGCAGGGTTGGTGATGTTGCCCATCTTGACCATGGAGTCTGAGAACTGCTTGAAGAACAGGGCGGGGTCAGCCCAGTACTTGTTGACCGTATCGGCCGTTGAGTACCCGGCGATACTTGACCACATCTCCTGGTCAGAGTTGAGGAGGCCCTCGCCCTTGATGAGCGTCTCGAAATAAGCGTTATCGAAGGTCGAGGAAGTGTAGCTGTCCATGGCGCTGATGTTGTCATCGCCACCATCCAAGGGGCATATCTCCTTTAGCTTGCTGAGGTAGGTCGCAGACGCAGGGTTGCTCTTGGATGTCATCTCGAAGTCACCATATATCCTTTCCCGGAAGTTGGCGCACCGGGCAAATCCAATCGTGTGGGATCCTTAATGCACATACATTTCTAGTAAGCAGAGAAATATATTTAATATAAACCTGCAGCTGTCAAAGGAAAATGAACATACCCACAAGGGCCACCATGTCAGTGGCGTCAAGGCCCTTCTCCCAGAACTTGGAAATAAGCGTGATGAGGCCCTGCTGAGGGGTGGGTATGTCTTTGTTTGCTAGGTCAAGACTTGCCTCCTTGGAGTCCAATCTTCCTACTGGGACATCCCAGTAAGGCCCACCCACCTGAAAGAATATGTTTCCTTTGTTGTGACATATGTCATTTGTAAAGCTGTGTTTGCCTGAAATGAATCTGGCCTATTCCTTATGTGCATGCGAGTCTAGATACACAGGTTGGTAGCCAAACAGTATCCAAATGGCATAGCAGGTTTCATCAGGCATCAATAGGTTATTTATTATTGAGCGAAGCAGGTTATTTATGATGAAGTAGATGTAATGCTATACTGAGTTATTCCAAAAATGATTCTCTTTTCTTTAGTTTCTTAATTTCCTCAAATAGGAAGCCTAATATGAGACCGATGCAAGTAAAAGTATGGGAATGAAAAAAGATTTTGTTTTATTTACCAAGACAGTTGCGTCCCTTGCTGCAATGGCAAGCAAATCTGCACAGGAAACTGTTCCAGGGCACTCGGCCTCCAGCTTTTCCTTGATCTTGTCAACCAATTCAAATCCTTTCAACGAGTTCACATTCTGCTCTGCCTGCTTCTCTCCAATCAAGGTTGCCGTGTCGTCAAGCAGCACCGACCCGTCACAGCCCTGCAATAAGCATCCAGATGTTCAGAGCAAACTCAATACTGTTTAGGTAGAACACCAGGTTAGCATGTGCAGTCAAAATATAGTGTTTGGGTAGTCAACCTGCACAAAACAGTCGTGGAAATGGAGGCGGAGCATCAGAGCGGCATTGCGTGGTTCATCGCGCACCGCGCACTCCATCTCCGTCCGGACCACATGTTCCACATTCGGGCATGTCTTGGCGTAGTGCTCCAGGCTCAGGTTCGAAGGGTCTTGTGCCATCAGCAGTGGCACGGCCAGGAGGAAACAAGACACGGAGAGAGCAAACCCCCTGAAGCACAAGGCAGCTGCAGCCATCTTGATCTAGTTTTAGCTCTTGCTGTGTTTGGAACTTTAGATGGTTCAGGTGTTTTTGTGGCAAGTTTCTCGTTCTGCATGAGCTTTATAGCGGATTAAGACAATCCTATGTTGTCTACGTGGGCGTATGGAGAGAAACTGGTCAAGAGGGAGATGAGCTAACTCTGATGCGGTTGGTGGAGTAAGCAAGCAGAAAGTATCTGTAGCTCTGTGCTGTGGCATACTGAGTGGGTCAAAGGCTCTCTCTCTGTAGCAGTGTTTGGTGGCTTCAGGTCCACCAATACTGGGAAATCATAGGACTTACAAAGGGGCAAAAAACTATAATATTACATGCCTGCTGTCCTCTCCCTTTTTAATCATTTGGACGTCTACAGTGCCATCTTTAGCAAAAGGAATTCAGATCTACAGGTGTTGAATGCCAGCTAGAAAAATTGCTATGTAATTGCTCATATTTGACTTACGTTGCTGAAAAGCCTCATATGTTCCTTTGTTAGATCATCTTCCCATGAACACGTGAAATTGACTCCAAAGTGTTAACACAGATGCATCCATCATACTGTTTGCAGAAACAGGGATGTCAATTCCTTCCAAACAGATCGAAACCAATAATTATGCGGAAGACATCTATACCAGTGAGGAAAACAAAAATGGAGGTAGCAGCGCTCAAAAAGTTATGCACAGGGACCAGAGAAGAGACTTAAATAGTACGGTCATATGCACAACAATTTGGAATATCTGGAAAGGAAAGAGACATGAGGATCTTACAGAAAGCCAGACAGCTACAGTACAAGAAGTGTATGCCAAAGCCAAGGAGGATATGGTGCAGAGGAACATACCTTTTTTAGCTTTTCCTCTGAATGTTAATCAACTACTTGTCTGTTTACCGTCTAAACCAGCCTGGTGAACCTTCACTCGTTCCTGCTTTTTGTTCGAAAAACTTGAACAGAAGCCTTTTGGCATCTCAGGTGGAGTCCTCAACTGGTGACATTTTCTTTATAACTTTAGTTGTCACCATCTTCTAAATATCATGTGTCCTGGAGCCCATTCTTTCAGTTGTTTTGGCAACTCACCAATCACCACCTCTATATATACGCACCCATGAAATGGAATAAAGAAAGATTTGAGGAGGAAATATCTTTATGCTTTTAGATGTACATACAAGATAGAACTACTGACGGGGATAAGATATTTTCCCAAAATATCATGCTATTGTATTTTGATCAAAATACCCGAGGAAAAATTTGGGTAGTATAATGAAGTAAGTTCTCTAAAACCAGTCACCATGATGTAGACTTGCATGAAAGTTTAACTTCTGTTAAAAGAATTGTGTGGAGAATGATACACTTGGTCAACCATTGAGATTTGAGAATATCTATTGCCCAGAAGACTGATCTGAAGCAACTTCATGCGCAATTCGAGTTTCTGTGCTACCATAGTACTCTGCACACCCATAAAGGATGAAGGAAAATGCACAAATAGAAGTACTGGTACAAAATAATATATATTTTTGTCTAATGTTCGGCATAGAACTTATTTAAACCACCAAACAAGGAAATTCAATCATCAATCCACAAGGTATGTTTGGCTGTACTGCACTTGCACTGTGCATTAGCAACTTATATAAACAGAGTATACACCAACTCGAAAAGATAAGAACACTAATGGGAGTATTTCTAAAACAACATAGTACTAAAAGATGAATTCACCATTGAAGCATCATTGATGGTGTGAAAGGGCTAGTAACAAATGCATAAATCAGAAGATCAGAGGCTGCACTGCTGGAGATGGATCTGCCTTCAAAACAGAAAATAAAAGATTTCAGATAGAATGCGCGAGCGCGAGATGCAATGAACGTTCATTTATTGGTTAGAAAGGGCTAGTAACAAATGCATAACTCAGAAGGTCAGAGGCTACACTGCTGGAGATGGATCTGCCTTCAAAACAAAAAAATAAAAGATTTCAGATAGAATGTGCGAGCGCGAGATGCAATGAACTTATTGGTTAGAAAATCCTCATAGCTGACATAAGCAAGACGCATCGGTAAATTGACTTCTCCACTACGCAGCATCTTAGATATTTTCAGATGATTGGGACGGCAAAGAAACTATCTAGTGACATGGCATGGAGCTTTTGAGCTTTTCTGAATATCTCAACCAGCTATCTCACACTTGAGGTTCCAAAATGCGGAACGGCTAAGGAGGAGCGCCAATGAATGGCAAAAAAAACCTCATGCTTTGGAATCCATCAGAAGACACACGGCTTTCTCTTTTGCAAAAGGGTGCGCAACTGCACATAAAGATAGATGCAGCATCTTCCAGTCCCTTTGCCTTGCCACCTTTATACCATGACGGCTTCTAGTTCTCTCTAGTTTCTGCCTTTAGTATTAATCCAGTCCAGGGAAAGAAAATTGCATCATCTAGGGCGAATCGTAGGATATATGCGAGAGTTCTCTCCAGATTTGCATCAGAAGCTGGTCAGCTCAACTGGAAAATGAATCCAGACTTAAAAAAGTGAACACAAGGATCTTCCCTAGATAAATCGGGACAATACTAATCAGAAAAGATTTAAGTCTTCTGAATGCAAACATGCAAAATTCTTTACCCAGAAAGATTTTATATCAGCTCAAGCAGATTTAGCTGAAAAGGTGCATAAAATGTTTATCTGAATACGACTCTGCATCAGAACAGCGGCACTGGTGCAGGATAGTGAGGCAGCAACATCCAACACTAATAACAAGCTAATCACACAAACATCCTCGCCCCCAAGAATGGTGCCAAGTGTCACTCCACTGACACTCTACTATTAGTACCCTGCACTGAACTGCCAACATAGCTGACCTTCCTCCACACTCACATATGCAGTGCATGAAAACCTAAGAAAGAGCCATGAAAGGTAGAGGAACAGAAGAAGGAACATACACAGATATCTAGGGAAATAGTAGCTACTACATTCATTAACACCCCTTACATGGTCTGTGTGGTGCAAGCCACAAGGCCTCCTTGTTCATGAAGTCCAATTCCAGCAGCACCATTTACGAGGAGGCGGTTGGGCAAGAGGGGAGCTGGAGCAGGCTGTGTGATGGATGTTGCATGGTGCCAAGCGTGGTGTACTGCCACGCCGACTCCGCATACCTCTGCGCGTCTTGTGATGTGCGGATCCACAGTGCAAACCGTGTGGCCTCGCGTCATGAGCGCGTGTGCCTCTCCGAGGCCCACGAGCATGCACCAGCGCTGCTGCAATGCCGCACAGACGCTGTAGCGTCTTGCGCCGCCTATGAAGCACAGGTGCACTACGCAAACCTGCTCGCCGGGATGCACCAGTGCGTGCCTGTGGTTTCGCACCCGGCCACAGCCATTCCGACTGCTTCTTTACTTGCTGAGGCAGCAGTCACCACTACCATCCTCAGCTGCAAGGAAGAGGAGGCGTCTTGGTTGCTACTCAGCAAAAATTCTGCTAACCACAATTGCAGTGGCGACAACAGGAGCAGCAGCACATACTTTGGTGAAGTGGATGAGTATTTTGATCTTGTCGGGTACAATTCCTACTATGATAGCCGCATGAACAACAACCGAGCGCAGTACGTGATGCAAGAACAGCAACATCTGCAGCCCATGCAAAAGGAATATGCAGAGAAGGAAGGGAGCGAGTGTGTGGTACCTTCGCAGTTTGCTACCGTGAGTAAGCCCCAGCAGAGTGGTTATGCACTTGTGGGGGCAGAGCAGGCTGCATCGATGACTGCTGGGGTCAGTGTTTACACAGATTCTGTCAACAACAGCGTGAGTTCATCTATTATTATGGCATTACAATTTACATTCATGCTATAATTTGTTTAATTTAGAGTTAATGCTACTTCATTTGAAAGACCATCTGAAACAAAATGCTAAGATCAACCAGTGTATAAAGTTTTTGGTGCAAGTGAAACGTGGGTATTTAGTGTTTCCTCACCCTTTCTGTTTTTTCTTCAACTTTTTCCACTTCTAGGCAGACAACCTTAGCTGATTATTTCCAAAATAGAACTGCGTCATAGCCACTCCAAAGAAAAGTACACAGCTCGTCTCTAGGCAGATTAATTGATTTGTTCATGTACTAAACATAGAACATCAAAGTAAGACTACTAACTAAAAAGTCAGTCTCTCTCAAAACAATTAAACAGTCAATCCATAATTAAAATTCTCTGCCAACTAGAGAAGTACACAATTCATGTCAAGGAAAGCATCAGTCATTAAAAGAGAACTGCTGTCATAGACACTCAAAAGAAAATACACAACTTATCCCCACACAGATGAAATGATTATTTGTGTACTTCTACACACAGAACACCCAGGTAAGCTCAGTAAGTAAATAGTGGATCCATGTTAACCCACAAATTGTCTGCCAGCTAGGAAAGTACACAATTCATCTCTAGGAAAGTACACCAACTAATTAGAACTGCCGTCACAGACACTCCAAATAAAAGTATACAACTAATATCTAGGTTATTATTTATACTTTCTTCACATGAACACCCAAGTTTTTTTCAGTAACTAAAAAATCACTCCATAAGCAAACTCGCAAGTTTTCTTCCAACTAGAAACTAAGGTCTGTGTTTACCAACCTTTTTATAGATACCAAACAATAAATGAAAGTATATGAGATATTATCAGATACTCCCTCCGTTCCATAATTCTTTCATAGCTAATAAGTCAAATGTAGATTTTATTCCTGAGTGCAACTTTAAAAAAAGAGTTATTAAAACTTATGCACATTGAAATAAATAAAACCCATCTACATATCATTGAAGGGTTTCTGCCCATTTTTCAATTCCATCTCAGATATCGTTCTCATCAATGGAAGGGGGAATAGTACCAGACGATACGGTGGTAGATCTGCCCCACTCCATCATCCCTACGCCTGCTGGAGCCAGCAGCCTCCACTCAGGTCCTCCACTTCAGATGCCACTACACTTCAGCTCCATGGACAGAGAGGCCAAAGTCCTGAGGTACAAGGAGAAGAAGAAGACCAGAACGTTCGAGAAGACCACACGTTACGCAACAAGGAAAGCCTATGCTGAAGCACGGCCGAGGATCAAGGGCCGCTTCGCGAAAATATCAGAAGCGGAAATGGAAGTTGACCAGATGTTCTCGGCTGCAGCTCTTTCTGACAGTAGCTACAGTACTGTTCCCTGGTTTTAATGAGACCCTATTAGACATTACATTAGCATATATATGTACTTACCAGAACAATAAGGTCCAGTGCAAGCAGTTCAGGTAGATCGGTGCTCTGAATAATTGTGTGGTATGCGAACCTTAATTGATAAGGTATCTTAGTATCTATGTTTTGCTTTCTAAATTTGAGATAGCAAAATATGCATTGTGCGATACTTGCTCGGTCGCTTTGATATTTCAAGTGAACAAAGAGCAGTATTAACTATTGAAGGATGGATTGTGAATGCCTGCACGGATAACTATGGGATCGTTGGATATTTGGATTGTCACTAAGAATGAAAGCTTGTTTTTGCTAACTAGCTCATATTGACTGGAATCATAACAGAAGTCAAAACTTTTTTATTTGATGACCCCCAGAGACCGAGCAACAATCGGCTCTCACCTTGTTTCTGTCCTTTCGGTGAGGTGCAAGTCGATGCAGAGTTTTCAATGTATTGGAATGGCTCCAAGGAACAATGTGATTTTGAGTAGGTTTATCCATGAACAATCTTAAAGGCACTATAGGGTGCATCTTGACCAATGCATCCAAAGCGCAATTAAAATCCGTTTGCTAGATGGCTTTGGCACTATAGGGTGCATCTTGACCAATGTATCTTATTGCTTCTAAGACATTTTTTTCGATAAAGTGCTTCTAAGACATGGACATTGCAAAATTCAGACAAGGAAACAACAAGGATTGCGCGGAAGATTCATGAGAGGATTTGTCGATCCCTCCTTCACGCATTTACTGAGATCAACATTTCCATGCTCGCACAGGTACAAGAGATCCTTGTGAGGCAAAAACAACCTCGTGGAAACCTAGAGACAGAGGAGGCAAGAAGCATACTAGCTGTTCTTCTTCGTTGTCTGAAACGAACGCGCGCAGCCAATGCGAAGACGCAACGGCAATGTAAGGGGGAGGAAAGAGCGGATGGTGCGCATACCTCTGCGCTTCCCTCGACACGGACGAAGCAGTCGAGGAGGAACGAATACGGCGGGGGTGGCGAAACCCCCCGGTGGCCGGTGCAGGTGCCGCGCCGCCGCCGCGTGCGCCGTTTCGAGCATCGGCGGGGACGACTAGTCGTGGGGCTCGTTGGGCCTGGATATACGGGCCGGCCCAGTTGGCGCTGTCGGTCTACGGTTTATTCGTTCGCGTTTTCACAGTTGATTCCGCTGGTTTTCCATTCTTTTTTGTGGTTTTTGGTTTATGCACCTGTTTTGGTTTGTGTCGCCCGGTTGATTCCGGTCTCATGGGAGGGTTTGCTTGTTTTCCTATTTCAATTTTTTCTTGTTTTTCTTTTCTGTTTTGAGATTATTTTCTTTGCTCTTTTTTCTGTGTATATCCTCATATCTTATCTTTTTTTTTTTTTTTACTTTCTGTATGCGTTCTTTTTTTTTTTTGCATGGGCAGCTTTGACGGTTCAACTTCACAAGGTCACATTTGGGGTTGTTGGATTGGCTGATGCACATAAAACCCTGAAACATAAATTCCATATTAGAAGGAAAAAAAAATCCAGTTCTCTGTCTATTCCACAGGTTTCCGTTTTTGGCAAAAAGAATTACATTTATGTTTTCATATTTTTTAAGTTTCCTTATTTTTCCAGAGAATTCAGAAACTTTCCGCTCTATTTTCATCCCTATTATTAGGGCATGCACCAGAGCGCCTCCCACACGTTCTCTGTTGGGCCAGCCTAGGAACGGGTCCTTGAGCAGGTTTTTCTTTTCCCTATTATTTTTCATTTCTTTGACAAAATTCGAGATTTGAAACCTTTTAGATTAAAATACTTATATTTGAAAAATGGTCGGACTTTAAAAACATGTTTAGATCTTTAGAATGTTAAAACTAAAAATTGTTCAAAGTGGAAAATTATTTAAATTTCAAAATTGTTCAAATTTGAAGAAAAGAACATATTTGATTTTTTTCAAAGTTACAAACTGTTCTAACTTAAAAAATATTCAAACATGAAAATTATTCATACTTGAAAAATCTTCAAACTTGAAAATTATTCACAGTTGAAAAATTGTTCAGAAGAGAAACAATTCTAATTAAAAATATTTAAACTTTAAAAATTGTTCATTTTTAAAAAAAGGTTTAGAATTTTCAATCAAAAATAAAGAAAAAATGATAGAAAAAATCGCAAAAAACCGAAAAGGAAGACAAAACCAGAGTTGGATGGTTTTGGAACCTTCAGAAAACCAAAAAAGACCATGGAACGCGTTAATGGGCCGCTGCCTAGTGGCCACTCCATGTGTGTGGGGCGTATTCCTGCACGCACACGGACAATAAATAGGGTTTTCCCTTCCGAGGGGACCTTCTCCCTAGAGCCCGCACTGTTTCGCTGAATGATCGATAGGATGTTCCTCTTGTTTGTCGCGGCCTATTTTCTTCTATGCACATGGGATTTTCGGCCGAGGGGACGCGACCTTTGGTCCTTTTTATGAACATGACAAGCAAAACGGATAATGAAAAAGGCAAATCATGCATGAGACATAAGATTTTAACGTGGAGAAACCTTGTCTTGTCCCGTTGTTGTCGAAGATCATCGAGATGCGAGATTGATACACTGGTTGCTTGTGTTAGCCATCGAACCTTGGATGCTTGTGGAGAGTAGCCGGTCCTGAAGAAAGCGGGTGAGAGGAGACGAGCCGAGGAAGAAGAAGATCAAACTGGTTATGGCAGTGCACCGTCCGTGCACTACCTTTTTGTACCACGTTACATTGTATTGGTTTTTTTTTGCACCGCGCTGGTCCTGGCAGTGCACCGTCGTGCACTATTTTTTTTTATACCATGTTACACTGCCTTGTGTTTCTTTTTGCACCGTGCGGTGTACTTATAGTGCATCGCATGGGCTCTTACCTTTATTGTACCATGTTGCACTGCTTTAGGTTGCTTTTGTCCCGCGCAGTGTTCTGGCAGTGCATTACCCGCGCACTGTCTTTTTACCACGTTGCCTTGGATCGCCTTTTTAGTATAATTTTTTTTTGCAGTGCATTATTTTTTCTTTTTTTTAATAACACGGAGTAGTTAGACGTGGAAGCAGTTTAAATATGGGGCAGCCGAACAGACTACTGCAACGCGGCCACATGTCAAGCACGGAGCAGTCCCAACGAGACCTCACACGCCATCCCGCGCACTGGCAAGGATCCTAGAGCGTGCGCCTCCCAGTCGCTCTCTCTTGTCGATCATGTTCAATATTCTGGACTGAACAATTAAATTGTTGACTAATTTTCCAACAAATACCAACTCCGAATAGTCTGATCCCAAATTTACTTGTTACTATCAGGCTAAGGGCTCCTTTGATTTAAAGGATAGGAAAAGCATAGGAATAGGAAAGGTATAGGATTTGAATGGCATGACTA
Source organism: Lolium rigidum (assembly GCF_022539505.1). Lineage (NCBI taxonomy): Eukaryota > Viridiplantae > Streptophyta > Magnoliopsida > Poales > Poaceae > Lolium > Lolium rigidum. The sequence continues at coordinate 52,014,677 of NC_061508.1, forward strand.
CTTCAATCCTATAGGAAGATGAAGTTTGTTTGATTGTAGCAAAGGATTTTTTTCATGAGGTATGAGCTAATGCTTTTTTCCTATAGGAATTACACTACAAGATTCCTATAGGAATTTTTCCTATAGGATATGTTCCTATGAATCAAACAACATGTATAGGAAATTTTCCCATGGGAACCAAATCCTACACAATTCCTATGCAAATCCTTTGAATCAAAGGAGCCCTAAGGTTTGCAGGTTTGTCGGTTGGTCAAAGTATTCCATGACGAAACACAATGGTTGGTGGCCAACCGCGAACGTCATGGGCTCATGGGATAAGTTTGCTTCCAACGCATCCCACGTTAGCCAAGAATATCTTAACTGGCTACTAGAACTAACGCGGTTTAGAAAAAGCAGAAGACCAACTCGACGTCAAAAAAAAAAAAAAAGGGGGCGATTAAGTCCCAACGGCCAGAAGTGCAACTTGCATACAATATTAGCGCCATAAATCAAAAGAAACGACCCGCCCGTGGCGTCTTGCATCTCCTTAGGGCATCTCCAACGGAGCGGGAAACGGACGTTGAATCTTTTACATCCGCGGTGACTGGAAATACGTCTGGACCTGTTCCACGGCGCAATGCAAAGTAATCGAGCCGCACGCGGCGACGTAAACCTGGCCTAAATATGCGTTAGGTTTGCGTCTCCACGGACGCGCCGAGCGTCCTTCTTTTGTTAACTGGCCCCGCACATCAGGGAAAGCAAAATCGACCGTTTCGATTTACCTGCTTTTTTCCTTCTTTGCTGCCCTAGTGCGACGCCACCACCCCAACCCCACCCGCCGCTGCACCGCAATACACGTCGTGCGCTCCATCCTCGCGAGGCGAAGAACATGATCTCAGTCGGGGTAGGCTCTGGCGTGCACCTGTCGCCTGATTGGGAGCCAAACTTTGCCGGTTGCACCGCCCGGCCTCGCCGCTCACGACCTGTTCGGTCAATTGCGCCGATAGGTTTCTTGCTCGTGTTTCCGCGCTATTGTGTGCGGCCATTGATCCGTAGTTCCTACACACGCAGATGGACATGTGGCAGATGCTGGACAAGTTCCGCGCGGAGGTCGTTGACTCCTCTTCCGACGAGGAGTCCGATCAGTCGACGCAGACAATGGCTACTGATGCGGCCTCCATCCTCCACGAGTACAATTCAAGCCAGACGCCGGTTCACCGGGGCTCTGTGAAGGGCCACTCAAAAAACCTGCCGCGCAACAGAGTGGAAGGGCACCTCCGACTCCACAAGGACTACTTCGACTGCACCAATCCGGTGTTCCCGGAAAAACTGTTCCGGCGCCGGTACAGGATGTCAAGGGACCTGTTCATGGTCATTCTACGCGGCGTCAGAAACTACGACCCTACTTCCAATGCAGGCCCGATGCAACTGGTGCGTTAGGTTTCACCTCCTATCAAAAATGCTCCGCAGCTATTCGTATGATATCATATGAAATGGCTGTTGATATATTCGATGAGTATCTTCGAATGGGTGAGAGCACCTACGTTGATTCCATGTACAGGTTTTGCCGAGCTGTGATTGCTGTGTTCGGACAACATTACTGTACGGAGCCAACTGTTGAGGATAGAAGGCGGTTGTTGTCTATCAACGAGTCTAGAGGGTTCCTAGGAATGATTGGCAGCATAGATTGCATGCACTGGGAGTGGAAGAACTGTCCATTTGGATGACAGGGTTAGTACAACGGGTTTACAGAGGGATGCACTGTCATTCTTGAGGCAGTCATATCTCAAGATTTATGGATTTGGCATTCATTCTTTGGCATGTCCGGTTCCAACAACGACATAAATGTGTTGCACCGATCACCGGTTTTCAACAGGCTTATGCAAGGCAAAACTCCCCGGGTGAGCTACGAGGTCAATGGAAATGCATATGACAAGCCATATTATCTTGTTGATGGTATCTACCCTGACTGGACCACACTGGTGAGGACTGTCCATAATCCAAACACGGAGAAGACGAAGAGGTTTACCAACATGCAAGAGGCTTGCAGGAAAGATGTGGAGCGAGGATTTGGTGTGCTCCAAGCTCGGTGGGCAATTGTCCGTCACCCGGCAAGAACATGGTCGCTGAAGACCATGCATGAGGTGATGACATGTTGCATGATCATGCACAATATGATCGTTGAGAACGAGCGTCCTGATGGCCGCCATGAGCACCACTGGGATTTCCAAGGTGAGCTAGTTGCGCCAATCCCTCGGGCATTATTTTGGGAGGACTATCTGCATATGAATGTAGAAGCCACTGACGAAGCCATGTGCAATGCAGACGGATCTGATTGAGCATCAGTGGGCATTGGCTGACCATGAAGACATTGCCTAGAGGAATACCGTCTTATTTTCATGTACACTTTCAAAAATTTGGATGTAAACTGTGACTTCATTGAATTTTTTTATTTTGTTATTTTCAAACATCCCAATTCATGCCAACGCGCAAATGCGTCGGGCCGCTGGAGGCACCCCAAGGCGCAAATGCACGCGAACAAAACAGTCATTTTCGCGTCCACAGGACGACGCAAACGGATGCACGCGAATAATTTAAACGTTCGAAATACGTCGCCCCGTTAGAGATGCCCTTAGTCCTTATATACTCCCACCGATGGACCTCGCTGTCGTTCGCAACAAACTGGCTAGCAACTGCTCAAAGTCTCAAGGCTGCTGCTCTCTCTCGCGGATGCTTGGATTTTAGTCTATGTCATGTCTCTGTTTTTTATTTTTAAAAAGAAAGTTGAGACTTCTGGCCTCTTACTACGGGAAAAACATGTGCAGTCGTGCAGTCTATCTTTGCCGTGTGCCCCTGCATAGCAAAGAAGTCGTTTCCATCGGAAACGTTGCCATGCGACCTTTGCCGTGGAAATTGTCTTTGACGTGCGTATAAGGCCCTTTGCCATGAAAATTGTTGCACATCAACATCCTTTTTTCCCGTAGTGTTTCTTCACTAATTACTGTTTGCAAAGCTGAAAGATTAAACCCTTCTAAAGTTCTGCCCAAAAGGTAATTACCTAACTATGAGAGTACTGATCCAACATGTTTTGTTTTTAGTCTTATTCCATCCCAACAAATGGTCATTATCCCCTCTACTTCAAATTCGAGAGTAAAATATGGTAAAGTTTATAGTACAACCAAAATTCAATCTGTTCAAATCCCTTACATCAACTTGTAATTTTTTTGTCAAAGTAACATTCATGGTGTGGGATGAGGAAAGGAGTACATGTCGGGTAACGAGGATAACCTTGAGTTTTACCTGAGGCTATGTAAATTATCGAGAAGCAATGTGACGTGTATCAGTAGGAATATGGAAGGTTCATACAATTAAGATCTTCATGTTATATATGAAGATCGTTGCGGTTATCAAGCGCTCGATATCGATCATTGTCGTGGAAGGTTGTTCTAAAAATGTACACATATATCCAAACTCACAGGGTTACAAACTTAAGGTTTAGCGTCATTTAGAATATGAATACAAATAAAAATAACGAAGGAAAGTGGTTTACACCTTATGGATAACACACATAAGATTTAGCGACACACTTACTTTAGTGTAAAGAAAATTCATGTCACTCTTGGTGTACACATTGTACCCAAGCTCTTTATAAAATAAAATCCAAACAATATGAGTTTGACGTGTAGTAATTCCTCAAAAGAAATGAAAGTGATTCTGAAGGATGTTCAAAAACTCTTGGAATCTTCCGGAGGTGTCTGAAATAGTTACGAGAGTATCTAGAATGGTTTTGGGTATTTTTTTGAAGGTACCGTAAGGTAATAGAACCGTGCGGAATGTCTTTGAAGGCCCGGAATATTCCGGGGAAGAGTTAAGAAGTTTTCGGTGGGTAAGACCCAAAGGGGCACCATGGGCCATGGGACGCATGCCCCCACCTTATTTCGAAGGGGAGTCCTAGTGCCTTTGGACTCTCCCACAAGTCACCGCTAGGTTTCTCCCACCTTATTTGGAAGGGGAGTCCTAGTTCCTTAGGCTCCCCCTTAAGTCCGTTTGGGGGAGGGGCATGTCCAGCCGGCTCCCCCTTTATAAGGTGAGGGATGGGACGGGTCAAGGACAAGCCAAACCTCACGCCCCCTCCCAACCCTAGCCGACCACCGCCCTAGACCCATATCCAGCCGCTACCACCGCACCACCTCTTCCCTTGTCTCCACACTAGCCGACTGATAGCTGCGTAGTCCAGCATCTATACTCCCTGATGAAGTCTTATATTTGTCAAGAAATTGATAAAATATCTCTCTATCTTTGCCATTAATGACTAATTACCACCGAGCTGTGAAAATCTTCTTTTTATTTGTTTCCTTTCAGGAATATGCACTTTAAGGGCAAAATCTGGGCTAATTAATGGAGAATCACGAGTTTCCAATACTCCCATGTCAAAGGCCTCGCGGAGGAGACCAACAAAGAACTTAACGAGCTGGCATACGGGGAGGGAGCGCCCGTATTGCCGCTAGTATCTGGTGCCACCTCTTCGACCAAGTCAACCCTAGCAACTTCCGTGAAGGGACCCCTATATAAATCGACCCCCTGATGCCGCAAACAAGGAGAGAGCCACAATCGCCAACACATCGCATCTGAGGAGGAGACCCATCACCAAGCCATCGCCATCACCATCTCCACATCCATTTATCCACCTTCATATCCATAGCCATCTACTTGTAATATTTATCTACTTCACGATATTATAAGACTATTTGATATTTGTATTGAATCTGTTTTTAAAATGTTTATGATCTTTGATCTCATTGTGAGTGAGTAGTCCTCATGGGCTGCGGACTCGGGTGAACCTCACAACGATTATGTGCATATTATAACATGGGAATAATATGTTGAGTTTGAATAAGATGTTATCCTTGTTTATGATCTCTTCCCTCGATCTAAGGTCTTGTCAGGTACCCAAGATTTGAGGGTCGATCAAGTTAATGAGGGGGTATGAGTAGTGCTTCAACCTGTAGATTGAACACCAGTGAAAGAAGGAACTAGTAGAATAGAGGACATGTGATCCACTTGGGATCACGGTAACATCATCAAATGTAATGCTTTGGTCTGTTTAAATACTTAATGACTACTTAACACCCTGGGTTGCAAAGGTGTGGTAGTGGATCAAAAGTCTACATTATAAGTGGCTGACCAAAGCTGTAGAATATTATGATATACCACCACAATATTTATCTTTATCTGAACATGACTCATGTTGCACTTATTATTATCTTTATCCCATATGTATGCACAACTGCAGGTGAATCATAGGCCATGGCCTATCTCCATCCATTGATACACAATAAAAAAATGAAAAAAGTTAAGCTGGAATGTCAACCAAGCTTCCAAGATCTCGACAAATAACATATCCTTACAGCAAGCAAATTCTTCGAAAGATTCGATTAAACCTAGGTGTTCTAGGAAAAAAAACTACTATACTGCATCCGTAATCCGGATCGAAGGTGTCACCAACGTCACCAGGAGATCGATGCAGAGCACTTCTCCTTCTTCTTTTCAGAGTGCTACCAGAGTTCTACAACCGTCTAGATCAAATCTAGTGGGTGTTCCCGGAAGAGCTGCAGGATCTTCATCGACACGTTCCCACTTAGATGTACGCTTGATTGCACTTGGGCATAGTGTTTCTGATCACGTACATGTGGAAATTGTGGAGGTGTTGCACGGTGCAACACTCGTTTGTGGGAGAGGTTTGCGGTTCTAGGGATAATCTCATTGCGGGGATCTACTTGCAACTTCATCAACCTCTTCATCGATAGCTTTCACTTGTTCGATTTATGAGGGTATGAGCTCTCGCATATGATCTTGGTTTATCCATAGGAATTTTTTGTTTTCTATACGTGTTCCCCAACATGCATTTTCTTGGTTTCGTGGATGGTGGCATGGTGATGGTAGGTGAGAGGTGATAGGTGGTAATCCATGGTGGTAGCCACACATGTCCGCGATGGCATGTGGGTAATTTTGCACGTCGTCATGGTGGTGTTCGACTTCGTTGATGGAGCAGTGGTGATGGTTGTGGTAGGTGAGAGGTAATTTCACCATGTTTACAAGAGGTGGGGCTAAATAAAGATATTCGAGCAACGAATGAAAGTGGCACCTTGGTACCGAGTGATGTAACCCAGGCCACCAAACGAAGTGCAGAATATGGCTCATAGCTCGGGGCTCGTTGCATACGAGTTATGATCCTAGAGCATGTCCCTGGAGAGACACAAAATGGGTGTGGGATACTAAGCGCCCTAAGATTAGCACGTCGTCTGTGAGCCAACACTGCTATGTAAGGCCGACTTGACCATCAAGTTGGCTAAGGCCAAATGATAATGTCGGACACCCAAAGTCCAATCTTGGAGCATGGGCGTAGCATACCGTACATGTCAATACGACCGCACAGCCAATTGCTCGGTGGTTGTACCAAGACAAGACAAGAGGAGGTCCACTGACCTTACCACATCCCATTTGAGCAATCAGGCAGGGAGAGGTCCTTCCCGAGGACCTTGAAGTCAGCATATGACTTCATAAACATTGCAATGATAACCTACCGGCATAAGGACGCGCAACCGAGTGTGGCCACAGTGCCCCTCCCCGCTCAATTCCCATAGGAGAGGACGGAGACTCCATGGTCATACAACCGTGGCCATGGCCCTAGCTATATAAGATCCTGTCAACACCCGGATTTTTAAGACCAGATGCCTATTATGCCATACATCGCAATCCTAGGAAGATTGTTTTTGCGAGACATAATAAGTTCATATCACAGCACATCATTCATTACAACATCACAATAGTCTTACAACAAAAAGGATCACATGATCCAGTCTCATTACAACACTTGATCTAAGGATCAATACATAACACATAGCGGGAGTACGTAGTAGAGTCCATCTATTCCACAAGCAACGCTTGACGTCAGGAGACGATCCTAGTTTTCATAGACGTCCTGCTGTCCGTCATCCTGATACTGCTTCTCTTCTTCATAGTCTGGCCATTTTAATAGCCAGGGACACAGCCGTGAGTACTTTAAAGTACTCGCAAACTAATACTAGTGTAAGTACTACCAGTTTTAGTGAGAGAGTTCTAAGCTCTAGGTTCATTTGCATAAATCCATTTTTATTTCATAAGCATTTAGTAAACAAAGACTCTTCATTTGCCTAACTTAACTCAAGTGGAAACATTAATGTCATTCCCACAACTCTGTTGTGATCCAGTCAAATTCACACTTCAAATTCAAGTCACAAATCACCAGTCATAAATGGAAAAGTTCTGATGACGGAACAGTATGGCCTTTCCAACTATCCATGACCGCGGACGCGGCTATTCGAATAGGTTTACACTCTGCAGAGGTTGCACACTTGTGCCACAACATTTGATTACATCCGTCAGGGATAACTTCGATAACTTCGATTTTGAATTGCTGGGCCTGCGCGGGAAAATACACGGGCCACAGAGAAAAAGAAAAAATGGGTCGGCCCAGCTGCGCGTCTCGCGCGAGTGGGCTGCCTGACAGGGGGCTCCACCTGTCAGCGGCTCATAAAACCCGAAGCGGTATGAATCAATATGGCACGCACGATTAGAACAGGATCAGACATTGGCGTGCGTCGTCGTCGACGACGAGCACGGCTTACTGGCGCGGCGAGGGCAGGGGGTTTGCGGCTCACCGGTGCTCCGGCGATGATCGACGATGATGTACGGCGGAGTTGTCGACGACGGCGGTCCTCCTGGTACAAGCGGCAGCTCCAGGGGCGGCTCCTAGCTCCGGCTCCTTCTGCGGCGGCTCCATGGGCTCCGGCGATCAAATTGGCTAGCTATTGGTGGAATTGAGAGGAGCGAGAGCTCGAGGAGAGTCAGAGACGAGAGGAGAGGCGAGTGGTGTGAAGAATTGAGGCGAGGGAGGCCTCTATTTATAGCGGCGAGGCGGTCTGTGGCGTGGTGCGGAAAGTCGCTCATGGCGTCACGGCTACAGGGGCGGCATGACTCGGGCGATGATGCAGGAGGGTTGGCGACATCATGGCGAGCACGGAGCGCTTGACGGCGGTGAAAACGATGCAGTGACGCGGGCTAGAGGTTGATGGGAGCTCGCAGTACGGCGGCGGAAGTCGTCGATGATGACGACGGCTACCGTCCTCTCCGGCGCAGGTGAGCGTGTCTGGCGTCTAGCTGGTGTCGCGGTGAGGCTACTAGCGGAGAGAGAGGGCGAGAGGTGGTCGGAGTCAGCGGAGCGACATCATGTACTGGCGCGCTCCGGGCGTGTCTGTGCGCGTCCTGGCGCGTTCTGGACGTCACTGGGCGCGTGGCGTTCCGGCGTTGCAGTGCGTCTACTGGCCAAGGGTTGGCACGAGCGTGACGAGGAGAGTGTGTAGCATCTCCAGGACATGCTGATGCATGGTGGAAGTGAGTGGAGAGAAGAGTGGCATGGAGAGGGGCATGACATGCTCGGCATGGTCATGTCCTCGATGATCTCATGCAGGTACTTGGTCTCTGGTGCTTGGCTTTGGTCCAGGGGTTTGAGGAGAGTGTGTATGCTGACTTGGGCATGATGGTTTAGGCTAAAACCCAGCAGATAATTGCATGTCTAGGGTTGGCAGGGTGTTGCACACCAGGTGCTCGACCAAATGGCCGCAAGAGATTTATTTTTGAATTTTGCAAAGATTTTTGGTGGAGTTGATTCTAATATTATTTGGCACACAATGGTGGTGGTGGTGTGCAAAATGGAATTGATTTGTGCAAAACCAAAATTGGTCTAATCTAGAATCCGATTTGATGTTGTCACTTTGCCTCCTTATATTAAGCAATACAAAGAGAACTAGTCAAAGTGGTCAACAACAAAGTTGTTCAACTTGATGAGCTCTTGGATGAGGTGCAAAGAGTTGGGGTAGTTTGGTTTAAGAATCTCTTAATCCAGGGGCTCAAAGTGGGTACCCTGATGTGAAAGTCAAAAATGACCATTATCACATGTGTCAAGGTTTTGCAATTTTCTTTGATTTGATTTTGGTTTCTTTAGTGCAAAAGGGATTCTTTTGAGTTTAGATGAGTTTCCAAACCATTGGCACAAGGTTATATGGCCTAGGTTAAATATTTGCAAAAATGGCCATAGGACCATATGTGAGGTTTTTGGCATTTTATCAATTCTTTTTCTTTGCTCCCCTTTTTGATCTCAAAGGATCATGGTTAGGGTTTAGAGATGATGCCAAACACTTCGAACACATATCATGGCAAATTCACACGTACATGCATTCATACTTTGCAACATATAGAATTTAAATAAAGTTTTTGTTAGCTCCAAAAATTTGAACAAGGGAGAATGCCTCTTTATTGATTTGAAAATTTTGGGATGTTACAAACCCTTCCCCCTTACAAAAGATCACGTCCCGAGATCTTAAAGAAAACTAGGAACTAAAGAGATCTGGGAATTCAGTCTTCATATCCTCTTCTCGCTCCCAAGTGGCTTCTTCTTCAGTATGATTGCTCCATTGAATCTTCAGGAACTTGATACTTCTGATGCGGGTGGTTCAGAATGCTTCCTCCAAGATATGAATGGGTACTTCACGATAGGTCAAGTCCTTGTTGATATCCACCGATCTGTGATCGATGTTTTTGAACACCTCTGTCTTCTCAGGAACTTCTAAACACTTCCGAAGTAATGATATGTGAAACACATTATGCACAACGGACATTTCCTCCGGTAGTTCAAGCTGATATGATAATTCTCCTCGGTGACTCAGTACTTTGAAGGGTCCAACATTTCTAGGTGCAAGCTTTTCTCTGATTTGGAATCTCTGCATTCCTTTGAGGGGTGATACTTTGAGATACACAAAGTCTCCGATATTGAAAGTCATTCTCGGCGTCTCTTGTCGGCATAACTCTTCTGTCTCGACTGGGCAGTCTTGAGGTATTCACGGATCTTGTGAACCTTCTCTTCAGCTTCTCGGAGAATATCCGGTCCAAAGATTTGACTATCTCCGACTTCCGACCAGTTCAGAGGGGTACGACACTTCCTTCCGTACAGGGCTTCAAAGGGGGCCATTTGCAAGCTGGCTTTATAGCTGTTGTTGTATGAGAATTCTGCATAATTCAGACAGTCTTCCCACTTAGATCCATATTCTAGCACACATGCTCTCAACATATCTTTAAGTATCTGGTTGACTCTTTCGGTCTGTCCGTCAGTCTACGGGTGATAAGCTGTACTGAAATTCAGACGGGTTCCGAGTCCTTCGTGTACCTTCTGCCAAAATCTTGAAGTGAATTGAGATCCTCTATCTGATACAATTGACTTCGGTGTTCCATGCTGGCTCACTATTCTTGAGATGTATAACTCTGCTAACTTAGGGCCTTGATAGGTTGTCTTGACGGGTATGATATGGGTGACCTTGGTTAATCTATCGACCACTACCCAAATAGAATCATTTCCTTGTGGTGACCCTGCATACCACTGCATGTTGTAGTATGCCAGTCGTTGATATAACATTCACGAAGTGCCATTCCGCAAATATTACATCCTTCAGAGTAGTACAACAGAACATAGCAGGGTCCATAACTCATTCACTTATTATTACAAGCATCAAACATATATCATCTTGGAGCTCCTCTTGGGTCCTAAGAGGGATACTCCTGGGTTCGAGGCGAACCCAACTTAGCTTACAATATAAGAGTCTCATTAAATTATACATTTATTGCCTCGAGCAGCTAAATACTAAGAGTTCGGGCTGCTCGGCTACTACTACTACTACCGGATGTCTCTAGGCTTGATCTCCTCCGGAAGCCTCCCCGGATCCGTAGACGATGAGGTAGTCTACGCCTTCTATACCTCCAGAGAGGTCTGGTTCTTCATAGCCGATGATCTCGGCTCCTTCATTGTTGTCGTAGTCCTCCTCCAGGACGATTCAGACAATCTAAGCATGGGATTTAAGAGTGGTATGAGTACGAGCGTACTCAACAAGTTCATTATAGATAAGAGGTGTTTAATGCACTAGCTACGATATTAGACCAGAAAGTCTAATACCAATGCACATTTTGGTAAACATTTCTTCAAGAGATTGCTTTTATTTCAAAGAGCTATGTCCGTCAGCCTTCACCGGTTTACTAGAACTTCATGGAGCTCCTTTCAGGCCACGTTCGTAGTTCCTTATCCCGGAACAGGGAGTGACAGGTCACAGTTCTTTACACTCGCGAGAGGTGTGTTGCTTTACCCATAAGAGATCTTAACCTTGGTGCCAACCGGGCAGCTTTCCCGTCCACACTTCCTTCGGTGTGAGGCCCGGTATAAGGTCATAGTCAATCATATTCCTCCGCTACCTCGCACACCCACCCTTTGTTGCAAACCCCGACCACTGGGTCCTCGCCGGTCCCATTATTCCCGTAATTTCAGGGTGGACCCCGACCACGACAACGATACGGGATTGAACCAAACTCCTTCGCCGGTAGCTGCAACCCATCATAGACCACATTACCGTGGGGAATTAGAAGGGGATCCCCACCCACCAATTGTTCCGCAAGCAGCAACCGTCTACGGTAAGCAACACCTATACCGTGGGGAATTAGAAGGGGCTCCCCACCCACCAATTGCTCCGCAAGATACAACCGTCTACGGTAAGCGAATCCGTTGATGTACAAGAGGTGGAAATACGGTTGACTATTCCGTCCCACTCCAGATCTTATGGTTAACACGGGTATTACGGCACAAGAATCACTGGCGACATTTGTTGTTTAATCCTAGATGGATACAAACCCTTGCAATGGAACCTCCACCATATCAACACAATCCATGGTTCCATTGCCCACCACATAGTCATATTCATAGTTATGAAAATAGTGGTTTTGGTTTTTATGCAATAGTGATAATCATAGTACTTTGCAAGTAATTTGATAAAAATACTCAAATGACATGAGCAAGCGATGAACTTGCCTGAACACTGCAAAGTTTTGCAGTTGGATGGTGTGGACTGACCCTTGTCCTCCGGTTCCGAAAAATAGCATCATTGTCCGATAAGGGCAATGGTTAAAGAAGCAATTATGCATGATTCCATTTTTAGGGTTTGTTCCCCCCTTTCGATGTCGTTATTATTTCATGTAAGAGGTTAATACTAAGAATAATTTGGGGATACTTGATTTAAAGTAAAATACAACCTTGAAATGTTGTCAAGGTGTTTTTAAAGTCCAAATACATTAATGGACTTATTTTTATTATTGAAAATTATATGTGTGATTTAAATGATTATTTAAATCATCAAATGAAGACTTATTCTTATTTGTCTTCAAAAATTCTCTTTGATATTTTATTTAGATAGAGAATTTTATGCTGATTAATTTTCATATTTTTACTTATTTTTTTAGAGTTGTATCTTATTTTATAAAATTCTTGGAAATTCTCATTTAAATGGGTGTTTTGGAAATGTCCAAAATACCCCTCGGAGCCCACTGTCGGGCGGCCGAGCTGGTTAGGTTGGACCAGCCCGGTGGGCTCGGTCCAACCGAGCCCGATCGCTTCGTCGTCCTCCCTCACTCTCGAACCCTAATCCCCTACTCGCTGCGGCGACGCGCGCGTCGCCGCCCCCTTTGCCGAGTTGTTCCGGCCGACTCCGGCCATCGCCGCCGGCGAGATCGCGGCGCATCGATCCGCCGTTCGACGGCGCTTCGGATCCACCGCGCCGATCTGTGTTTCGCCGCTTCCTCGACGCGTCCCCATCGCCTCTGCTCGCTCTGCCGTGGTGTGCTTGCGGCGAGTTCGTCGCCGCCGACGCTCCCGGTGCCGAGGCCGTGTGCCTCGCCGTGCCTGCTGGCTCGGAGCCTCCGTGCTTCGGCGACCGCCTGGCTTGGCCATGGCTTGGCGGCTGCCGTGGCCGGGCTGTGCCAGCCGTACCGCCATGGTGACGCCGTAGTGCTCCGCTCCAGGTATGTGCGCCGCCATCCTTTTCCTTCATCCTTCTCTATTGCTAGTTGATCCTCCTCTCCTGTTCTCTTCTCCCTTGCGTCTGGCTCGACTACTGGCCTCATTCCCCATGTGGAGATGTTGGCCGTGCCGATGCGCTGCTGCGGCTTGCTAGCTTGTGCGCCTGCTTTGCTATCTTTGTGTGATTGTGCTTGCTTCTTGTGCATCTGCCATGGTTCTAGCTTGTCTGTCTGTGTCTTGTTCTTGCTCAATTGCTTACTTGTTGCAACTCATGAACTATTGCTTATGAGCATCTTTGTGGTGCTCCGTGTAATTTTAGTGACTCCTGCTGATTCTCCGTATAATATTCCTTTCCTGTATATGCCATGGATTGCCCTTGGCTTGATCATTCTGTGATGATCCTTGCCTTTGGCAAGTGCCGAGTGCTCCGAGATGTGCTATTATATGTGCTCTAATTCCTGGACATGCTCAATTGAGCCTAAGCTGTTGCATTAACAACTCCATCACTTGATGGAGTGCTTCAGATACAATTATAAAGCTCTATTCACTTATACGTGATGCAATTGTTCAATTATATGGTTAATTTAATTATCTCGGGCCTTGTGATGATACTATGCTTGGCTATAGTGATCTGTAGCAAAAGTAAGTGATGCTTTGATGATCAATTGATCATTACTTGCTTGTGAGCAAGTGTGTGCTCCTCTACGTGACTCATTGGTGTTCACCAGTCTTTGTTTGTGCTTCATACGAGGCTTAACCTGGTGTGTCTTGTTGTTGGCTTAAGCAA
>NC_061508.1:52028470-52064869 GCF_022539505.1 Lolium rigidum
ATGATATACCTAATCTGAGAGTGCCTTATTTCTCCAAAGTGCAAAGCAGATGCCCTCAGATGCAATAAAGTTATTTGCCGTTTTTAGTTATTAAAGTCGGTCTAGCGTTTGTGAGTGTCTTATTCATCATGTGCTTTCTGATTTAATAGGATTGTGGTTACAATGTGCGAGATTTACTTGAGAAGATGGTAATTGACATTATGGGGACAGGTATATTTCATCACCAGTGTTTTTAACTTTGTAAATCTCCCTGTGTTATTTACTAGTCTTGTGGCTTTTAGGGGTGCAGCAGTACCCGTTTCTTCATGCGCGTGCATTCTCCGTTGTGGCTAAGTTCTCTTCACTGGTGAACTTCCTTACCTTCATATTTCTTGTATGTATTGCTATATGCTCAGCAAGCTGATTTGGGGGAAAACATGTCAGATAAGTAAGGGGATCTGTGAGCAATATCTATGCAATGCTGCCCAGGCGATCGCCTCTGATGTGTAAGACCATGAATTCACTTGTTGTACAATCCCGGACAAAATGAGGAGTTGTATTTATCTGTGAGATATTTGTTTGCCAGGCCACCCCCAGTTAAAGTAGGCGCCTGTAGGGCACTGGCCCAACTTTTGCCGGAATCTACTCAGAGTTCAGTTCAGCAAAACATTATGGGCATACTCTCATCTCTTGTGGATCTTCTGAGGCAGGTAATTATGTATATAAAATTGTAAATCTAACCTGCCTTAGCTTTTCGAAGGAAATGAATACGTGGAGGTTTTATGACAGGCATCTGAGGAGACACTGCATCTTGTTCTAGAAACACTCCAATCAGCCATTAAATCTGGTCTGTCAGTGACTCAGCTTGCTTGTCAATGCATCTTGTAGCAAAATATGTGTATAATTTATTGATACTTTTTCCCCCTTAAAATTGATGTTTTCCACTTGATATGTAGGCGGCGAACAATCAACATCAATTGAACCAGTTATCTCTCCTATCATACTAGATGTTTGGGCCCAAAACATCGCTGACCCATTCATTAGTATCGACGCTGTAGAAGTATTAGAGGTAATTTATTATCAGAAGTTGGTGGTTCTCTTAAATATGTTTCATTTCTCGTATTCATGCAAATGTGATTATGGTTCATGATTAAATGACCCCGCTTCATATATTGACCACATGATAATCGATGTACACAGTACACCATAAAACCTTTGAAATTTGACTGCTGCAGTTTGCCACTGAAATTCGCCTGGCAGATGTTCTGTTTTCCTGGAAATTGGAAGTATCACGTCCCAATATGTTTAAGATTGCACATGGGAATTCAGGAAAATCAGATCTGTTGGATGAATGATTTTTTTTGCTACTCACGTTTCTCCTAAATTTTTAAAACTGATGAGTATGCAATTGTTGCGTATCTGCTCTGTATTGTTTTTCTTTATCATGGCTTGTTTTTGTTTCTTTAGTTAATTCACAGGAGCTTTGCCCGTGCATCTCTTATTATTTGTTGGAGGACACTTGTTACGATCTTTTTGGTTATTGCGCTCCTTATTTGCAGCCTACTTAACAGGATCCCTTAGTTTTTAGGCCATCAAGAATGCTCCTGGATGCTTACAACCGCTTGTATCTCGGATTCTTCCAACGATTGGGTCCATTTTATCAAAAGTAAGATGCTAAAACCAGTTTTATGTCATTATCATGGTTATTCTGTATTTGCCTGCTCTACGCAAGCCTTATTTGTTGTTCATTTGCTAGTCCAAGGTCCAGCCAGATGGACTTGTTGCAGGTTCGCTAGACCTCCTGGCGATGATACTGAAAGTATGCCTTCATTTCCTAAGTTCTATGAATTTCAAGGCAAATAGTATTTCTGAAAATGACGTATAACTTGTATTTTCATTGACTTGTCAATGCTAATCTTAATGCTGCCGTGTACATGTCAGAATGCCCCAGCTGCTGTCGTTAAGGCAGTATTTGACACATGCTTTACATTTATCATTCAAATTACGCTTGAAAGCGATGACCATGGAGAGATGCAGGTAAATGCTTAACTTTTGATTTTAATGATTCACGTGTAGTAGACCTATTTTGCATGGATGTATTATGTGTATACATCATTAATATGCTGATCTATGGCCAATTCAGAATGCGACAGAATGTTTGGCAGCATTTATATCAGGTGGCCGGCAGGAGTTGCTTGCTTGGGGTGGCGAACCAGGAAGTACATTGAAGATGCTACTTAGTGCAGCTTCAAGGTAACTCAAGATTATGTATATCTAACTTAGCGTTGCTCTTACTTTTCACACTTACACGATATGGAAGAAAACAAATTGCATATTTCTTAATTTATTGCAAAAACTTCACCAGCGATCTAGATGAATTTGTAGAAAGTGAACACCGCACCATTAGTCTTCTAGCTAGGAGCTGATGTTTGCTTCCCAAACTAAACATATTTCTGTAGCCGACTCAGAAAATCCTAGTAAACTGCTTCTTGCACATCTTCTATGCCAGTACATCGTTTAGATACACTATCTCTTTGATGAACCAAGCTACATTTTGTTCAACTGTTTAATTGTTTGTTTCGTTTTTAGCTGAATGCTTATATCATGGTTCTTTCATCGTCTTCACAGGCTTTTAGATCCAGAGTTAGAAAGTTCAGTATCGCTCTTTGTTGGGAGTTACATTCTACAACTTATTTTGCATCTACCTTCGCACCTATCTCCCCACATTCCAGAGCTCATTGCTGCTATTGTGAGACGTATGCAATCAAGTGACATTGCAGGATTGAAGAGCTCTCTTGTTGTTATAATAGCCAGATTAGTGAGTTGCATCTCTCTCTCTCTCGCTCTCGCTGTGTGTGTGTGTGTTTGTGTGGCGGTCTAACATGATTAATTTAACTTTTGTTTGTTTTACTGCCCTCTTTTCCTCCTTGATTAGTCTCGATTTAGGCTTGGTGTATGTAGTAATATGTTGGTTTTTATGCCATCTTAAATGGAAAAAATTCTAGGTATTTCTTTGGATACTCCATCATTTGGTTATAACACCTTAAAACTTGCCATTTCTTGGCTACTTCACATTTTATGATTTTCTATGTATGCCATTGCACCTCTTTAGGGTAACATGCCATTTATGTTTCACATAGGAGTCGATGATACGGATGCATAGTGGTCTTCCATTGTTTGTTGTGTACCATCATGTTTTTGCAAGAATATTTTTTAATTTGTGCCATCATGGGTTACACTGCCTCCAAAAAGGATTTAACCCCATTATCACTGGAAATCCACTTCGCCTCATAGGTGTAGATGGACCGTTTGACCAAAAAACATATTTTGAAATGTATAAAAATTCCAAAACATGGATATACATTGGGACATTTTATGCTTGAACACCAAGCTTCGCAAAAAATGACATTTTTTGTGGCCTGTGTAAAAAGACAATCTTCGGTGCTCCAAAATAATTTTTCACGAGACATTTTGTTGTATTTTTTACACAGGCCACACAAAATGTTTCTGTTCCACGAAACTGTGTGTGAACTTAGAATGTCTGAATGTACACTCAGGATTTTTTTTTCCGAGAAAACGCAAAGGACTCTTTGCTTTTCATTTCATTTCATTGAAAATATAGAAATTGTTACACGCCTCCTAGGAGGTACATTACAGAAATGTATTTAAAATGCATTATCCATAATAGGTGCATCAACATGTTCTAACTGCTGCAGGTACATCTAAGTGCACCAAATGTTGATCAGTTTGTCAACCTTTTACTTGCAATTCCTGCCGAGGGCTATGGACATTCATTAGCTTATATAATGTCAGAATGGTCACAACTACAAGGCAAGTGCTTATGCAATAGAATATTGTATGGTGAATAATTTATCTTTATGTTGGTTTCCCCTAATGAGAGGTTTCTTGGTAAATATATATTATAGGTGAAATTCAAGGAGCCTACCAGATAAAGGTAACAACTACGGCCTTAGCTTTTCTCATATGTACCCGTCATCCTGAGTTATCTAGGATTGAAGTCAATGGCCATCTTGTCAAGGTACTACCCCATTCTTAGTCTATTTGGTGCTCAGCAGTTCATACCTTATTGTACCATTAGTCTTAC
This sequence comes from Lolium rigidum, assembly GCF_022539505.1. Classification (NCBI taxonomy): domain Eukaryota; kingdom Viridiplantae; phylum Streptophyta; class Magnoliopsida; order Poales; family Poaceae; genus Lolium; species Lolium rigidum. The sequence goes on from NC_061508.1 coordinate 52,032,555, forward strand.
CCAGAAAAAAACAGACTAGTGCAGGTATTACCACACGGTCAAAAGCCCGGGTAACTCCTGATCACTGGACCAAGATTCCTCTTCCATCTAAGGTAACCAATGATTTCACAATCATAGTTTGTCTCTCAGAAATTTTAGTTTTGAAGGAACATTAATGTGCAGATGCATAAATGAAAGAAATCTCTCACCAAGATCATATTTTCGTAGCTATTATTAAATGTTGGGCCAGACATCAAGCTGTGTTTTCGTTATCTCATAACACTTACTGTTAGCATCCCCAAATATGGATTATGCAGATCTTCTCACTGTTAGCGGACACTTTAACTGAAATCCAGGAACAAGTCGGCGATGATGCTGACAACGTTTGTGAAGAGGTTTCTGCTCATTCGCTCAGTTAAGATTGTAAACTAGAACAGTCTTCTTAGAGTCTTTATCTATACAGGATAGTGACTGGGAGGAGGTTCAGAATGGTGATGGGATTCCACATGATATGTTACATGCAGCATCAGTTCCTTCAAATGCTAATCCATCAGTTGAGCACCTAAATGCAATGGCAAAAGTTTTTGATGAGGTATGCTAGTAATAGCTAATGCTCTTGCTGTGATACAATTTTGTTGTATTTATTTCTGTCTCTACTCCAATTGTACTATAGGATGAAGACGATAGTTACGATGATGATTTGGCAAAAACTGACTCTCTTAATGAGGTTTGCTTTCAGCCTTTCGCTGCAAAGTTCCATGTTTAAAACAAATCTGATGTTCACTCGATCAAGTAAATAAATTGCCTTTGCCTTGCAGGTGAAGTTGTTGGACTTTCTAACAAACACATTTGTCAACCTGTGGGAAAGTGATCGGCCACTTTTTGAGTACCTGTTGCAGGTGAGACGTCCTGGACTGTTAGTGTTTACAGAATGTGTCAAGATCTGTCCCCCACCTTCCTACTGCATCTCACTTTCACGGGTATATAGTAATGTTGAATTTATCATGTGCAGGGCCTATCAAACCCACAAAAGGTTGCTGTAGAGAAGGTTTTGCGGAAGTGAAGCATCCACATGAGATTATTTATTGTTTATCGGGCTTTATGTTTCATCAAGTGATCGGTTAGGTTTCGATGCGTGCTGTAGGTTCATTGGTTCGGGGTGTTTGGATGAGCGGTATTTTTTTGTAAAATATTTGTTCTGTATTTCAGTGGTGCGAAGTTTTTATCAGTGTGCAAGAAGACTATCCGTTTATGCATTTGATGCATCAGATGGTGTGCTGTTTGTAATTTGTATCCATGTTCGGCCCGTGAATGAAAGGCAGGAAGATATTATTTTGGCCTATCAACTAGTTTCTTTTTTTCATGCCGGTGAAGGCTTTCTAGTGGCAAAAGTTGTCTTTGGTCTGTAATCTGTCAGATGCGTTTTACATATTTGTAGCAGAGTCATTTTTTTTTGCCTTGTCTCATTAACTGCGGGAAATGCTCAGGTATTTCCAGGCTTTGCCTTTAGGTGAAAAATGACTATTTGCGTGGCATTATGGAAATCAAATGTTAGTTTCAGGTTCCAGGTTTTCCATGAAACTGGACTAGGTTCAGATGTGTTAACATGTGTAAGTTTGCATCCTTTTCGGGATAGAGGGAGCTAGTGTCTAGAGAAATCTGAATTTAGATAAATTTGTGGCATACTTTTTTGGAGAGGAGGGAGTAATAGACAAGACTGATTAGAAGAAGAAAAAGAAGAGCTTTATTTGTTCACTGGAATGTGTTGTATGAATTATGACTGAACGAACAGCTGAGAACACTTTCCTTCCCCTCCTTTCTCCACCCACTTTCCCGAGAGTCTCCCGTGAAGAATCGGGCCAATCCTGAGCCTCTCCTGGCGGTGGTGGAGGAGAGGTGCTGGAGCATCCACTGTATATAGTAATTCTAGGTTTATGCTTGTGATGTTTGGCCTTATGGCAGTGCTTAGGAGTAGTGTGCTGGATTTCTTGGACCAGATCTCCATCAGAGCTCTAGCGGTTGGAGTCAAAGGTGGGGAAGAAGATCATCGCAAGCATGTCCTTAAATAAGGTCTGTGCTACGGTCTGCGACTTGGTTCTTCTGTACAGATCGAGATCTTCCTCTTATCACCCTGATGGTCATCTACCGGTGTTTAGAGCAGGTCTAACAGACCCCGTAAAAGGGGCAAACCCGTATAATAACCGCCGATTTGAGGGGTTTGGCTCTACCCGGCCGTCTAGCACGCCCCGTAAAAACGACCCCCGCATCGTTTTTTGCTGTTTTGGATTACGGGGTGGGTCGTCGCCCCCTACTTGTGCGGGGTGGGAAGGGGAATACAGGGCCAAACCATCATTCTCTCATCCACTGCGCGCGAAGGATTTCAGGAAACCCAACTGCCACCGCCGCCCGCCAGATCTCCTCCGCACCGCACCACCGGCGATGTCTGCGACGGCCATCCGCTCCGGCGAGCTCCTCGCGTTTCCCGCCTCCGCCAGGCGGGGCGCGCCCGTGGCTCCCGGACGACGCCGAGGTCCGGCTCACCTTCGCCGTCAGTACGGCCGTCGCCGCGGGGTTCGCGGACTGGATGCGCGGCGTCGATCGCGCCGACGTGCCGCTGGACTACAGCACGGCGACTGTTGGACTGGAGCCGCCTCGGGTTCGATGAGGTGGACTACGGCTTCGGCGTGTCCGGGTACGTATGCCCTCACGACGAGCAGGTCAACTTCGCCGCGACGCTCCTATTCGTCAGGCCGCCGGCGCCCAGGCGCGAGGGGATCTGGGTGCTGAGCCGCATGGAGCTCATCGCCAATTACTCCAACAGCCGCGCATGGAGCTCCGTCCGTGGAAAGCAAATCGAGATCTCCCTCAAGTCATTCGCCAAGACGGATTTGATTTTGCCACGCGAACTGCATTGGTTAACTGTATGTTTCATGGCTGCAGTTTGTGTGTCTTCAATTTTTCAGCTTGTTGATACATTTATTTTTACTGCTGATTATGTGGCCTCTGAATTTGACTGTCAATTGTGTGTTCCGGGGATGGATGCTTCTTCGTTCCTGATATGAGGCAGAAGTAATGTTGTCTATGGTCAAGACTGAATAATAGGTGGGACTTCGGTGAGCGTGTGTGTTGAACAACTGCCACCCATGCTGGCAGGAATACCTGTGTATTTATCTGCTATGTTTGATCAAACTATGATGAATAGTTGTCTGAAATTGTTGTCAAAAACACTGTTTTGAGGGGTTGGAAACTCGTCCGATCTAGCGGACCCCGTATCCCCACCCCGTAAAACAGAATATTCTGTATGATTCTGTTTTACGGGGTAAGGATACGGGGTCTGCTAGTTCGGACGAGTTTTCGGCCGGCGAAAAGTGAATACAGGGCCCTCTACTCGCGTTTTAAGGGGCGAAAAAATACGGGGCCTGTTAGACATGCTCTTACTCAACCTCCAAGTGGAGGCCTTTCCTAGGGCTGGAAGTGGCGTTCCCCTTCTTCCTGGTCAATATTTATCAGGCGTTCCCCTTCTTCCCGGTCAATATTTATAAAAATGTTCAAAAATTCCGAATTTTTTTCACGTTTTCATCTCAACATTTTGTATGCACATGCAAGTTTTGTGGAAAACCAACATTTTATATGTCCCGTGAAATAGCACTGAAGTTATCTTTTTTACCCGACAGAAACAATATCTGTTTTCATGAAACTAGTCTGCGAGCACAAAGAACATTGAGATGTACCAGCAACATTTTTTTCGGATTTTTTTTTACATTTCAAAATACATTTAAAACTCATTTCAAAGATCAGGGGCATATATGCTCCTAGGAGCCAAACACAGCATCCCATTTCGGAAATGTTTCTTAACCGGAGTTGGAGTACAATCCTGAACACTGGCGAGTGGAATTGGACACAGGAAGGTGGGGACAGAACCAGTTCTAGTAAATCACTCACAAACATCACGAGCCAAGAGATAACTGTCATGACAGCTACTGTATTTCTCAAATGCACACCATTATGCATATAATATCTTTGTTAGAGATGAATGCCTGGAGATATCAACATATGACCATGACTCATACAAAGTGCCAAGTCTGCTTCACTCAGGCAGAGCTGCCTGCTGGCTTTGATTCTTCGTCCTTCGCCTTGGTAGGGCTCATACCATCACTGCCCATCTCGGCCTTGAGGTCATTGATGCTCAGCTCCAGCTCATCGATTCTTGCACCCATGTCGTCTAGTAAGCACTGGTTAAGGATTATACACAGAAGCAGGAGGTATGTGTATCCTGTTGGACATATAAGTGGCCGAAAAGAGTGAATGCTTCCAACATAGATGAATGGTGTGGATGTTTTTGCTAAAGATAATTTTACTCTTCCTAGCACCATCCTGTCCCACATATTAATTGAAGTTGTTCCAGATATTAGCTTTAAGATGCTAAGCGCGAAAGAACATCAGTGTTTGTTTCAGGGTTTTTGACAAGTAACGAAACTCAAAAGCAATAACATTGCATGTTGTAGGGGTTTGAATTTGCACATGGATTATCCTCCTATTAAATTCACGTCAGGAATCAGTATTGCATGGCATGTGTGGTAAGCAATCTAAAACCTCTATCGTTGTTTTTGGGTTTGTTTTGATAAATCAGTTTTTTTAGTCTTTTTAGTGGACCTAGCAGAACAATAACTGTATTTGTCAAATAGTCTACCAGCGACTAACAAACCATTATCCAATAAAACCATGAACAAAAGACTAGATTGATCAAAATAACCAAAATGCAATGATGTACTGGCTTGGCTTATAAAAGGATATTCTTTGAGATGATGTTCTCCGACATAGCTTGGAACCTGGTTTGCTGCAAGGAGATGCAATTTAGTAAGGGAAAAGCAAGTGGACCTATGCACATAGTACACCCTTACTTAACAAAAGTTATCAATGGCTCACCATCTGAACTAGAAGATTTTGCACCTGCAAGCAGTGGGAAAAAAACAAATGATGATCAAACAGTAGCAGGTAGAACAAAAGAAAAAGAGGCACATTCGAAATCTACAATCCTCATAGCACAAATACATATGAACTCAATCTGATACGTACGAAAGCGGTCATGTCAGCAGTGCTCTGGGCCGAGCCGTCCGAGTCCTGTTCGGCCTGCAATTGACAAAGGAACAGATTGAATGAGCAAGGTCGCCAAGAGCCAGGTTGACCCGATGGCCATGAAATCGGCGACGAGAACACCAGCAGAGGAGATGGCAGAATCCACAAACGGCCCATTTCTACGGATAAGGACCGCGCTGCATGCCCCCGTAGAAATTTCATACGCCGAACTGCCGAGAAAAACCTCGGAGGGGAAGCTGGGTCTACGAGCGCCGGCAAAATTTGCGGCGGCTAGAGAAATCGTGCAGGAGGCGGCTAAATCCTGAAAGCGCGCTCGTGGTTGGGTCGTTGGCGGGGGAGGAACGGAGGAGGTAAGGGAGTGGTGCTGACCTTGATGGTGATGCCGCCGGAGTTGGGAGAGGCCATCGTCGACGGCGGAAGGAACAGATCCGCTCGTCGGAACTCGGGGTTGGGATTCGTTCGTGGGATGAGAAAGTGGGGGGTTTGTGGTGGCGAAGAGTGAGCGAGCAGACCTCCTTGGTTTATCGACAAGGCTTCGGCCCACGCCAAGTTAGGCTCGTTCGGCCTTTGGACTTGGATCTACCGGCCAGCCCAAGCCCAGGAGGGGTCTCTTTTCTTACTTTTGGTTGAGTGGGCTTGTCTATTTGGATGGCCCACCCAATATATTTGACATTTCGAAAGCAATTGGCTCCTGTATCTCGAACTATAAAACGTTGTGATAGCCTACAATAGCAATGAAATAATCTAAAAAATATCATAGAAATGCCTTTTATAATTTTTATCGAAGATACTCTTTAGGTAAGTCTATCGAAATAACGATGTTTCAGTGAAACTGGATTGCGGTGAAAATAGAAAAAAACTTTTTTTTTCTTGTGCATCTGATCACTCTCTCGGCGGCCGTGATTTGTATGGAGAAGCTCCGCAACACTTGCTGAAAATTTTACCAGCAACGTCTCATGAGGCTGACACATAGTACTCATGATATAAACACCCCCTTCATGCCCAAGATCGATGGCACCCTCCCACCGTCGTCCTCTCCATGCATCGTTGTTGACCATAAGAAACACTTTGCAAGGTAAATTAACATGGAAGACCAACTAGCTCCCCTCTATCCTCCATCAAGCTCCACTGCACAGAGGTGTCGCTCCTGGACGTTCCCTCCTCATGTAACTCGTGGGTGGCTGCCTAAACCGTCCGTCGTATAGCGCTCGTCGAGTCCACCCCACGGTGCCCAAATTCTCATCCCTGCCCCCACCTACGAGCCTCTCCATATGGTAGATCGATGGTGGCGCCCATGGGGAATCCGTGCCCCTCCACCTTACAACCCTCTTCCTCCCCAACCTACTACAAATGATATGTCCAAAGAAGATTGATTTGTTATGAAGTCTCGTTCACTTTTCCCTAGATACATCACCATAAAACTTACTCCAACCAATCTATTTGTTTCCGCAACTTGGTTATCTTGTTTGTAGAATTTGTTAAATGTTCAACTTTTATTTTGTATCGCAGTGATACAAAGTTGTTCTAGTCGCTCCATAAATATTGTTCAGCGTCCATCAACAATGTTAATGCTTGTCTTAAAAAAAAATGCCCACACATCTCAAAATATCCATTATATATAGTATTAAAAACAATAGAAATCAAGCTAGCGCAACAGGACCCCGGGATGAAGAGTCCAACTGTACTGCTGCAGCCTTTCAATCACCACGATCTCCAACGTGGCCGCGTTTCTCCTGTCCAACGCCATCTCCGCCGCCAAAGCTGGCTCCGCCAAAGTGCCCTCCCCGGCCACCTTGACGAGCTCGCCTTCCGGCTCCACGGGCACCACGTCGGCGCGGCACACGGGGCAGAAGCGGCTCTTCTCCAGCCACGGGTCGACGCACCTGGCGTGGAAGCTGTGCCCGCACCTCGGCAGCCGCCTGCACCGCTCGCCGGCCTCGAACGCCTCCAGGCACACCGAGCAGTCGGCGGCCGCGGCGCCATCGGAGAAGAAGTCATGGCACGGAAGCGCCTGGAGCTCGTCCGCAGACAGGCCCTTGCCTCCGCCGTCCTCCGCGGCGAGTGCACGCTCCTGATGGGCGGCTGCGCGGGCGCCGGCCCCACGCCGCAGGGCCCATAAGATGACGAGAACGCAGGCGACGAGCATTACCGTGACGCCGGGCGCGATGAAGAACGGCGCGGAACCGGCTACCATTCTCCGCGCTACTGGCTAGCAGCTCGTGCGAGCAAGCTTTCTTTGCGTCGGTCTTCGGCAATGTTGCATCCGTGCATTCGGTGCATGGATATTGTTAGAGCATCTCCAGTCGCGTCCCCCAAACCGTCCCCCAAATCGCGTCGGATCGAGCGTTTGGGGGACGTATTTTGTTCGTGCCGCGTTTGGGGGACGTCGCTCCCCAGCCGCGTCCCCCAAACGCCGCCCCCAAACATTAAAAGTATTTTTTTTTGGCTAGAAAGAAACTATTTAATAATATTCAAATCGGTTGAACATAAACAAATTATATATAAAACTTCGAAAAAATATAATTAAATACATATAAACTATCTACTTCTTCTTCTTCGCTGATGGCCCCGCCTCGTCGTCGCCATCGCGGTGGCGCTTCCTGCTCGTCACCTCTTCCGAAGAGGCGGTGTCGGCGCTCGACGCGTCGTCGCCGCCGGTGCTCGTCGGCTGCGCCTTGGCCTTGGCCTTGGCCTTGGCGGCCTTCGCCTTGGAAGCCTTCGCCTTGGCCGCCTTCGCCTTCGCACGGGCCACCGCCGCCGCCGCGGCCTCGCTCTCTTCTTCCTCCTCCTCCCAGCCCAACCATTCCTCCTCGCTGTCAACCGGCGGCGGGGAATCGTCGCCGCTGCTCGGCGTCCCGGCTTTGTCCCACCAATGGCGCCAGCCGCCAGGCTTTCCTCGCCGGAGGTGTCGGACGGGAGCTGGGAGATGTAGCTCATCGTCGCTGGAGGTGTCGGATAGAGGCTTGGATGAACGACGGCGTACGTACGGGTCTTATTGAGCGCGGATGAACGGCGGCGCAGAAGTCGAAGAGAGCAGCGGTTGCTCTTCCGAGGAGTCGGCGCTCCATTCCGGCGGGGTTGGCGCGTCGTCGACGCGGTTGCCAATGCGACGGTTCCGCTTCCCGTCAACCGCACCGTCGCTACGTATGTGGCGGTTGAGCGTCCGAGCCGCCGACGGGTCGGCCCCGCGCCTCCTCGCCTCTCGTTTCGCTGTGTCCGGCGTGCCCGGTGCGTCCCCGTGGGACGGGGACGGGCTCGGGACGCCGGACACCGTATCGGGGCGCGCCGGACAAAAAAGGGCTTTGGGGCGCGCGGCTGGGAACGTTTTTTTGTCCGGCGCGCCCCAAATCCCTTTGGGGGACGGTTTGGGGGACGCGACTGGAGATGCTCTTACTTCCGTTCTTTGGCTTTGGATATGGTGATGGAGGTGTATAATGCCGACGCGTTTGGGCAAACCAAGGAGGATCGCCAGAACATCACTACCTATGCAAACTAGGCAACACATTGTACATGAGTTGCCAGCTGCGCTGTTGAAAAAAGTAAAGTAAAGAAAAAGCAAAGTTGCCAAGCCCACCACTGGTTTTAATCTGAGCGATTTTTTTAAACAATATATTTTTTCAATCAAATTTACAAATAATATATGATTTAAAAAATTTACGAATCTATGACTCGGCCGACTGTTAACCGACCAGATATGTGTGTGAGGCAGCTAAGTTAAAAAGTAGCAAAAAGCACACTCAGGAGCATGCATATGCCAGCCGACGATCGAGTTACTGATTTGTAATTTTTTTAAAATGTGTATTAATTGTAAAATTGCTATAAAAATACGTATTATTTTCAAAAAAATCACTTTTAATCTGAAAACTTTGGCGGGACATCTAGGGTTTGTCCTAAAATATAAGACACACTTCCTCCTCTAAAAAGACACTTTCAGTTGCATGGTTTTTGATTCATATTTTTTGCAAATCCATATCATCCATGGTTCAAAAAAGTGTTCCTAAGCGTACGCTTAAGAGTAGATTAGAGCTAAGCGGCGAAGCCTTCCGCTTACCTTTTAGCCTGAGCGAGAGGAAACACGAGGAGGAGCCATAGAGGTGGGCTCTTAGGCAGAAGCAAGAGGGTTAGGGTTAGGAATCCTATACTCATCTCAATTCCACTCCCGTGTCGAGGCAGAAGCAAGAGGCGACACCATTGGAGCTCCTCCGCGCCGCAGGTCAAGCTTCTCTTCCGCACCGCCCTCTAGATCTTCCTCAAGGCGCCTAGACAGAGTCCCCTTCCTCCAGCAGCTCGCCCCCCTCGTCCCCTTCCAGTCCAGATCGAGGGGATCATAGTGAGAGAGGCGAGTGTGCGTGGGTGGTGGCTACGACCTAGGACCTGAGAGGCTGGGATGCAGGAGGGGATCGATTTATTTCCAGTGCATGAGGTTATTGGGCCTTTTGGAGGGGATCAATGTGTTTGGCTACGACCTGAGAAGCAAGAGGCATCTTTTTGAGCCTTTTGTTGGACTAGAAACAACACATAAGTGCGGGAGGTTATTCAATATTTCCCATTTTAGGCTTACATATGCATGTTTTGCCTTACACGCTTAAGTGGCATTTAAGCTCGCTTAAGCATTAGTTTCTCAAGGCAGAGCCTCGCCTCACCGCTCGCTTAGCGCCACTGTTCAAAAAATCGGCCGAGATACCAATTTATCGGCAGGTTTATCGTGAATCGGTTGGTAACCGATAAGATTTCATCATATCGGCCAGTTTATCGTGCCACCGATATTTCGGTCGATTTTCTGCACGAGAGCCAATATTTCACCCGATTTTCACTCTCATGGCCGATATTTTGGCTGATTGTCGATGAAATTTCAATGAAACTTGGTATGGCAGTCGATATTTTCGTCCTATGGTTTTGTAGAATTGTGCATTAGCTCAAATTTTCCATTATTATTTATTCAAATGCAAGGAATCAAGGTAATACTTATGTGCAATGCTCCAATATTATTATTTGCATAGCATAATATAGAAAAAATAGTGTCGATAATTAGGATTTACGAAAAAATAAGCCGATGAATGGCTAACCGATAAAATTGATTAATTGGACGATAAACGATTAATCTTCATTTTAAGGCCAACCGATAAGTTAAGACTAACGATTTCTTGAATATTGCTTAGTGCTCAGCGTTTTTTTGAACCTTGATGTCATCTCACATATACTTACATAATTTTTCTAGTATATTAGTAGTTCAGATTATTGTCAAAGTTATATGTTACCGGTCAATGAAATTTAAACGCATCTTATATAGTTTAGAAAGAGGGTGCCACTGTTGGAATTAATCTATGTTATTTTTTTCATGGCCGAGATAATTAGGGAATTAGAAATTGTATATGCCATTGGTGCACACATTAGCCTCGAGGCTTCACAAGCCGATCCACATCGGCCGTGAAGCCGAGTTGTCAACTCTGTCACCGAAGCGACCATAGCCAACTGTTCACACATGAACACGCCCACATGTACTCTTGGCACCGGGGCTGATATATCGTAACACGTGCCGAAGGAGGCCGTCGATAAACATGGTGCACAAGACAGTCTAACCAACGCTTTTGTGAACTGAAACCCCACTCGCCCCAGAGGGACTAGGACATGGCTCGCCGCAACTATGGGTTGAGCTAGATCATTTTTCCTGCCTCTAATTAACTCGACCGTCGGTCAACGAGCAAAATTGTGGCTATGAAGTCAGCGATCAACAACGGAAGGGGAGACAAACCTTGAGTCTAAAACTAGATCTAATGATGAAAGGTTTGATTGGATTGTGTGCTTCCACCATTACTCCTCACATATATATGGGATTGTAGGAGAACAAGATTGGGATGCAATTACACACCTCGATCGATTCCGTTGATCAGTAACATGCCCTCCCCCCCTCCATATCACTTTACAGACTAAGTTGGTACCTTGGAAGTCTTTGAGCTTGCTACCTTGTTGTATGTTTCGGCTGCCCTCGTTATCGATGTCCCTTAAGGCCATCAAGCGCTTATTTTCCATTTCATCAATGGTTTCCATCATCTAACTAATATTTCTTTGTTGGTTAAATCATTTTTGTCTCGCAAACCTTATGGCGGCCATATTCATATCCACAGGTAGAATGACTTCTTGTTCATAAACTAACTTGAATGAAGTAACATTTGTAGTCATGCCACCTCCTTGGATGACGTGCTCGGTTATGAACTAGAGCCCCCTCTTTATGGGCAATGTTCCTAGAAAGGTATCGCTTTAGAATGTGAGTGTTGATATGTGAGAATCGATGCTTTGTCTCACACCGGTTATATGTTTATATTTGCACAGAGCCAAATGCAACAATTACATATAGAGATTAAGACAGGACATGACATGCTTGATTGACTCAATCAAGTCATAATGGTGTGTTTAACTTCTTGCCTTCTATATTGATTGTGCCTTATAATCTTGACATAATTAGTGCACAATGTTTGGCAAGGATTTATTCCTAACACAAACCACTTGCATCTAATCACTATGGGGCTTTCTCTATTCAAAGGAGCCTCCGAAATAAATAGGTTGGATAGTTGGTCACTACTCTAACACATACCGAGTTTTTAATGCAAAATTAATTTAAACTAACTTAGGTGGTAATTAAACACCAGTATCTACATGTAAGAGGATTTTTTGGGTGCCAACCGGTATAAAATAGAATAAAAACTTGCCTCTAACACACAATGTCAAAGATTATTATTATTCTATGCAATTAGCTAGTTGACCACATTACACGAGAAACATGCAAGATAACAAACAATACCAACAACTAATGAGAAGAATTGTACAGTATGACTAGACTCAAGCCATCAGTCAGTCTCACATGTGACAAACACATCATATTCTTGAACATGATGTGCAAGGCTCACCAGATCCACCCAACCCAACCATTAAACTCAAATGTTTTTTTTTAGCTCTCTGACTTTTGGACATGATACCGCATGAATGGGCCAGATCACACTGATACCCATGTGACTCTCCATAGTATGTTACATTAAGTTACATCAAGATATACCCGCAAAAATAAAATTTCATCAAGATATATATTTTGAAACTTACCTTAATAAATTTATGTATTTTTTATCATTTTATATAGGTCACAAATATACATATTTAAGTTTTAGATTTTGTACAAACATACCTGCATCCATTACCTACGTGCAAATATTACAAACATTTAATTTAAAACTACAATATGAAAAATACGTCCACTTTTTATGTGGTCCCCACCTCTTCACATAGGTAGCTTCCTATTGGCTGCAAATAGTTGACCTGACCTTTGGTTCCAAAGATACCCTCTAAATAAAAATCGCATTTATACTATCGGCATCGTCTTGACTCAATATTTTGAAATTTACTGGCGCAAATCTAGATATTTTTTCTTTTTTTATACATGAGACAAATATACATACATATTCAAGATTCATATTTCGTGCACACTTACCTGCAAGCATTACCTAGGTGTAAATATTTTTCCAAAATTTCTGAAGTTTGAAATACAATTTGAAAAACACGGTGGGCCCCACCTCTTCATGTGGGTGGCTTCCTATTGGCTGCAACAGATTTCCCTCTAATGAAGTGTAGCATTGTTGTATACTATACTATATACTACCTTGCGTCGTCTCGACTCAATCATCGCAGCTAGCAGCGTAGCACACTCGACCGATCGGCATGGCGGCAGCGGGGGCAGAAGGCAGCTGCGGCGGCGAGGATGAGGGGCTGACGCTGCTGGGGTTCTGGTCGAGCCCGTACGTGCTCCGCGCGCGGTTCGCGCTGAACCTCAAGGGCATCCCCTACAAGTACGTGGAGGAGGAGCTGTTCGGCGACGGGACCAAGAGCGCGCTCCTCCTGGCCTCCAACCCGGCGCACGGCGGGAAGGTGCCGGTGCTCCTGCACCACGGCAGGCCCGTGGCCGAGTCGCTGGTCATCGCGGAGTACGTCGACGAGGCGTTCCCGGACCGGCGCCCGCGCCTCCTCCCCTCCGACCCGCACGAGCGCGCCACCGCCCGCTTCTGGGCCGCCTGCGTGGAGCAGAAGATGGTGCCGGCGTGGGCCCCCGTGTTCTGCGGGAGGACGCTGGAGGAGCGGGTGAAGGCGGCGGGGGAGCTGGTGGCCGTGCTGGAGACGTTCGAGGGAGTGCTCGCCGGGGGGAGGACGGAGTTCTTCGGCGGGGAGAGCGCGGGGCTGGTGGACGTGGCGCTGGGCGGGTTCATCTGGTGGCTGCGCGCGTCGGAGGCCATGTGCGGCGTGAAGACCATCGACCCGGCGAGGACGCCGCTGGTGGCGGCGTGGGCGGAGCGGTTCAGCGCGCTGGACGGTGTGCGGGAGATGGCGCCGGACATGCCGACGCTACTGGAGTATCACCTCTGGACGCGGGCTCGCTTCGGGCTGCCGTTCCTCCCGCTGCACCAGCCGCCGCTGTAGATTATTCAGTTCCAAGCTGCTTCCAACTTCCCAAGCCAACCATCGCGCTGCAATTCAATGGTGTAGTAGTGTCACTAGGCTTACTGTGGTGTGTTCTTAGCGTTCTCGCTTCGGATTCCTGAATTTCTGCCTGTAGTGTTGCTCTTATGAATAAGGGTGTGACTTTGGATCGAGAATTAACTCAATTCTCATCCAAGTCATCCAAGTCATGGTATCCCCACCATTTTATTGTATGTGAGCAATTACTTTACTCGGCCAATATGTTTTCTGTTGCGTCAGATACTATCTTAAGTTTTTTGAGATTTAAGGCACTTGAAGCTGCCACCCGATCGATTAGATAGAATAGAGGGTTTATGTATAGAAAGTTGGATGACCGGTCGCTTTTACAAAACAAGCAGCACCCACCACCAAAATGATGGTTGCTACTCTACGGGAGCTACGTCTCCACGCACAGGCGGACACTAATCCCGGTCTTGTAACAGATTGGGTTGAGAGGAAGGTAGATGATGTTATGAATGATCAACTTTGTGCTCCGATCTCGGATGATGAAACTGAGAGAGCATTATTTATGATGCACCCAGATAAATCACCAGGACCAGATGGATTTACTGCTGGTTTTTTTTTTTTTACGTTAGACATTGGAACGTGCTGAAATCTTCTATATGTGAGGCAGTTCGGAATTTCCTGAATGGAGGCGACATGCCCGAAATAGTCAATTCGACGGTCATGGTCCTTATTCCTAAGGTTAAGAATCCGCAAGATATGTCTCAGTTTAGACCAATATCTCTTTGCAATGTGCTTTACAAATTAGCATCTAAGGTGTTGGCCTTGCGTCTAAGACCTATGCTAGAGGAATTAATATCGGAAGAGCAGAGTGCATTTGTCCCGAGATGCCTAATCTCGGACAATGTAATCCTTGCCTATGAGAGTATTCATTATTTGAAGAGGAAGAAAGGAAAAAAATCTGGAATGTGTGCGGTGAAGTTCGACATGGCTAAAGCATATGACCGGGTGGAATGGTCGTATTTACGAGCTATCATGACTAAACTTGGCTTTGCAAGTGAATGGATAGAGAGAATGATGGCTTGTGTGGAGACAGTCTCTTTTTTGGTGAGAATGGTTGTTATTCGGAGACATTTAAACCTTCAAGGGGATTTAGGCAAGGTGACCCAATTTCACCGTATATTTTCTTGATTTGTGCGGAGGGATTTTCTTGTATGCTAAAATATTATGGTGCTGGACATCTTTCTCGTGGAGTAAGGGTGGGTATTCATTGCCCATGGATTTCACATTTGTTGTTCGCAAATAATTGTATGGTGTTCACACAAGCAACATAGGTAGGGGCCAATAGGTTGCAGGAGATATTGGAAAGGTATCGAATTGGTTCGGGACAAATGGTTAACAAACAGAAGTCGGCCATTTATTCAGTGCTAATGCGGATGATAATATGAAGCTGGAAGTTCATCAGGGCACTGAGGCCTTGGTGGAGAAATACTTGAGTCTACCAACTGCTCTAGGCGATCAGCAGATGATCAATTTGAGCATATTGTAGCCACTGTCAAGAAACTAGTGGCAGGCTGGGCGCCACGGCTACTGAATATGGCAGGGAGAGAAGTATTGATCAAATCAATTTGCCAGGCAATTCCCACATATTATATGAGTTGTTTTAAGCTGTCTAAAAAAATGTGCAAAAAGATAGCAGCAGTGGTTGCTCGTTTTTTTTTGGTGGAGATGATACTGAGATGAAGATGCATTGGGTTAAATGGTCTCAACTTGCTATTCCCAAATCGTGTGGAGGTATGGGTTTAAAGGATTTCATACTCTTCAATAAAGCTATGTTAGCGAAACAAGTGTGGCGATTGATTTCTAATCCAGACTCTCTATGTGCTAGAGTTTTGAAAGGAAAGTATTACCATAATGATCATTTTATGATAGCCAGAATTAAAAGGAACGCATCTCATACTTGGAGAGCGATTTTGTATGGCCGGGAGGCTCTGGAGTTGGGGCTAATAAAGAGAAGGAAACTGCTGGGCGTCCCCCGGGGGATCTGATTCCCCAGCCCCCGGGTCCCCAGCCGTCGGATCAACCATTTTGACGGTTAGATTTGCATGTAGCAAAAAAACACCTCCGGCAGCAAAAAATCACTCCCGGCAGCAAATGACTGAAGCAAAAAACGGTTCGTTCAGAAAAGAAAAGAAAAAGGCTGGGCTCGCCGGAGACCTCGCCGGAGACCACGTAGCAAAAACAAATGTGCTAATGTAGCAAAAATGAAAATCGTCGGAGACATCACCGGAGAAGGAGACATCGCCGGAGAACTCACCGGGGAACTCGCCGGAGACTTACCGAAGACCTCGTCGGTGACCTCGTAGCAAAAATATTTTGCAGTTGTAGCAAACATCGCAAAAAAAAGTAGCAAAAAAGTAATTCCTATGTTGCAAATCCACGAAACATATGGCCGCAAAAATCCCCAATACACAATCCCGCACGTAGCAACACATAACACCATTGGAAGCAACCCCGACCACGGTTGGTAGCATCGCCGTGTGTCGTTTGCAGCATCCTGGGCCAATGTAGCATCATCTCCAACCTATATTAGCACTGTCGTCGACCTAGGGTAGCACCGTCAGTCTTCGTACGTAGCATCACATGAAAAGGAAAAGAGATGGGCGTCATCGTCACTGAAAATTAGGAGGAGGAGGAGGGGTGGGCGTCATGGCGTAGACGGAAGAACCAGGCCGACGTACAGGGAGGGTGGGGCTAGGGTGGTCTCCATCTCCGGCCTGCAGCACGTAGGGCAAGCACCATCCATCTCCAGATCCCCTCCTCTCAGCACGACGGGAGGGCGCCGGCTGAAGGGAACGGCGACGGGCAGAAACTCTGCCGAACTAGGAGGAAGACCCGTCCTCGTCCACGGCCTGCTTGTTGTCGCGGCTATGGGTGTGCATCCCCGCACCGTCGCCTTGTCGAGCAGCTTCAGCACCTCCTTCACACGCCTCTCGCGGCCAGAGGCAGGGAACCGGCGGAAATCCGGCTCCGGCCTCCAGGTCTGCAGCGACGGGGGAGGTGGAGTGCGGCGGGAGCTCGGTCCGGCGTCGAGCAGCTTCAGCACCTCCTCACACGCCTCTCGCGGCCAGAGGCAGGGAACCGGCGGAAGTCCGGCGGAAATCCGGCTCCGGCCTCCAGGTCTGCGGAGGAGGCGCTGCACACGACTAGGCGGACTCAGCGGAGGGCACGTCGGCGGCAGAGCGCAGCGCACGACTGGGCGATGGCGGCAGGGCCGCGCGGCCAGGAGAAGCTACGACGCGCGCGAGGAATTCTATTTCCATGGTTGCGCCGAAAAGAAATGAGTGGATCTGAGAGAAGTGCGGTGGGGAAGGGATAAGGCAGCAGCATCATGTGTGGGTCCCACTGACACGTGCCGTTACCAGGAGGCGGAGGTTGCGAGCGACGGGATCCCCCGGAGGTTTCTAATCATTTTCCTAAAGAGAATTGGTGACGGTACAAATACTAAAATCTGGGATGATCCTTGGATCCCGACTAATCCAGGAAGGAAGCCATTAGTCATGAAGACAAATTCTGATGTCACAGTAGTACAAGAACTATTAGATCAACATACTGGGGAGTGGAAGGAGGAGCTATTAACAACACAGTTTGATTCGGTTGATGTTCAAGCTATTGTGAAAATACAAACTGGAAAGCTGGAGGAGGACATATGGGCATGACACCTAGAGAGACATGGTAATTTTACTGTACGCTCGGCATACAGGGCCTTGCTGCAAGCAAACGAGGTTATAAACTCTACAATGGGATCGGGGGGAGCTGAGCAAGTTTTCTGGAAGCTCTGGAAATTGAAAGTATCACCTAATATTAGGAACTTTTGGTGGCGAGTTATTAAAGGATTTATTTCATGTCATGAGGTTTTAGAAAATAGGCACATTGAGAAGTTGGGCTATTGCCGTGAATGTGGAGAAGCCAGTCTATCCACCATGCTCTTTTTGAGTGCACTTGGGCAAAAATATTCTGGCAAGAAATCAAGGTTATTACTTATGTAAAGTTGCCAGTACTACACCCTTCTAGCTGGGCCATGGATTTAGTGGATAGCACACAAGTTGATCCTACTGCAGCGGTTGTTATATTATGTGGAGGATGGGCTGTTTGGTCAGAGAGGAATGACAGGGATCATGGTGAAAGATCAAAGTCACTGTCTGAAGCAGTTAAATGGACAACTGACATTACGATTGATCTAACAACTATTGCTCCGACTAGGTGCTCAGTATTTCGGGATCTGAGGAAAACCTCCCGGGTCGCTCTCCCCCCGAGCGATTCCGGAGGCGCCCCGCACGTAACCTACAGGGAGCCACCCAAGGTCGATCTCCGGGCCGCCGCTGCTGCCGCCGGCGGCGGCGGCCGCGCCCGTCCCGTCGAAACGATGGAGGGCAGGGGAGGTGCTCTTCTACGGTGCTTCATGGGAGGATGTGGGTCGCCGGCAGAGGGCATGGGCGGCGCGGCCGGGTTGGCCGTGGTCTGAGGCCCTTCCGCGGAGCGTCCATGAGGCGAAGGTGGTGCGCCGCCGGTCGTTGACCGCGGCTGGGGAAGATCGGGATCCGATCTGGGCCTTCGGCCTTGGATCTGGGCCTGTGAGACCCAACCAGGCCGGGTTGTGATCTGCCGGTGGATCTCACCGGCGTTCTGCAGCCGTGCTCGGTGCTGCCCTTTCCTCTGGTGACGTCCCGTTGGTCGGTGGCTGGCGGTGGTGTGCCCTGCCGGTGTCTCCGGCGGCAACCATGGCCAGTCTGGGATGGTCGCCGGCGTGGGGCCCGACCTGAATAAAGGCGGCGGTCCTAGGGCCTCTCCCGGGTGAAGACGAAGACCTACCGGAGGCCTGGACTCGCGATCTGGCCGGTGTGTTGAGTTCCGGAAGGCGCCGCCGGCAAGTGTAACAGTGCTTTTATTGCCTGGAGTTTGCTGGATCGGTGGTATTCGGTCGTGCGCACCCATGCTTTTATTCCGACCGTTTGGTCTGGAGGGAGCGGCGCGAAGCTCTTTTCTGTGTTGACACCAAGTGACAGTTGATCCATGGTGAAGTCAGAAGAAGAGAATATCATGAAGGCCGAATTGGAGGACTAGCTAATGGAGGTTCAAGTCTTTGCGCTGTTGAGGAGCTTGCTTGGTGTTCCGGACTTCGCAGCAGTGGTATGGAAGTGGGGGCGGCAACACATGTGAGTTTCGAAGTCTTACCTTTCAGGGTGAAAACCCAAGGTCTGGCCTTAACTGGTTGTGCCTGACAATGTCCTTGTTGAAGGCATTATTTTGAGAGCGAAGACTATCTTCATGGTGAAAACCTAAGATCTTTGATCGAGCGACGACGGCGCTGGTGCACTGTTTCCTTCTTGGAGGCGTCGCTTTTGAAGAGTCTGATTTTCAGGTGTTGTCTTGGTGGTGGTTGTATTACTGTTGCTAGGCCTGTGATGCTGTAGCGGGACTTTTTATTTCTTAGTTTTCGTTTTCTCTTTTTTGGTTGTGTGCATCCGTAATGTTTTAGAGCATTGCGTTGTTGCAGAGGCTGGATGTAATTGGTATCCTTCGATATTAATATATTCCCTTTATCGAAAAAAAAGGTGCTCAGTATTTCACAAGAGAGTCTAAGGTGGAAGCCACCAGTACATGATACTGTCAAGTTCAATGTGGATGCAGGTTTCGATGCGACATCTGGAGAAGGTTCTTCTGGTCTTCTAATCCGTGACCATGCAGGATCTTTATTGAGAGCTCAAGCTATATGGTATGGTTATGTTGCTAGTTGCCTGACAATGGAGGCTTCGGCGGTTCGTGATGGTGTAAAATTGGCGGCAGACCTTGGCTTAGCTTGAGTGGAGGTGGAGACAGATGCCAAAGAAGTTGTTAGCCTCTGGAAGGATCGATCCAATGGGAGATCTAAAATAGCGGCAATCCTTCATGATTGAAGAACTAAGCTCCGACATGGAGTTTTTTAAGCTTGATTTCATCGGGCGGAAGGCGAATGAAGGAGCACATCTGTGTGCTAAGCAGGCGTCATCTAGTAGACGTAGGTGTCTATGGATAAATTATATTCCTACCTTTCTAGTACAATGTCTGCGATATGATTGTAAGTATGATGATTAATTAATGGAAGTTGTTTGTTATGGTGCTAGAGGGCCGGCCGGGGGCCTTGTCCACGGCCGGTGGCAAGAGAGAAGGGATTTCCTTCTTAATTCTTGCTTGATTAGATTGATACATCTCCTCTCCATATATAGAGAGGTTTACTTGACTCCCAAACAAGGCTTACTTGACCCCTAAGCAAACCATAAGACTAATGGGCCCAGGCCCATGACGTACTCTAACACTACACCCCACCTGGACATGCAGCTCGTCCTCGAGCTGCAACCTAAACAAACCATGACTCGACGCAACACAACCCTAACACCTAAAAACGAGCATTTTACATCTCGGCTTGTTTTATTACTCTCAACCTGAAATAGACTTGGACGCTTTATTGTTGACCCCTGAACATAAAGTGGACCCCATCCGCCCGTCGGACGTGCACCTGTACAACCACCCGGATCCCATGGAAACCGGCGGGACAAAAGGAGCCGCGCGGCGGCCGGCGGCGGAATGTAGTGGTGCTACGCGGTGCGCTCCTGTCGGTGACACCATGCCTTCTCCCCGCCGGATGACTGTCGATGGCGCAGACTTTGAGGTCGCTGCCCGCGGGAAAAACAGCATGTTCACCGCCCGTGGGGGAAACCGCACGCCCAAGATCCCCAACGCAGCGGACGAGATCGAGGTCCCTTGCGCAACGAAGCGCAACTTGGAGGAGCTGCAGCTGCAGATCACGCATCTCCCGCACACGCCGACGCACTAGGAGGCCACGCGCAGCAGCCTGCAGCCTCACCGGCGCCGACACGTGGCGGATAGCGATCCAAGCCGGAAGCGGTGACGGCGACGGAGGAAACGGACCTGGTGGAAGGGCATCCGGGCGGTGTCGATGTAGAGCCCGGGGCCAAGGTCGCTCCCCACACCGCCGAAAGGCGGGGACGGCGTCGGTGGCGGCGGCAGCCGCTGGCTGCGGTGTTGGTGGCGACGGCGGCAGGCTGCTGCTGTTGCGGCCTGCCCACAAACGGCGGGGATAGCGTCGGTGAGGACGGCGGCGCCGCGCGGCGGCGTTGGTGGCGGCGGCGTGCCGCCGTTGTCGCTGCGCAGCCGTCCCGGTGGGGAAGAAGGCGGCCGGCTGCTCGGAGAAGAGGGACCCCGGCGCCGAGGAGATGGTGGACGAGCGGTAGCGGGGACTCGCAGCAGCCCGGCGTCGGGTGGCGGCGGCGACGCAGCGTCGGGCGTCGGGCCAGCGGCCCGGTGATCGCGGCGGAGGCCGCTCGGTGCGTCGGCTGCCACGGCAGCAGCACCGCCGGCGGCGGAGGCCCGTAGGGGCCAGGCAAGTAGAGGTGGATCTCCTGGACCGCGGTGGCGAGATCGCGGAGGGCTGCAGTGATCTCCGCCGGGGAGAGAACGGCGGGGACGTCGGATTGCAGCGCCGGTGGGTGGGAAGAACTCGGTGGAGGGTTGGACATGATCGAACCCGGGAAAACTGATACCAAGTGTTATGGTGCTAGAGGGCCGGCCGGGGGCCTTGCCCACGGCCGGTGGCAAGAGAGAAGGGATTTCCTTCTTAATTCTTGCTTGATTAGATTGATACATCTCCTCTCTCCATATATAGAGAGGTTTACTTGACTCCCAAGCAAGGCTTACTTGACCCCTAAGCAAACCATAAGACTAACGGGCCCAGGCCCAGTCTATTTGAGGTTGAGAGTAATAAAACAAGCCGAGATGTAAAAGGCTCGTTTTTAGGTGTTAGGGTTGTGTTGTGTCGAGTCATGGTTTGTTTAGGTTGCAGCTCGAGGACGAGCTGCATGTCCAGGTGGGGTGTAGTGTTAGAGTACGTCATGGGCCTGTGCCTGTTAGTCTTATGGTTTGCTTAGGGGTCAAGTAAGCCTTACTTGGGAGTCAAGTAAACCTCTCTATATAGAGAGGAGATGTATCAATGTAATCAAGCAAGAATTAAGAAGGAAATCCATTCCCTCTTGCCACCGGCCGTGGGCAAGTCCCCCGGCCGGCCCTCTCGCGCCATCCCTTTAGCAGCACCATAACATTGTTGTTGCCCAAAAAAAATGGGTCTTGCCTGTGGGGAAATACCCAGTTACTATCTACATGAAAAACTTTGCACCCGAAAAATGCAACCCTAATTACAACCATAGACGTGCAAAACCAACAGTGCCTAAGCTGAATGAGTCATAACATAATTCTGTCTCGTACATCTAAGAATTATCAGCCCTTGCGATTGATTCCGTGGTCCCTGGTGGGTCCTATTATCTCACTGTTCCAACTACCAACTCAGTTCTATTTACTCCCTCTGCGTATTAGGTTTTCTAAAGTCAAACAATGTAATTTTAACCAGGTTTGTACGAAAGAATATCAAAATCCAGAATGCTAAATTAGTACCACTAGATTCATCATGAGGCATATTTTAAGATGATATACATTTGGTATTGTGGATATAGATATTTTTCTCAATAAAATTGGTTAAAATGCATTCTTTTTTATTTGGGTACAGTCTGTAGGTAGCAATGCTGCTACAGATGGAACGGAAAATTGCTTCAAAAAATCCATATGAAAATTGCTTCAAAAAATCCATATGAAGCTTACTTCAAAGTCAAGGAGAACATAAGACACATGCTTAGTTGTCTTTTGGTCATTATAAGCCGTCTTTTCTTTTGGAGCATAAAAAATTACTTGTCCACAATACTCAGGTATATTTTAACCTGTTATATCTGTTGTATTTGTGTGAACAAGATACATATATATACCAGCATGACATTGCCATCTAGTACTATCTTTACATCTGTTTTATGACTTCCCCAATTTTTATGCTTGTTTGATGTTTTGTATGAAATCAACACCCTCTTGTATTTTGTTCACGCTCCGTCACTGCTTCTAGATGTATTTCTAAATAAGAGGGCTCCCTAGTCATTTCATCACAACTCTGCAATCTGAATCTGCAGCTAACTCAAGAGCCCAACACCTTTTAGGCTGCTTTGGAGTTTGTTGGTGGAGTGGAGTTGAGAGATAGACTGGGAGAGTGAAGTGGAGATGAGTAGAGCTTTCCTAAATATAGCCTAATTCAGTAATTCAATGATCTGATTATATTATGCACAGTTATGAAGACACTTTAGTCTTAAATATGAATTGACGCTCATTTAGTATAACCAATTTAGTACTCCCTCCGTTTCTAAATATAAGCCATATAGTTTAAGAGCCGTCTATGCAATTCATGCCACTCCCTCTATTATGAGTGGTAAAAGGTACCATAAAAGAAGCCTTATTGTATGCCCTCCGTTCTATATACACTAACTTAGTACAACTTTTGGAAACGGGCCATGAGAAACGGTAGCTGCTGCCGAAGGCCGGTTACTCGCTCGTGAGGTAGTGGCCCTGCATGGCCATGGCGCTCAGGAACTGCTCGCGGTTCGCATGCTGCCGCTCCCTCGTGCGTGTTCTCTGGTGCCCCCTGCGATTTCGGGAAGTTCCGGCAGCAGTAGTGGCACTCGAACTTGCGACTGCGGCTATCACTTGCACTGGCCGATGCCGCCACCACCGGAGTAGTGGTTCTGACAACGGAAGTCAAACTGGCGGCGGCAGCACCAAAACAGCTTTTTTTTTTCGAGGGGGGCACCAACACAGCTAGATGATGCGGAAGAAGTACTGTGGAAATTGTTTTTCCAGGGGATTAATGAGTTGGGCTCTTTTGGACCAGGCCCATCTACAGCCTTTCTTTGATGCGGTGACGAAATTCGACAGGCATACAGTACCTCTCAGCTTTTCTACAGTAGTATGACTTACTAGCAGCGTGCCCGCGCGTTGCTGCGAAACAACCAATAATATTGGTTACAAGATATAACGAACATGCTTGTGGGTTATCTCGGTTGAGAAAAATCTGCATCGCCGAGGTGCATAAGGTTTGCTCAAATTTTTCTTACCCCACATGTAAACAAAGTTCAAGAGCATACAGAGCAATAGCGACATGTATCTCAAAAAATAAAATAAGGTTCCACTTTTTGAATAAAATCTAATTCAATTAAAGAAACTATAAATAACTTACAACGGTAGAACTCTAAATTTATCTATTTTGATTCAATGGTCTCGCAACACCGTTAGGGTATCAAACCTAGAACCCAATGGACCACAGGGCTGTCTCCATGTTCACATCCACAACCTTCTCCTCGGCTAGAACAACAACCCCCACGACCTTGCCACGGAGACATTGATGAGTAAGATTTAATATTTATTATTAAGCAGAATAAGAATAATAACTAAAACTCAAAGAGGTTTCTGGGAAACTACTATAGCAATGACATCACAAAATAAACATGCCTCCTCTTGCTTCATCCTTGCATGTTCTATCCTTGTAAAACAATTTAATTACTAATCTATATTAACCAAAGTTTGTGAAACAATATCTGTTAGTCAATCTCATAGCTTATTCTTCCATAATGTATATATGTATGATCCGAACGGAAAATGATTTCGGCAATACTGAAAAACAAGAACATTGGCGCTGCATCTATCCTGAAACCGATGGCAACGAGCAATCGACAAGCAAGTTTAGATGTTTTTTTCTCAATTATTTAAAATATAGAGCTATGCAGCCCATCACTCCCAGCCTCCCATCCAACGCTCAGAACTCCCAAGCAAGTTTAGGGGACGCCACTGAGCTCATCCCCTGCTCCTGACTCCAGCGAATCCAGCGCGTGCGGCTTATGTGTGTGCACTTGGCGAGCAAGCAGCGGAGGCGCGCGTCGTGTAAGATGAAGTGGTGTGGAGCGATGGTATACGCAAATTAGTCGAACCCAATTCCTCAGATCGAGATCAAAATCGGCAGCGCGGATGGCTCACCTGGAACCGGAAGTCGATAGGCTTGAATCCACGCGGAACGCTTCAAGCACCTGCGGGTATGAGGGCGAGCAGATCGGGATGAGCCGGCAGCAAAGGGGATCGCTGAGGCCTGAGGCTGCAGGGCCGGCTGAGGAGCTCAGGTAGGCGGCCCTAACCGCCGCGGCCAATTGGGATGGAGTGGCAGCCACGGCTGCCAGTGAGATTGTTGGGGAGCGGCCGGCGTGGAGCTCGGTGAGCTCGCGTCAGAGGAGCACGACTCGCTGGAAGGGGAAGGCGTTGACGACGTCCGAGTCAAGATTGGGACGCTTGGATACGGTTTTTTTCCCGAACGAGCAGGCCCCGGTTTTTTCTTACCTATCACGATTTTGTTGATGTACCACCAGTTTAATTACGTACGGACGTCACCGATTGGAAACTAATAGTAAAGAAGATTGTGAACCTTTGAATTGATCAAAATAGAGGGCTATTATTAAATTGAGGGTACCATAAAACAACTCAACAATATTTCTTGAGAGAGAGAGAGGGGAGCGGCCGGTATGTCTATTTCACTCGTTTAGTGACCAATCAATGGACAATTAAATAGGGGTGTTAAAACTACTAACTTGCCGCGACTTGACATATGACCTAGACGCTCTGGCGACTAGGGTTTCTGACCTAGGCGACTAGGGTTTGCTGTTTCGCCGTCGCTTCTCGCCGGTGAAGTCCCCTCTCCCGTCCCCTCCCCCGCCTGCACTTGATCCGGTCTCCTTCCTCGGCGCGTCCCCTGTGTCCGGTCCCTGGGGGACTGTTCTCGCGGGATTCTGGATGGCATCTCCCGCGTCGAGTTCTGCCAGCCAAACTGGGGAGGGATCGGGGACGAAGAAAGACGAGCGTCTCGGCGATCTCCTCCAGCGGCTGGGTATTGATGATGATGAGATAGATGATTTGATTTTTGAGGATCAGTTGGATGCTCCGAAGGAGGGCATCAAGTGGATGGCCCTGGCTCGTGTCCATACAGTGAACTTCTTCAGTCCCCAGACATTTGAGCAACATATGCGTACGGCATGGAGCCCTGCTAAAGAGGTAAAGTTTAGAATTCTAGAGGACAATATGTTCACAATTCAGTGTTCTTGCTTAGGGGATTGGCTAAAAGTAACTAAAGAAGGTCCCTGGCTCTTTAGACAAAATGCAGTTACGATAGAGGAATATGATGGCCTGTCAGATCCTATGGAAATAAATATGAATTTATTAGCTGTTTGGGTTCAGATACACAAACTCCCAGATGGCTACAGAGGTGACTCTCTAGTTCGAAACCTAGTTGCGAAGAAATTTGATTCTGTCATTGAAGTAGATTCAACTAGTCATGGTTTGGGTGATTTCATTAGGGTGAGAGTGAAGTTGGATCTACGTAAACCTATTGCTCGGTTTGTTTCAATATCCAGAGAGGGTCGAAGAGAATTCTTTAAAATTCAGTTTGAGAAGATTCCAAGATTTTGTGGTGCGTGTGGTATGGTTGGCCACTCCTATCTCGAATGCGGCACCGGTGAGCATGATGAAAGCAAACTGAAATGGGGGGATTTTCTCAAAGCTGAACGAGAAACATGGTATGGCAGATTTGCCTTTGGAGGAAATAGGGGAGGTCCTCGAGGTGCTAGAGGCTGTAATTTCTCTGGAAGAGGGATGCCTGAGCAAGGTGGTCGTCGCCGTGGAGATATACCACCACCAGGCCGGGGATTTGCTGCAACACCCCATATTGCATGGAGACACAATGCCTTAGCAGTGATCAATGATGCACAGGTTCTTGGGTCGGCTAATAAGGGTGGGACAGATGTCTCTTCGTCAAAAGAATCTCTAACTAAAGAGGATGAAAATCTCAAAGATACTGGATCTAGCCCTTTGAAAAATAATCTGATGGATGTTGATAAGCAAAATATGAGCACTGACTCAGGAGCTAAACGAAGCCTGGAACTGTCGATAGAAGAAGAAGCGACTAAGGATATACCTGTAGAAATTGATGGAAACCGTACTAAAGCTGCTGGGGGTTTGTCTAACCAAGGAGGGAGACAGGATACTGGTGATGCTGAAACCGACCGAAATAAACGGTCAAAGAAGGCTGGAGCAATCTCCCCTTCACTAGGATCGGCGGGGTCCCTGGAGGGTCCCGTCCGGTCGCAATGAAGATCCTGGCCTGGAACTGCCGCGGTTTGGGGAATACTGCGGCGGTCTTAGCGCTTCTTGATGTCATCAGGCGCTTTAACCCCGATGTGGTGTTTCTGTCGGAGACCCACCTTGATAAACATCCGGCTGAATGTCTGCGAAGGAGGATGAAGTTAGATGTTAATATTATTCAACCAAGTGATGGTAGACGTGGAGGACTTGTGATGATGTGGAAGAAAGAAGTTAAGCTTCACCAGATCTATGCATGTCCGAATTATATTGATGTGAGGATAGAGGAGGAGAATAACAAGATCTGGAGGTTCACAGGTATGTATGGGGAGTTTAGATGGGCGGACAAATATAAGACCTGGGATAGGTTGAGATCTATACACCAACAAAACAACCTGCCTTGGCTTATCATGGGTGACCTAAATGAGATCCTCTATGTCCACGAGAAGGAAGGAGGAAATGTTAGACCAGAAAGGTTCCGGGAAGCTTTTCATAATGCCCTTGATGATTGCAATTTAGTGGACTTTGGTTATATTGGAGATCCTTTTACTTGGCATCGTGGTACTATGCGAGAAAGATTGGATACAGGTCTGGTTAACACTGAATGGCTAGCTATGCAGGATCACGCAGCAATTCAACATCTTGAATACAACCACTCTGATCATAGGCCTCTGTTGCTTGACACTGAGTTCTATGCTCCCCAGACTAGTTCTGTTACTAAACAATTTCACTTTGAAGCTAAATGGCTTAAAGAAGAGAAGTTCAGACAAGTTGTGGAAGAACAGTGGATGGCTGCGGCTAATGAGCCTGGCGTGATCGACGTACTGGGGAGGCTGAAGGCCATGCATGCAGGTCTGCACGCATGGGATTACCGAGTTCTGAAGAAGCCTAAACAACAATTGAGAAAGGCTCAAAGGGAATTGGACATGATCATGCGGGGGGCAATTAATGATATGAACCAAGATAAAAAAAATTGAACTCGGTAAACAGATTGAGAAGCTGCTTGAGCAGGAGGAGATATAGTGGAGTCAGCGTTCTCGCGCCAACTGGCTTCAATATGGTGACAAAAACACCAAGTACTTTCACAGTTTTGCTTCTAATCGGAAAAAACGTAACCTTATCAAAAAAATCAAGGATCCTGCGGGGCAGTTTGTGGAAGGTACAGATAACTTAAATCCGATTATTTTACAATATTTCACTAACTTGTTTGCTTCGGATAATAACGAGGTACAACAGGATTTCCTTGATAAGATTACTCCGAAGGTTTCTAATGAGATGATGAAATGCTTACTGCCCAATTTTCTGCTGAAGATGTCCGGAAAGCAGTATTCAGTAAAGGAGATTTAAAAGCTCCAGGGCCGGATGGCTTGCATGCGCTGTTTTATAAAAAGTTTTGGCATCTGGTGGGTGAGGACATTACAGCGGCAGTTTTGCAGGCCATCAATGAAAAAAGTATTCCTGAAGGTTGGAATGCGACTATTGTAGTGCTTATTCCAAAGGTTGATAGCCCTGAAGAAGTATCTCAATTCAGACCTATATCTCTTTGCAATGTGGTATATAAAATTATCTCCAAAATGATGGCGGCTAGGCTGAAAGTTATCCTTCCAGACATTATCTCTCCAACACAGAGTGCCTTTGTCCTGGGTAGAATCATTACTGATAATGTGTTGGTTGCCTATGAATGTGTGCACAAAATCAAAAATAAAAGGAAAGGTAAATCAGGCCTGTGTGCGGTTAAATTGGATATGCATAAAACTTATGATAGAGTAGAATGGGATTTCCTGAAGAAGATGATGCTCTGATTGGGATTCCATGATGAGTGGGTTGATTTGGTAATGGCTTGTGTTACTTCGGTCTCTTACTCAATCAGATTTAACTCCCAGGTTACAGATAGTTTTACTCCGACTAGAGGTATTCGACAAGGGGATCCCCTTTCCCCATACATGTTCCTATTATGTGCGGAAGGTTTGTCAAGTCTTTTGATGCACGCTGAGGAGATTGGTGGCATTGAAGGGATTAAGGTGTGCAGAAATGCACCATCAGTTTCACACCTGCTTTTTGCTGATGACTCCTTAATTCTCTTGAAGGCAGATTTGAATAATGCAATCTTGTTGCAGCAAACTCTTGAGACCTATTGCGCAAACTCGGGACAATTGGTAAGTGTGGCGAAATCTAGTATGTTCTTCAGTCCAAATACTCATGTTGATGTGAAGGTTGAGATGTGCAATGTTCTCAATATTAACACTGAAGCTCTTTCTGATAAGTACTTGGGACTGCCGGCAATTGTTGGAGCTGATAGGAGTGATTGCTTTTTGCACTTTGTGGAGAGAGTTTTAGAAAGGATCAAAGGTTGGAAAGAAAAATTGCTATCTATTGGGGGGAAAGAGATTTTAATCAAAGCTATTCTCCAGGCCATTCCAGTTTATGCTATGTCAGTCTTTCTTTTACCAAAGAATATTTGCAAGAAAATCACTAATGTTATTTCCCAGTTCTGGTGGGGTGATGATGATCAAGGTCGGAAAATGCATTGGTATGCTTGGTGGAAGATGTGTTTCCCTAAGAAGGAGGGTGGTATGGGTTTTAGTGATTTACACTCCTTTAATTTGGCCATGCTTGCTAAGCAGGTTTGGAGACTCATCGATGCACCTGATTCATTATGTGCCCGGGTGTTAAAAGCAAAGTACTATCCTCATACTGATATTCTCAAGGCTGGCCCGAAAGCAGGATCATCCTTTACTTGGCAAAGTATTGTGGCTGGAATTCGGACTTTTAACAGAGGATGTATTTGGAGAGTAGGTAATGGTGATTCTATAAATATATGGCAAGGCCCATGGATTCCGAACAGCCCAAACCGTAAGATTATTACCCCCCGTGGTGCCTGCCTCTTCACTAAGGTCTCGGAACTTATTGATCCCGTATCAGGGGGATGGGACCATGATTTAATCCACCAAAATCTTCATCCTATTGACGCCACCAGAATTCTACAAATTCCTCTTCATTATGATGCATTTGAGGATTTTATTTCTTGGCATGGAACTCGGTCGGGGCCTTTCTCTGTTCGTTCAGCGTACCATGTTGAGTGGAGACATCAATTTAATGGGGTCACCTGCAGGTCCCTTATCTCTGGTACTTCTCTCAATAACCCAACCTGGAAAATTCTTTGGAAATTAGATGTCCCAGCTAAAGTCAAGATTTATTGTTGGAGGATTATGCATGGAGTTCTACCTCTAAAAGCCATTCTGTTTGGGAGGCATATTGGTACGTCTGGAGTTTGTCCTATTTGCGATCAGGAGGAGGAAAATGTCTTGCATATGGTTTTTAAATGTCAAGGGGCTGTTAATATCTGGAGAGCTTTGGGCTTTGAGCATATGATATCTGATGCTATGGAGCCAGGTCGGTCGGGATCCCAAGTGCTTGAGGTACTTCTGAAAACACCAAGTAGTACTGTAGCAGGCTATGATTCTATTAAAGTTCAAGAAACAATTGCTACGGCTGCCTGGTATATATGGTGGCTCCGCCGCCGACAAACGCATGGTGAACTGGTTCCCACGGTTAATGTTTGCTCAAACTCGATCAGATCAATTGTTGCAAATGCCGCAAGAACAAAGACCCAAGGCAGTGTGCACAAGAAAATGTGGATTAAACCCCGAGCGGGTTTTTTGAAACTAAATGTGGATGCTTCTTTTTCTGCAGAGAGTCATAGTGGTGCAACGGGGGCTATCATCAGAGACGGCCGAGGTGATTTCATTGCAGCCTCGTCGACCTTCCTCCCCCATGTTGGCTCGGCCCAGATGGCTGAAGCCATAGCGATGCTCCAGGGTCTGCGTTTAGCCAATGACAAAGGGTGCAACAATATTGAAGCTGAATCTGATTCTCTGGAAGTTATCCAATTATGCTCGGGGAAGGAACGTATTTGGAATGAAGCGACGGCTGTCTATGCAGACATTTTGAATCAAGCTAGTATGATAGGAAATGTGGAGTTTACTCATTGCGGGAGAGATATTAATTCAGTGGCCCATGAAATAGCCAGGGAGTGTTCTGTGTCTCAGATATCTTGTAATTGGGTCGATGAACCCCCTAGCTTTCTTTTGCAAACTCCCCTAGATGATGTAACTATACTTTGATTCGCGGCAGCAAGTTTCAGACGCACTCTTTTCCTTCCAGGGTACCGAAGGGGGCTGGAAGGTTTTTAATGAGGCGGCTTGCTGTTTGCTTAATATATTGGTTTTTAGTTTCAAAAAAAAAAATAGTGGTGTTAAACAACGAAGCACACACACATACAAGCCGTATACAACATACCCCACAAACCGCTCGTGTGTTGACAAATGCTTTTGTCCCATGCACAGATTTGTGTGCATGTTTGTGCGGTCGATTACCTACTTTAAGATACACACCACTTTGTTTTATTAAGTTTCATTGGGTTTCAGGTTGATACACAATGATACATAAGGGCAACTCCAACTCGACCCATCCCGCGCCCGCATATCCGGATGGGTCGAACCGGATAAAAACCCGGCCCAGCGCGCGGACACATCCCTAAAATGGATGGCCGCGGCGTCCGGGACGACCCAAAGCCGGCCCGAATCTGGGCCACGTTTGCATGGCCGCGGACACGGAGGGCTGCCCTCTCGCGTCCTCCCCTTGTCCTCCCCTGGCCCGGCTGTCTGCCTCCCAAAACATACTCACTCTACTCCACTCCCAAAACCTAGAGATGGCCGATGAAGCTCCTGCCGCCGCCACCGCCACCATCGGAGACGAGGCCCAACTCGCGGCCGTTGTCGCTCCTCCCGTGGAGGAGGATCCTGTCCTGGACGCTCCGGTGGTCCCGGAGCCCGGGCCGGCTTTGAAGAAGGCGAAGCCCAAGCTCACCGCGGAGCAGAGGGCGATCGAGAGCAAGAAGCGGGCCGATCGGCGCAGGGCGCATGAGCAACGGAAGAAGGAGGCCGCTACCGCGGAGGAGCGGCAGAGGGCTGCGGAATAGCTCCTCCAACTCCAAACGCAGGCGAAGGCGAATGCCATGCAAGAGCATGCCATGCTCTTTTACGGCCACGCAGCGCTCACTCATCACATGATCATCTCGGGCGCCGGCACGGCCTCCGGGGGGGGGAGCTCGGCCTCGTCCGTGACCTGGCCCCTTCCTCCAAGGTCAACAACCCCGCCGACTACCCCGTTTGGGTACACGCCAGGCGCGCAGGAAATGGTGGCGCCATCGGGGCAGTACATGTACCCGTCACGGGATGGGTCACCGGAGGTGGGCGAGTCCATAACGGGGTCGTCGCCTTCGTCCATTGACCTCAACCGTGCGCCGGCGAACTCCAAGGCCCCCAAGCACCCACCTGGGAGTAGCAGCGATGACCGGTGCCCACAACCCGCTCGACGATTTGTCAGCCGAGCGCACGCCGCCATCTATGCAGGCAACGTCCACCGTGCAGGCCCCTCCGTCTTACCCGCCGGCAATGCCGACCACCGTGCCATATCTGTCGAACGACCAGGTGATGACCCACAAGTATAGGGGATCGCAGCAGTCTTCGCGGGTAGTAAAACCCAATTTATTGATTCGACACAAGGGGAGACAAAGAATACTTGAAAGCCTTAACAGCAGAGTTGTCAATTCAGCTGCACACAGAAACGAGACTTGCTCGCAAGAGTTTATCGATAGTAACAGTTTTATAACG
>NC_061508.1:52064969-52179213 GCF_022539505.1 Lolium rigidum
AAAACGAAAAGCTAAGAAAACATGACGAGCTTGATGAGAACACATCTTGGCCGCACCACCTGCCGCAGCACCTGCGTCGCACCACCATCTTCACCAGCGTCTTCACTTGTGGCATGGGATTCAGTGCATACGCTTCCCGGAGAAGATGGAGTCGCAGTCGGCGAAGATGTTGTAGTTGGTGAAGAAGATTGACTCGCAGCCGCACCAGAAGACCTCGCCGAAGAGGGCGTACGCGTCGAACCAGTTGGAGAAGGTGACTGTGAGCAGCTTGAGGGAGACGTCTTCACGAGACTCGTTGAGGTAGTACATGACGGGCGAGCCCGGTGGGAGGTGGGAGAATCCCTCGTCGAGGAAGTCTCGAGTGAGCTTGACCTCGATCCTCCACCTCGACTTCGCGCACACACTGAGCGTGTTCTCGACGAGGACGTCCGCCGGATAGAGCAAATCCAGCACGGTGCACGGACGGCGGAAGGTCGGTCCCGTGTACTGCATCTTCGGAGAGGAAGAGAGGCTGATACGTCTCCGACGTATCGATAATTTTCTTATGTTCTATGCCATATTATTGATGATACCTACATGTTTTATGCACACTTTATGTCATATTCGTGCATTTTCTGGAACTAACCTATTAACAAGATGCCGAAGTGTCGATTCGTTGTTTTCTGCTGTTTTTGGTTTCAGAAATCCTAGTAACGAAATATTCTCGGAATTGGACGAAACGAAGACCCGGGGTCCTATTTTGCCACGAACCTTCCGGAAGACCGAAGAGCATACGAAGTGGGGCCACGAGGTGGCCAAACCACAAGGCGGCGCGGCCAAGGGGGCCCGCGCCGCCCGTGGTGTGGGCCCCTCGTCGGCCCTCCGACTCGCCCTTCCGCCTACTTAAAGCCTCCGTCGCGAAACCCCCGATGCGAAAAACCACGATACGGAAAACCTTCCCGAGAGACGCCGCCGCCAATCCCATCTCGGGGATTCCGGAGATCTCCTCCGGCACCTCGCCGGAGAGGGGATTCATCTCCCGGAGGACTCTACACCGCCATGGTCGCCTCCGGAGTGATGAGTGAGTAGTTCACCCCCGGACTATGGGTCCATAGCAGTAGCTAGATGGTTGTCTTCTCCTCATTGTGCTTCATTGTTGGATCTTGTGAGCTGCCTAACATGATCAAGATCATCTATCCGTAATACTCTATGTTGTGTTTGTCGGGATCCGATGGATAGAGAATACCATGTTATGTTAATTATCAAGTTATTACATATGTGTTGTTTATGATCTTGCATGCTCTCCGTTATTAGTAGAGGCTCCGGCCAAGTTTTTGCTCTTAACTCCAAGAGGGAGTATTTATGCTCGATAGGGGGTTCATGCCCGCATTGACACCGGGACGGTGACGGAAAGTTCTAAGGTTGTGTCTGTGTTGTTGCCACTAGGGATAAAACATTGGCGCTATGTCCGAGGATGTAGTTGTTGATTACATTACGCACCATACTTAATGCAATTGTCCGTTGTTTAGCAACTTAATACTTGGAGGGGTTCGGACGATAACCTGAAGGTGGACTTTTTAGGCATAGATGCAGTTGGATGGCGGTCTATGTACTTTGTCGTAAAGCCCAATTAAATCTCACTATACTTATCATGACATGTATGTGCATTGTTATGCCCTCTCTATTTGTCAATTGCCCGACTGTAATTTGTTCACCCAACATGCTTTTATCTTATGGGAGAGACACCTCTAGTGAACTCGTGGACCCCGGTCCATTCTTTAATACTGAAATACAAATCTGCTGCAATACTTGTTTTTACTGTTTTCTCCGCAAACAATCATCTTCCACACAATACGGTTAATCCTTTGTTACAGCAAGCCGGTGAGACCCGACAACCTCACTTTGTTTCGTTGGGGCAAAGTACTTTGGTTGTGTTGTGCGGGTTCCACGTTGGCGCCGGAATCCCGGTGTTGCGCCGCACTACATCCCGCCGCCATCAACCTTCAACGTGCTTCTTGGCTCCTCCTGGTTCGATAAACCTTGGTTTCTTTCGAGGGAAAACTTGCTGATGTGCGCATCATACCTTCCTCTTGGGGTTCCCCAACGAACGTGTGAAATACACGCCATCAAGCATATTTTCCGGCGCCGTTGTCGGGGAGATCAAGACACGCCGCAAGGGGAGTCTCCACTTCTCAATCTCTTTACTTTGTTTTTGTCTTGCTTTATTTTATTTACTACTTTGTTTGCTGCATTATATCAAAACACAAA
The DNA here is from genome assembly GCF_022539505.1 of Lolium rigidum. Lineage (NCBI taxonomy): Eukaryota > Viridiplantae > Streptophyta > Magnoliopsida > Poales > Poaceae > Lolium > Lolium rigidum. Next base: position 52,067,217 of record NC_061508.1, read on the forward strand.
AAAATTAGTTGCTAGTTTTACTTTATTTACTGTCTTGCACTCTATATCAAAAACACAAAAAAATTAGTATACTTGCATTTACTTTATCTAGTTTGCTTTATTTACTACTGCTAAAATGGCTACCCCTGAAAATACTAAGTTGTGTGACTTCACTAGCACAAATAATAATGATTTCCTATGCACACCTATTGCTCCACCCGCTACTACAGCGAGAATTCTTTGAAATTAAACCTCGCTTTACTTAATCTTGTTATGCGAGAGCAATTTTCTCGGTGTTAGTTCCGATGATGCTGCTGCCCATCTCAATAATTTTGTTGAACTATGTGAAATGCAAAAATATAAAGATGTAGATGGTGACATTATAAAATTAAAATTGTTTCCTTTCTCATTAAGAGGAAGAGCTAAAGATTGGTTGCTATCTCCGCCTAAGAATAGTATTGATTCCTCGGACTAAATGCAAGGATGCTTTTATTGGTAGATATTATCCCCCTGCTAAAATTATATCTTTGAGGAGTAGCATAATGAATTTTAAACAATTGGATAATGAACATGTTGCTCAATCTTGGGAAAGAATGAAATCTCTGGTTAAAAATTGCCCAACCCATGGATCGACTACTTGGATGATCATCCAAACCTTCTATGCAGGACTAAATTTTTCTTCGCGGAATTTATTGGATTCAGCTGTTGGAGGTACCTTTATGTCCATCACTCTTGGTGAAGCAACAAAGCTACTTGACAATATGATGGTTAATTACTCCGAATGGCACACGGAAAGAGCTCCACAAGGTAAGAAGGTAAATTCCGTTGAAGAATCCTCTTCCTTGAATGATAAGGTTGATGCTATTATGTCTATGCTTGCGAATGATATGACTAATGTTGATCCTAATAATGTTCCATTAGCTTCATTGGTTGCCCAATAAGAACATGTTGATGTAAACTTCATTAAAAATAATAATTTCAACAACAATGCTTATCGGAACAATTCTAGTAATAACTATAGGCCATATCCTTATAATAATGGTAACGGTTATGCTAATTCTTATGGGAATTCTTACAACAATAATAGGAATACAACCCCTGGACTTGAAGCTATGCTTAAAGAATTTATTAATACGCAAACTGCCTTTAACAAATCTGTTGAGGAAAAGCTCAATAAAATTGATATTCTTGCTTCTAGAGTTGATAGTCTTGCCTCTGATGTTGATCTTTTGAAATCGAAAGTTATGCCTAATAGGGATATTGAAAATAAAATTGTTACTACAACAAATGCCATCCAAGTTAGAATTAATGAGAATATAAGATTAATGGCTGAACTGCGTGCTAGGTGGGATAGAGAAGAAAATGAAAAACTAGCTAAAGAGAAAAATGTAGCTAAAGTTTGATCTATTACCACCACTAGCAATGCTAATGATTCATATGTTGCTGCACCTCCTACTATCAATGGTAAAATAATTGGTGTTGGCAATGCTTCTACTCCTAGTGCAAAGCGCGCAAAATTACTCGAAACTGCTAAAGCTGCTTGAAACCGCTCGTGATAAAACTGCTGAAATTTTTTCCAACCTTGGGGATGATAATCCCATTGCTTTAGATTGTAATGATTTAGATTTTGATGATTGCCACATCTCTGAAGTTATAAAGTTCTTACAAAAACTTGCTAAGAGTCCCAATGCTAGCGCTTGTAAACTTGGCTTTCACAAAACATATTACAAATGCTCTCATAAAAGCTAGAGAAGAGAAACTAAAACTTGAAACTTCTATTCCTAGAAAGCTAGAGGATGGTTGGGAGCCCATCATTAAAATGAGAGTCAAAGATTTTGATTGTAATGCTTTATGTGATCTTGGTGCAAGTATTTACGTTATGCCTAAAAAAGTCTATGATATGCTTGACTTGCCACCATTGAAAAATTGTTATCTGGATGTTAATCTCTCGATAATGCTAAAAAGAAACCTTTGGGGAAAGTTGATAATGTTCATATTATGGTTAACAATAACCTTGTCCCCGTTGATTTTGTTGTCTTGGATATTGAATGCAATGCATCTTGCCCCATTATATTGGGAAGACCTTTTCTTCGAACCGTTGGTGCTACTATTGATATGAAGGAAGGTAATATTAAATATCAATTTCCTCTCAAGAAAGGTATGGAACACTTCCCTAGAAAGAGAATGAAGTTACCTTATGATTATATTATTAGAACAAATTATGATGTTGATGCTTCATCTCTTGATGTTACTTGATATACACTTTCTGCGCCTAGCTGAAAGGCGTTAAAGAAAAGCGCTTATGGGAGACAACCCATGTTTTTACTACAGTATTTTTGTTTTATATTTGAGTCTTGGAAGTTGTTTACTACTATATAAACCTCTCCTTATCTTAGTTTTGAGTTTTGTTGTGCCAAGTAAAGTCTTTGATAGTAAAGTAAGTACTAGATTTGGATTACTGCGCAGTTCCAGATTTCTTTTCTGTCACGAATCTGGGTCTACCTCCCTGTAGGTAGCTCAGAAAATTAAGCCAATTTACTTGCATGATCCTCAGATATGTACGCAACTTTCATTAAATTTGAGCATTTTCATTTGAGCAAGTCTGGTGGCCTAATAAAATCCATCTTTACGGACTGTTCTGTTTTCACAGATTCTGCCTTTTTATTTCGCATTGCCTCTTTTGCTATGTTGGATGAATTTCTTTGATCCATTAATGTCCAGTAGCTTTATGCAATGTCCAGAAGTGTTAAGAATGATTGTGTCACCTCTGAACATGTGAATTTTTATTATGCACTAACCCTCTAATGAGTTGTTTCGAGTTTGGTGTGGAGGAAGTTTTCAAGGATCAAGAGAGGAGTATGATGCAATATGATCAAGGAGAGTGAAAGCTCTAAGCTTGGGGATGCCCCGGTGGTTCACCCCTGCATATTATAAGAGGACTCAAGCGTCTAAGCTTGGGGATGCCCAAGGCATCCCCTTCTTCATCGACAACATTATCAGGTTCCTCCCCTGAAACTATATTTTTATTCCGTCACATCTTATGCACTTTGCTTGGAGCGTCGGTTTGTTTTTGTTTTTTTTTTGTTTTGTTTGAATAAAATGGATCCTAGAATTCACTTTATGGGAGAGAGACACGCTCCACTGTAGCATATGGACAAATATGTCCTTAGGCTCTACTCATAGTATTCATGGCGAAGTTTCTTCTTCGTTAAATTGTTATATGGTTGGAATTGGAAAATGCTACATGTAGTAACTCTAAAATGTCTTGGATAATTTGATACTTGGCAATTGTTGTGCTCATGTTTAAGCTCTTGCATCATATACTTTGCACCCATTAATGAAGAAATACATAGAGCATGCTAAAATTTGGTTTGCATATTTGGTCTCTCTAAGGTCTAGATAATTTCTAGTATTGAGTTTGAACAACAAGGAAGACGGTGTAGAGTCTTATAATGATTTCAATATGTCTTTTATGTGAGTTTTGCTGCACCGCTTCATCCTTGTGTTTGTTTCAAATAGCCTTGCTAGCCTAAACCTTGTATCGAGAGGGAATACTTCTCATGCATCCAAAATACTTGAGCCAACCACTATGCCATTTGTGTCCACCATACCTACCTACTACATGGTATTTCTCCGCCATTCCAAAGTAAATTGCTTGAGTGCAACCTTTAAATTTCCATTCTCCACCTTTGCAATATATAGCTCATGGGACAAATAGCTTAAAAACTATTGTGGTATTGAATATGTACTTATGCACTTTATCTCTTATTAAGTTGCTTGTTGTGCGATAACCATGCTTCTGGGGACGCCATCAACTATTCTTTGTTGAATATCATGTGAGTTGCTATGCATGTCCGTCTTGTCCGAAGTAAGAGAGATCTACCACCTTTATGGTTGGAGCATGCATATTGTTAGAGAAGAACATTGGGCCGCTAACTAAAGCCATGAATCATGGTGGAAGTTTCAGTTTTGGACACATATCCTCAATCTCATATGAGAATAATAATTGTTGCCACATGCTTATGCATTTAAGAGGAGTCCATTATCTCGTTGTCCATGTTGTCCCGGTATGGATGTCTAAGTTGAGAATAATCAAAAGCGAGAAATCCAAAATGCGAGCTTTCTCCTTAGACCTTTGTACAGAGCGGCATGGAGGTACCCCATTGTGACACTTGGTTAAAACATGTGCATTGCAAAGATCCGGTAGTCCAAGCTAATTAGGACAAGGTGCGGGCACTATTAGTATACTATGCATGAGGCTTGCAACTTGTAAGATATAATTTACATAACTCATATGCTTTATTACTACCGTTGACAAAATTGTTTCATGTTTTCAAAATAAAAGCTCTAGCACAAATATAGCAATCGATGCTTTCCTCTTTGAAGGACCATTCTTTTTACTTTTATGTTGAGTCGGTTCACCTATCTCTCTCCACCTCAAGAAGCAAACACTTGTGTGAACTGTGCATTGATTCCTACATACTTGCATATTGTACTTGTTATATTACTCTATGTTGACAATTATCCATGAGATATACATGTTACAAGTTGAAAGCAACCGCTGAAACTTAATCTTCCTTTGTGTTGCTTCAATACCTTTACTTTGATTTATTACTTTATGAGTTAACTCTTATGCAAGACTTATTGATGCTTGTCTTGAAGTACTATTCATGAAAAGTCTTTGCTTTATGATTCGAGTTGTTTACTCATGTCATTACCATTGTTTTGATCGCTGCATTCACTACATATGTTTACAAATAGTATGATCAAGGTTATGATGGCATGTCACTTCAGAAATTATCTTTGTTATCGTTTTACCTGCTCGGGACGAGCGAGAACTAAGCTTGGGGATGCTTGATACGTCTCCGACGTATCGATAATTTCTTATGTTCTATGCCATATTATTGATGATACCTACATGTTTTATGCACACTTTATGTCATATTCGTGCATTTTCCGGAACTAACCTATTAACAAGATGCCGAAGTGCCGATTCTTTGTTTTCTGCTGTTTTTGGTTTCGAAATCCTAGTAACGAAATATTCTCGGAATTGGACGAAACGAAGACCCGGGGTCCTATTTTGCCACGAACCTTCCGAGAAGACCGAAGAGCATACGAAGTGGGGCCACGAGGTGGCCAAACCACAAGGCGGCGCGGCCAAGGGGGCCCGCGCCGCCCCGTGGTGTGGGCCCCTCGTCGGCCCTCCGACTACGCCCTTCCGCCTACTTAAAGCCTCCGTCGCGAAACCCCCGATGCGAAAAACCACGATACGGAAAACCTTCCGGAGACGCCGCCGCCGCCAATCCCATCTCGGGGGATTACGGAGATCTCCTCCGGCACCCTCGCCGGAGAGGGGATTCATCTCCCGGAGGACTCTACACCGCCATGGTCGCCTCCGGAGTGATGAGTGAGTAGTTCACCCCTGGACTATGGGTCCATAGCAGTAGCTAGATGGTTGTCTTCTCCTCATTGTGCTTCATTGTTGGATCTTGTGAGCTGCCTAACATGATCAAGATCATCTATCTGTAATACTCTATGTTGTGTTTGTCGGGATCCGATGGATAGAGAATACCATGTTATGTTAATTATCAAGTTATTACATATGTGTTGTTTATGATCTTGCATGCTCTCCGTTATTAGTAGAGGCTCTGGCCAATTTTTTGCTCTTAACTCCAAGAGGGAGTATTTATGCTCAATAGTGGGTTCATGCTCGCATTGACACCGGGACGAGTGATGTAAAGTTCTAAGGTTGTGCTGTGTCGTTGCCACTAGGGATAAAACATTGGCGCTATGTCCGAGGATGTAGTTGTTGATTACATTACGCACCATACTTAATGCAATTGTCTGTTGTTTAGCAACTTAATACTCGGAGGGGGTTCGGACGATAACCCGAAGGTGGACTTTTTAGGCATAGATGCGGTTGGATGGCGGTCTATGTACTTTGTCGTAATGCCCAATTAAATCTCACTATACTTATCATGACATGTATGTGCATTGTTATGCCCTCTCTATTTGTCAATTGCCCGACCGTAATTTGTTCACCCAACATGCTTTTATCTTATGGGAGAGACACCTCTAGTGAACTGTGGACCCCGGTCCATTCTTTAATACTGAAATACAAATCTGCTTGCAATACTTGTTTTTACTTGTTTTCTCTGCAAACAATCATCTTCCACACAATACGGTTAATCCTTTGTTACAGCAAGCCGGTGAGATTGACAACCTCACTCGTTTCGTTGGGGCAAAGTACTTTGGTTGTGTTGTGCAGGTTCCACGTTGGCGCCGGAATCCCCGGTGTTGCGCCGCACTACATCCCGCCGCCATCAACCTTCAACGTGCTTCTTGGCTCCTCCTGGTTCGATAAACCTTGGTTTCTTTCTGAGGGAAAACTTGCTGCTGTGCGCATCATACCTTCCTCTTGGGGTTCCCCAACGAACGTGTGAAATACACGCCATCAGAGGCTCGCGTGGGTGCGTGGTGCTTTGGAGAGGGAGAGGAAGAGAGGCTCGCTCGGTTGGTGTGTGGGTGAGGAAGAGAGGCCCCTTATAAAGAGGTTGGCTCACTATTAGGGTTCCTAATGAATTAGGGCTACGCGTGGCTATCCGTTTCCAAAAATAAATAAGGAGATTGACGCGTGAGACGATGGCAAATCTGATACTGCTGCAACGCTGCGGGAGCTCAGACGATGGCAATGCTGAGACGCTGAGATGATGCATTAAAAGGCGTCGGCGAGCGAGGTGCGTGGAAAGGGGCGTTGGCGAGCAAGCTTCGTGGCACCTGCATGGCGCATGCATTGCAGGCCTAGACACATGGGATGGCCCAACGGACATTTCAGTGTTCTATGGCCCACTGTACGCGTTCAGAAAGGAACCAATGATGTTGAAGAACGAGGGCGTCCACGGATCGGCCGCGAAACCTTCTAGAAGACTAGATCGGACGGCTGGCGTTACCCCAGTGAACGGTCCACGATGCAAAATATGCAAACCCACGGATTGGTCCGGTTTCCTTCTAGAAGAATAGGGTTGGCTGGTCAAAGTTAAGGTTTGACCGAACTTGAAATGAGCATAGAAAATCAAAAAAAAAATCAAAAAAATGGAAAACCTTCTCACATAGCCTTCTTATGTCATATACTACCGATTCTAGTTGATAAACATGGTCGACATACTGCCCAACAAAAAACCATGTGTCTAATGTGATCTCAATCACTGGCGTACGAGATCGAGGGTGAAGACAAGAGGTTTAGGGTTTGGAACATGAAAAGTTTCAAAAACCTCACCAAAGCTTCATTTTGAAGTGAATAAGAAGGATCCAGGCTGTGATATCCTAGGATTCGAGACGATTGCGGTGTTGATTTGAGAAAGGGATGTGCATTGCATCATAAAATCTGGGGAAATTTCGCGCTTTATTGCAAACTACATATTAGAGGGGACAAGTTTCTCTCTCGACACCAGATAGGGTTAGGGTTTCGAGAGTGCGATAAACTTGGACCTTATCCTTTCTGAACTTAGGGTTTCGAGAAGAGAGGGGAATATTTCATATCTTATCTTATGTTGCATGATTGAATTGAAACAAGTTGAGTTTGAAATTCAAACTCAAACCTCATTAAGTCAAATTATAATACAAATAAAGAATAAATCATATAACAATATTATAAATTGGAAAATTATGAATATAAAAGAATACAAATATATATGAAAAGCTCATTAGAGAAATTTGAACTTTATTGATCATCACATACAATGTACATTGTCTTTACAATATTCATATGAATTAAATATTACAACACACATTTCAGAAATTGGATAAATGAAAAAGAAAAGGAAAATTACAAAGAATAGGAACTAGCTAAACTACACTACATAATCTTCATGAACTTCTTGGTCAACATGAGATGGAGAGATCCTAGATCATCTTCTTGATCCCTGCATTCACAAACAGAAAACAGAAATAACAATTAAGCCAAGTGGCAAAGCCACATGGCAGGATAGTCAAGAAAAGAGAAATGGGAAGGATAACAGCAACCCTGCCGAGCTGATCCACATTTCACAAGTACCAACATGACAAGTAGAAGCAGCTCACTAGGCAGCATGCATGCTCACCAGCACACACACAAGGAAGAGTCATCACACACATAGCACACTGCTGTCGACCAAGGAAGTGATCAGAGGAGGAGTATATAAACTTTTCAGCAGCCAAACTCTAGCCGCTCATCGACATCATCTTCCCAGGGTAAGAACAACAAGAACAGTTAGAATAGGAAGAACATCAATCCACCAAAAACCATCCAGAAACAGTTCCACCAAGAACTGCTTGATGTTGAGGAAGAAATGGTGAATTAATCCAAGCACCAACCAGCTAGGACGAGCAGGGCAAGCACCAAATCATCACAGAAGCAAAAACCTCTATAAGAACGCAATTTCTAGGAGCTGGAGTGAGGTATACATGAATCCATGAGCAAGCAATGGTTTTGATCATAAATAAGCATGTGCATCACACACACAAGCCAGTGGGTACGATTAACCAGTGATCATCATCATTTGGTGATGAACCACTTGTTGCTGGCAAAATATGGGAAAAGCCAGTAGAGTTTGGTTAAAGCCAAGTGTATCACCACTACAGCAAACCAAAGGATCCAGCAAGGATTTGATCCACCACTAGACTAGCCAAACTCACCTAGCAACTAATTTGTTCATTTAACCATCATACATATAGACAAATTAGTGTCTATTTGGTTTTCAACATGAAAAGCTAATGCTAATCCAAAAAAGGAAACACCCAACAAGCACTTGTCATAGCACAACAAGCCACAGAGAGGGGAGCTACCCTAGAACAACAACTAGTTACTGTCAGGGTCACTTCAACCACAAAATAATTAAGCCAAGCAACCATATCACCACCCAGATGGGTTCAAAGTGAGCTAGGGTTCCGAACACTTGTTGGCATCCCTCTAGCTCAACCAAATCAGTTAAAGGAATCACTACTGCATAAGCAGTTCATCTCATTTATCCATTAAATCAAGCCAAACTGTATAGATAAATGAAATACACAAGCAACCAGTGACATAGACACCTGCAAATGATCCAGAGGACCACTGCAAGCATCAGTAGATGCTTTATCAAGCAATAGCATGCACCAGCACAAGTTATAGAGCCACACATGCACAGAGATAAGCATCAGTCAGGCACAGACAATAGAATAGCAAGCAACTAACAAGCAGCTGATGATCACATGATCATCAGAGCTTGCTAGAGCATGCTAGGGCTTGCTAGAGTCAAGCCTAGCATCAGTACATCAACCAGTTACTGAAATAGCCACAGATAAATAACAATTGCATCACAGAAATTGTATAAACAATTTTATAATTGTATCCAGAAGCATATTACCAAGGAATTGATGCATATAGACAACAGCTAAGCCAAGCAGAGACCTACCATGAGCCAGAGCTCAATAAGCATCACGCAAGTAGCACTGGTCCTTGCACAAGCAAGGATTACTCAAAGCAATTAAGCCAGGGCAAGATCTGTGAATACACATGATCATCTAGTAACAGCAGCAACAACTGGAGCAACATGGCAAGCCATGAGCATCACAGCATGCTCATGAAATAGTGCATGAGTGTCACAGCAGTAGCAATAGCATGAGCATAAGCAAAGGATTAGTTGCAGATAGGTTATACATGCATAAGCAGCCCAGTACCAACTAGGAGATTCCCAGAACCATAAACAACAAGTAGAGTGGTGCAGCATAGGCTAGAGCATGGAAGGAGGAGCAGCACAAGCAGAGCAGCAGCATAGGCATAGCCACAAGAGCAACAACATAGCAGCAGCAGCAACACACATATAGCAGCAGCAGCACACATACAACAACAGCAGCACAGAACCATGGATGCCAAGGCATCCATAGGAAGGAGAGGAGGTAGAATAGGCGAGAGAGAAAAGGAGGAGCACAAACCTGGGCGAGCTAACGATGAGCACGGCCATGGCGGCCACGGCGACACATGCCAGACGCACGGAGGACGAGCATACGGAGGCGAATCCGTCAGATCGACGGCGGACGGTTCGATGCGCTGTCGCAAGACGCGTTGAACGCGCCCCATGGCGACGACGGAGGCAGCCGATGGCGGCCGAAATAAAGCGGCGACAGCGGTGGCGACCACGGCGTCGCGGGAGCGAGGATGCTAGGGTTAGATGAGGAGGCGTGGGGAGAAGTGAGAAGTGACCGAGCGGGCCGAGCCAGGCCGAATGGGTTGAGCCCAACCCATTCGGGTTTCACCCTGACAGGTGGGCTCGAGGGCATTTTGGGTATTTCCCAAATTACTTAAAAATAGAAACTTTGAATTAATACAAAAATGGAATATAGCTCTAAAAATAGAGAAAAATATGTAACCAACTTAAAATTCTATTCTCTATCATAATAAAATATGAGATGGAATTTCCGAGACAAATAAATTTGAACCATTAATAAGTTCAAAGAAAAACGAATGAATAAAAGATCATTAAAAATAAACTCATATTTGTAATGATTAAATAAGTCCATAAATTATTTTGGACTTAAATAAAACTTGGAAATAGTCCAAGTTAATATTTCCATCTTAAGTAGTAATTTTGAAATTGTTCTTACTCGACACCTCAGACATTAAAGAACAAAGCATCGGGAAGGGGGGAACCAAACCCTAAAAGTCGAAATCATGCATATTTGAATCTTTAACCATTGCCCTTATCGGACAATGATGCTATATTTCAGAAACAGAGGACCAGGGTCAGTCCAAACAATCCAACTGCACTACATTGCAGTCGCCAGGCAAGTTCATCGCTTGCTCATGTTACGTTGAGTATTTTTACCAAATTACTTGCAAAGTACTATACTTATCACTCTTGCATGAAAAGTAAAGATACTAATTTCATAACTATGAATATGACTATGTGGTGGGCAATGGAACCATGGTATGAGTATGGTGGAGGTTCCATTGCAAGGGTTTGTATCCATCTAGGATTAACAACCAATGTCGTCCAGTGATTCTTGTGCCGTAAAAACTGTGTTAATGATACGTCCAAAACGTATCTACTTTCCCGAACACTTTTGCTATTGTTTTGCCTCTAATTTGTGTATTTTGGATGCAACTAACACGGACTAACGCTGTTTTCAGCAGAACTGTTCTGGTGTCTCGTTTTTGTGCGTAAATCCAACTTTCGGAGAAAACCTCGGGATTTTGACGAAAGGGCCTATTTTCCCGGAATACCGACGGAGCCGGAAGGACAAGTAAGGTGGAGGCCCGAGGGCCCCACACCATAGGGCGGCGCGGCCCGGGGGGCCCGCGCGGCCATGTGGTGTGGCCCCTCGGCCGGCCTCCGACGCCCTCCTTCGGACTACTTATTCGCCTCGACCTAAAAACGCACGGGGAGAAGTCGAAGTCGCCGAAACCCTCCAGAACGCCGCCACATCGCGAAACTCCGTCTCGGGAGCCAGAAGTCTCCGTTCTGGCACTCCGCCGGGACGGGAATTGGAGGAGATCATCGCCGCCATCACCGCCAACGCCTCTCCATCGACCAGCCATGTTTCCCCCATCCATGTGTGAGTAATTCCCCCGCCGTAGGCCGAAGGGGATGGTAGGGATTGGATGAGATTGGTCATGTAATAGCATAAGATTGTTAGGGCATAGTGCCTAGTGTCCGTAATTGGTACTTTGATGATATTGTTGCAACTTTTTATGCTTAATGCTTGTCACTAGGGCCCGAGTGCCATGATCTCAGATCTGAACATGTTATTATTTCATCATGATATTCATTGTTTATGGTCTTACTCGCAAGTTGTATACACATGTCGCCGTCCGGAACCAATGGCCCCGAAGTGACGAAATCGGGACAACCGGAGGGAATGGTAGCGATGTGAGGATCACATGTGTTCACGGAGTGTTAATGCTTTGCTCCGGTACTCTATTAAAAAGAGTACCTTAATATCCAAGTAGTTTCCCTTGAGGCCCGACTGCCACCGGCTGGTAGGACAAAAGATGTTGTGCAAGTTTCTCATTGCGAGCACGTACGACTATAATTGGAACACATGCCTATTGATTGATTAGTACTTGGACACCGTTTTATTATTATCTGCAAATGCCCTGCTATGATTGTTACATGAGTTTCTCTCATCCATGCAACGCCCGTCATCCGTCCCCGTGCCTACGTATTTTAATCCCGCTGTTTACTAAAATCACTACCGCTGTCTTTGTTACTCTGCTGTCGTTATTTCACTACTGCTACTGCTATAAAACTGTTACTACTGATAAACTCTTGCGAGCAAGTCTGTTTCCAGGTGCAACTGAATTGACAACTCCGCTGTTAAGGCTTTCAAGTATTCTTTGTCTCCCCTTGTGTCGAATCAATAAATTGGGTTTTACTTCCCTCGAAGACTGTTGCGATCCCCTATACTTGTGGGTCATTAGTTAACCATAAGATCTGGAGTGGGACGGAGTAGTCAACTGTGTTCCTTCCTCTCGTACATCAACGGATGCGCTTACCGTAGCAGAGTTATCTCGAGAGAACAACCGGTGGGTGGGGATCCCATGCTAATTCCCCACGGTAATCGGGTCTATGATGGGTTGCAACGACCGGTGAAGGTATCGAGGTCGCGAAACCTGATAGTAGTCGAGGTCGGATGGTTTCCAATGGATACGCTGACCGGCGAGGACCCAAGGTCGGAATTGCAACAAAGGGTGGTGTGCGAGGTCGCGAAGGAATGCAATTTTACTAGGACCTTATACCGGGCCTCACACCACGGAAGTGTGGAAGGGAAAGCTGCCCGGTTGGCACCAAGGTTAAGATCTCTTATGGGTAAAGCAACACACCTCTGCAGAGTGTAATGAATCGTGACTTGTCACTCCTTGTTCCGGGAGTTGGAACTGTGAACGCTGCCGGAAAGGAACTCCATGAAGTTCTAGTAAACCGGTGAAGGCCGACGATACATAGTTCTTCCAAATAAAAGCAACCTTTTGAAGAAATGATTATGAAAACTTGCATTGGTATTAGACTTTCTGGTCTAATGCCGTAGCTAGTGCATTAAACACCTCTTTCCTATAATGAACTTGTTGAGTACGCTCGTACTCATACCTCTTATAATCCCCTGCTTAGATTGTCTGAATCACCTTGAGGAGGCCAACGATGGACCAGACGGAGCAGATGGGATCTTCTATGAAGAACCAGACCTCTCTGGAGGAGTAGAGGGGGTCGACTACCTGATAGTGTACGGAACCGGGGAGGTTCCAGAAGGAGAACAAGCTTGAGCCACGAGAGTAGTAGTAGTAATCAAGCAGCACGAACTCTATAGTATTTAGCTACTCGAGTCAAATAATATTAAACTTGTTAAGACATATATGGTGTAAGTTAAGTAGGGTTCACCTCGAACCTAGGATTAAACCTCTATGGACCCAGGAGGAGCTCCGAGATGATGTATATATATGGTTTGTAATATTATGTGAATGAGTTAAAGACCAGCTATGCTTCTGTTGTACTACTCTGAGAGATGTAATATTTGCGGATTGGTACTTCGCACATGTTATGTCAACGACTGGCATACTACAACATGCAGTGGTATGCAGGGTCACCACAGTTGGTATCGGAGCGAAAGCTTTGACCTTAGGTTGGAACCTACTTATACAAACCTGTAGGAGTCAAATAGGAGTAGTAAAGGATTCTCTAAAAATATGATGACTATTCACTTGAGAATAACACATTCATATCTTTTAGTGCGATAATTCTTTATTATAACTATTATGATGCATTATTACTAATATTCTATTCATTCTTATCTACAGCCAACTATGGCCAGCTCACGTTCCGGACACAATGTTAAGGTGAAGGAATCCACGTTGAACGACTATGACGGAGGACTCGCAGATATACTTCGTGCTATGTTACTCGAATTTGGGTGCGATCCCCAGATCCGGGTAATGAAGTACATGTACTATGACGGTATTGTACTAGCAAAGTGTAGAGTAGGACTCCAGTTACCCGAAGCCTTAGGTATGAGTGTAGTTATGCCTGCCGGAGAGGCAAGAAAGGATAGCCTATCACATAGCCATAATGAAAGCTATCACTGACATTCGTGAGCATAAGACTAAGTAACTTATTGGCTCCGAATTTGCACACATTCCACATATGGAGGAGGACGATGATCCTACTCTGAACCATTTTAAGTTAGCCAAGAGAAAGCCTGTAGAAGCCGCAAAATACATGAACAACTTTAGAAACCTTCTGACTTTGTTCTTTCAGTTGAACCGACACTTGTCGGGAGCAATTGATACAATGTTAGATGAGTTCACTGAGCCTAAGGAGGAGTCAAAAGGTAAGGAGTCGATGGAGAGTGAGACACATACACCAGTTTACTCAACTGGTGATTACATAGACATATATGCTCCTGAACCACAACCCACACCACAAACACCTAGGTACTTTCCTAGTAGTTCACAAGGTGGATACGAGGGAGGAGAGGAATCTGGGAACCACCAACGTTCGGACACCCCTATCGAGAATTCCACTGGATGGCGTTTTGGGTCATTCATGGGCACTTATGGAGATCCAGTGAGATGTGATCTGGAGATAGATCAAGACGTTGTAGATCAGTACCAGAACCATCATTATGGTACGGGAGATTACGAGGAGTACCCTATAGTGATCGAATCAGACTCCGAAGGAGGGAATGCGAATTACGGAGCCAAGGGGGAGTATACCCCAGGGGAGGACTATGCATCGCTAAATAATCATTTCCTTATGACAGATTTCTCCCTCGGATCATCCTCAGACTCGGATTACCAGCCTATGGGGAAGCCATATGTTCCAGACACTATCAGGAGGACGACACGTTCGACCCGATGGATGCCTGGAATGTACCATGAGTGAAACAACGAGTAGTGACCACCAAAGGAGGCGAGGCTGCAATACTATTGTACCATATGTATTGTAGTGTGTACTAGTTTTACAAGTTGTAATTTACATACAATAAGTGAGTTTGCATACTCACACTACTTATGGGTATTATAATTAACCTCTTATGTATGTATATACATGGTATTTGTTTTGTATGATTTGGATTTGCTTCTTGATTTCCGTTGCGTGACTAGTTCTGTGCACAAAGTTAAGCTCATAAAACTTGCGCATGGAGTAACTATGAGTACCACTTTGTGTTACAGAGCTAGGGGGTGATGTCGGGATTGACGGGAGAGGAGAGTGAAGCTCAACGCCTCGAGCGCGAGGCCAAGCAGCAGGAGGAGGCAGATGAAGCCGCAAGAAATTAGTTTCCACCACCACCACCTCCGATGACGCAACAGAACTTTCTCCTGTATATGCAAATGCTGGAGGAAAGGCAACGCGCAACAATGGAGCAGCAGAACAGATTCTTCCAAGAGTTGTTGCAGCAGAATAGGATTGAAAGGCCAGAGAACCAAGGAGTCACTCTGTCAGACTTCCAGAATACCAAGCCTATATCCTTTGCCTATGCACCAGAGCCAATGGACGCTGAGGATTGGCTGATGGACACTGAGCGCAAGCTCAAGACCGTTGGATGCACAGATCAAGGGAAAGTAAGGTATGCGACACACCTGTTGTGTGGACCCGCCGCATCTTGGTGGGATAACATAGTAGCAGTACACCCAGCTGAGAAGGTATTCACCTGGGAGGAGTTCAAGCAGAAGTTCAGGGAATCCAATGTTCCTGAAAGTATAATGGAGTTGAAGCGCAGAGAGTTCGAGAGTCTCGAACAGAAAGACAAAGCAATCCTGACATATGTCAGAGAGTTCTCAGGGCTATCCAGATACGCCGCTGAGGAAGTTAATGTAACACCCCAAAATTTCAAAACACGGACGAACTCATTTTCCCTTTTTCCAAAATTTGGAGCCAACAAAAAAAATTTGAATTTACATTACCCTATGTGCATAGTATCATGCATGTAGGTGGTGATCCTTGCCATGCTTGTTTGTTTAAAGTGTTAAGCATGTTTGCTAAACCCTAAACTCTACCCCTTTTTGAAATCAAAGAGAAACCAAGAAAAAGAAAAATAAAAGAAAAGAAAAAGCAGATGTGGGCAAATAGACATAATTGCAAATCTTGACCTATGCAATATTTACTTTACCAAAATGGTTGTGAACCATTATTAAACTTAACCTAACACTCAATAAACCCAAAACAATGACCTTGGGTCAAAGAAAAGAAAACAAAACAAAAAAATGGAATTCACATATGAGCATATGGCCACTTTTGCAAATCTTAACCTAGGCCATCTTACCTTGTGTAAATGGTTTGAAAACATCTCTAAACTCAAAAGAATACATTTTGGTCAAAGAAAATCAAAACAAAAGAAAAGAAAATGAAAAATGAAAGTCACATATGATAATGGTCATATGTGACAATTTTAACATGTTACCCACTTTGGACCCCTGTGGTTATTTATTTCCAAACCAAACTTTCTCGACTCTTTGCACCTCATCCAAGACCTCATCAAGGTGAACACTTTTGGTGTGGACCATGCATAGAAATTCTTTTTCATTTGCTTAATGTAATCAAGCAAATTGCAACACCAAATCAGATTCAAGATCATACCCATTTTGAATTTTCACAAAACCACTCAAATTTGCAAACCAACACCACCAACAGATGCCTAACATTATTTGAATCACAACCATACAAAAGTTTGCCAAAAATTCAAAAATGAAGTTCATGCGGCCATTTGGTCGAGCACTTGGTGTGCACAAACCTGCCAACTCCCTACACCATATTATCCAGCATGTTTTAGACTAAACCATCAAGCCAATTGTCATCTACAGCACCCCCTTGCACCCAGTAGACAATGCCAGGCCTTGGAGACAATGATCAAGCATGATTTCATTGGGTACAAGCCCATGCCGTGAGCACCATGTCACTCCCCATGTCAACCATCTCTCCACTCCTCTCTAGCCTCACCAACTATGTCTAGGAGACGTGCCTCACTCCCCTGGTCATGCTTGTACCCGCCAAGGACGAAGAAGAGCACCACACTGGCCAGAACGCGACGCGCCCAGACGCGCCAGGACGCGCATGGACATGTCCCTGGACGCGCCAGAGCAGGACCTGCCCCCGTTGACTCCGTCCTCCCCTCGCTCTCACCTCTCGCTCGTAGCCTCACCACGACGCTAGCAACCTCCTAGACAAATCCATTTCCCCGCGCGCGTCCTGTAGCCAACGCCATCGTCGACGACCTCCGCCGGTACCCTGCACGGACACCAGCTCACCCTGATCGATCTCGTCCACCTTTTGATGTGCCATGACCACCCTGACGCTCCCCGTGACCTCCTGCACAGTCGACGCTCCTCGCCAGTGACGCTAGCTCACCGTAACCATGTCGACATCGATGACCTACCCCGTGCGCCTCGGCCACCCCTCGACCCTATAAAATGGAGCCTCCCCCTTGTTGTTTCTCCACACCAGTCACCTCCCCTCTCCCTTCTGAGCCTCCTCGACCCCTTCCCCCTCCACACAATCGCCGGAGCCTCCCCAATTTCTCACCGGAGCCCCGCCAGCACCCTGCAAGCTCGTCGTCGATCCCGAGCACCCCTGGAGCCGCCGTGACCCTCGTTCGCCTCGCCATCGTCTTCCACGTCAAACGCCACCAACGTCGAGCCTCGCCGGAGCCCAGGTGAGCCTTCGACCCCCTCCCGCCGTCGCCAGTAGGGTTAGACCTTGCCGCCTCCTGTCGTGGATGGAGATGAACGTGCGCCATTCGATCTCACTCTAATCCCACGGCCCCCATTCGCCCATACCGATTCGGGATTAACGACCCACTGACAGGCGGGACCCGCTGTCAGGCGGACTGATGCGCGCTGAAGCGTAGCTGGGCCAGCCCATGTTCGTTTCCCGCGCGAGCCCAAGAATTCAAATTCATTTAAAACTTTTAAATCAAAATTCTATATTGGTGCCCAATTCAAATTTGAATAAAACAAAATCCACTAAGCCAAAACTTATGATCTTTATATTTCTGTAAAGCTATAAAATCCTCTATCCAACTACACTGGTCTCAAACTTAGATTCATTGTGGAACTCAAATAATGGTTATGTGGCTATTTCTAGCTCATTTAAATTATTTCAAAAATTAGTATTTGAAATCTATGAGATGTAGCATCTCGTTTAAATCACTTTCACAAGTAATTCAATGTGAGGTGATGACCTTAGTCTTCATGACCCCATATGTTATTACTTGAGAATATTAAATCCTTTTTCCAAAGTAGTATTTAAATTGTATGAGATGACGTATATCATTTAAATCTTTTTCCCAAATGAATAAATGTGAAGTGGTGACTTTGGTCAACATGTTCTCATACTTTATCATTTGAGGAAATTAAATCTTAGTATTGATTTTTCAATGAGAGGAAATTATTTTCCTAACCATAATTAAGTAAAAAAACCCTAGTGATAAGGGGAGTGATGTTTGTGATGATGCTAGATCATCTTGAGTGAGCCATTAAGTCTAAGTAGCCCCCTTAAGTATTGATTGGTGTTTGTTACCTCGTATCCGTTTATAGACGCTAGTACCGAAGGCTACGAGGAGGAGGAGGTCTTCTACGAAGAAGAAGAGGAACACCTTGACCAGTACACCAACCAAGGCAAGCTATTAAAATTACAAGATATTACTATGAGCAAGCTCTACTAGAGCAAGCCACCCTTGCACTACTCTTTTGTTTAAAGAATTGTCCAAGCCCAAGTTTTTACCTTGCAAGTTTTTACTTTGTTTACAAAAGCTTTCTTTTATAATTGATATTGGTCTAGAGATAGAATACTACAAGAGTTTCAAACTTAGCCTAGAGAGCAAAAAACTTAGTTAGCACCCCTCATGATTAGTTGCTAGTGCTAAACTAAAATTGACTACTCTAGATGGGAACTTGTGAAGCAAATGAGAGGAAATTATTTTCCTAACCCTAATTAAGTAAAAAAAATACCTAGTGATAAGGGGAGTGATGTTTGTGATGATGCTAGATCATCTTGAGTGAGCCATTAAGACTAAGTAGCCCCCTTAAGTATTGATTGGTGTTTGTTACCTCGTATCCGTTTATAGACGCTAGTACCGAAGGCTACGACGAGTAGGAGGTCTTCTATGAAGAAGAAGAGGAACACCTTGACCAGTACACCAACCAAGGCAAGCTATTACCAATACAAGATATTACTATGAGCAAGCTCTACTAGAGCAAGCCACCCTTGCACTACTCTTTTATTTAAAGAATTGTCCAAGCCCAAGTTTTTACCTTGCAAGTTTTTTACTTTGTTTACCAAAGCTTTCTTTTATAATTGATATTGGTCTAGATATAGAATACTACAAGTGTTTCAAACTTAGCCTAGAGAGCAAAAACTTAGTTAGCACCCCTCATGATTAGTTGCTAGTGCTAAACTAAAATTGACTAATCTAGATGGGAACTTGTGAAGCAAATGATTCTGAAAACTTTGGAATGATGATTCATTCTATTGAAAGTTTTGAAGGTGCATGTGATCTTTGAATGACATGGTGAATTTGACAAAACTGATGGTTGGGCTCGGATGCGATACCATTCCAATTTTAGAGTACCCCCACAATACCTGATTATGGGTAAGGCTTTAGCTCGAAATTTATGTATCTTAGTATGGGTTCCCTCTGAACAAGCGTCATAGGGGTTATGCCGAGGCTGCCTCCGTTGAAAGTGAAATGACGTGAAATGAGGTGAATGTCGGACCCAAGCCCTGTGCAGTTCCTAGGATGGCAGTTTTCCATCACTAGGAGGCCAAGCTCATGGGGGAGGTGCCTATACTAGAGTATGTAAGTGAAAGGTTAATGGTTGATGATCCGCATACTGAGTTATGATGATTTAGGGTTATCCCTGACGGATGTAATCAAAAGTTGTGGCACAAGAGTACGACCTCTGCAGAGTGTAAAACTATTCGAATAGCCGCGTCCGCGGTCATGGACAGTTGGAAAGGCCATACTATTCCGTCATCAGAACTTTTCAAAATGTGACCTGTGACTGGTGACTTGTGACTTGAACTTGAAATGAGAATTTGACTTAAATCACAACAGAGTTGTGGGAATGACACTAATGTTCCACTGGAGTAATTTTTGGCAAATAAAGAGTCTTTGACTATTAATGTGTTTTTGAAATAAAACTGGCTTTGTGCAAATGAACCTAGAAGCTTAGAACCATGTTTAGAGCTATTAGTACTTCTATTAGTATTAGTTTGCGAGTACTTTAAAGTACTCATGGCTTTGTCCCTGGCTATTCAAATGGCCAGACTATGAAGAGGAGCCCCAGTACCCGGAAGATGGACAACATGACGTCTATGATAACTAGGACTACTCCTGACGTCAAGCGTTGCCTGTGGAACAGATGGACCGCTACTACGTTTCTTCCGCTATGTGTTTTGTAATTGATCCTTAGATCAAGTGTTTTATTAAGACTGGATCATGTGATCCTTTGTTGTAAGACTATTATGGTTTGTAATGAATGATGTGCTATGATATGAACTTATTATGTCTCGCAAAAACAATCTACCTGGGATTGCGATGTATGGCATAATAGGCATCTGGAATTAAAAATCCGGGTGTTGACAAGTTGGTATCAGAGCCATTGTTTGACCTTAGGACACCCTAGTTAGATTGGACGTCTGAAAAACTTAGTTTCAAAACAAATGAAGTGAATATTTATGAAACCTTATTCTCACTCTTATCCTTGAGATCTTTTCAAAAAGAGAAATCCATGCTCTACTTTTCCTTATGATTCTACATAAACTTTGGCACACTTGATCACTTCTCTAACTTACTCATCCTAATTGCTCACGGATGGAGTACCATCATGAGTCCTATCAGCTTGGCCACGGAGGAGACCTAATGTTCGGGAAGGATTTGAAACAACTGGTTGAATATCTAGGACTCCTGTATCCCGAGTTCTTTGGAGTGCCACTCAATAATCAGTCGGGAAGACAACTTCGGTGGGAAGTTACTGCAGATCTGAGAGGAAAGCTGGGAGCCCCAATTTGGGAAACCATATGGTTTTCTGTAAGAGGAGACACTTGGAAGGAAGGGATAGCCAAAGCCATGCAAGAAGCAATTGCCCGTCTGTGTGGACAGAATGTGAACAAGCTCAAGAACACTCGCTTCTTTTACTACCCAAGACATGACCCCATGGGAAGGCCAATAACCATGCCACCGCACCCGGAGATGAACCACTATATATGTTGCATACCTGGACTTCATGTTGTACAAGACCCACAAGGAGTTGGACAATGCACACGCCTTTCGCCAAGCACATTACCCATGAAGACGAAGAACCTACCATTCTGGATGAAGAGTAGTATCATTAGAGCACTTGCGTAGGTGTGAGTTTGTATCGGTCCCTTTGTATCGTAGAACGAGGAAATGGTTCTTAAAACCATTAGTGTGTTAGTTTGTAATGTGTGTTGTTTGGAATGAATGAAAAAGTGTTGTTGGTTTTTACCCCCTCAGCACTACTCAAGTTTTGAAACTTTTTGAACTTTACTGAAACAAGCCATAGAAAATTCCCTCTTATCTTATCATCTACCTCAATGTTCAGATGGCCCCTCCAACCCGCAGCACCAACCAGGATGCAATGCTGCAGATGCTACAGATGATGATGGCAGATCGAGAAGTTGAAAGAGCTGAGCGACAAGCCAACCTTGTTGTACTGCAACAGCTAGCCCAGAACAACCAAGGCCATGGAAATCAGGATCATCCTGGATCCAAGCTGAAGAATTTCCAGAACACTAATCACCCCATGTTTAGCAAGACCGAAGAGCCGTTAGATGCATATGATTGACTCCAAACAATGGAGAACAACCTGGAAGTTGCCGGAGTTGAAGCTGCAGAGAAAGTACTGTTTGCCACCCACTACTTGTCGTGACCTCGCCAGAGCTCCGGTGGACTAGTGCCCGTGCAATGAATGCGGGACAAATGATGACTTGGGACGACTTCAAACTCAAGTTCAGCAAGTACCATGTGCCCCAGGGTCTGATCAAGAAGATGAGGGACGAGTTCCGCGAACTCAAACAAGGAAGGATGTCCGTGGTGGAATACCGTGACAGATTCCTCACTCTGTCTAGGTACGCCCCCGATGAGACCAACACCAACGAGAAGAGGACGGAGAGATTTCTGAATGGACTGCATGATGAGATGCAGACTTTGCTTGTGAACATCCCGTTCGCTGATCTGGAAGCCCTTGTGGACTCTACCATCCAGATGGAAGGAAAGCTTCACAAAGCCAATGAGAACCGCAAGCGCCGTATGATGCACTAGAATGGACCCAGCAATGCACAGAAGTACCGCAACAATTCACCTGGAGGATTTGCCTCAAGACACAACAAGCCACCTGCTCAGACGTTCCGTCCAAACTACACCAACAACACTGGAGGACACCCAAAGCCCGGAGGCAACAACAACCACAACAACAACAACAGCAGCAACAACAACAACCACAATGGTAGCAACAACAACCCTAACACTGCCCCCAGGACTGGAAGCAATGTTGTCCCTGTCACCCCAAAGGACAAGTCAACTCTGACTTGTTATGAATGTGGAGTTGTGGGTCACTACTCCAATGAGTGCCCCAAGAAGCTGGCCAAGACTGCCCCCAATACCGCTGCACCTGCTCAGCAACAGCACCGTGTCTCAACGGGAAGAAACCCGAACAACCGCAACGGTCGTTACTACCGCATGAATGCCACATAAGCTCAGGAAGCACCCCATGCCATGCAGAGTATTTTTTCCTGTTAACCCATTTGCCCAATCTCTCTTAGGTTCCTAACGTTTCTTAAATCTCGGGACGAGATTTTGTTTAAGGGGGGAAGGTTTGTAACACCCCAAAATTTCAAAACACGGACAAACTCATTTTCCCTTTTTCCAAAATTTGGAGCCAACAAAAAAAACTGAATTTACATTACCCTATGTGCATAGTATCATGCATGTAGGTGGTGATCCTTGCCATGCTTGTTTGTTTAAAGTGTTAAGCATGTTTGCTAAACCCTAAACTCTACCCCTTTTTGAAATCAAAGAGAAACCAAGAAAAAGAAAAATAAAAGAAAAGAAAAAGCATATGTGGGCATATAGCCATAATTGCAAATCTTGACATATGCAATATTTACTTTACCAAAATGGTTGTGAACCATTATTAAACTTAACCTAACACTCAATAAACCCAAAACAATGACCTTGGGTCAAAGAAAAAGAAAACAAAAAAAATAGAATTCACATATGAGCCTATGGCCACTTTTGCAAATCTTAACCTAGGCCATCTTACCTTGTGTAAATGGTTTGAAACATCTCTAAACTCAAAAGAATACATTTTGGTCAAAGAAAATCAAAACAAAAGAAAAGAAAATGAAAAATGCAAGTCACATATGATAATGGTCATATGTGACAATTTTAACATGTTACCCACTTTGGACCCCTGTGGTTATTTATTTCCAAACCAAACTTTCTCAACTCTTTGCACCTCATCCAAGACCTCATCAAGGTGAAGACTTTTGGTGTTGACCATGCATACAAATTCTTTTTCATTTGCTTAATGTAATCAAGCAAAGTTGCAACACCAAATTAGATTCAAGATCATACCCTTTTTGAATTTTCACAAAACCACTCAAATTTGCAAACCAACACCACCAACAGATGCCTAAAATTATTTGAATCACAACCATACGAAAGTTTGCCAAAATTCAAAAATGAAGTTCATGCGGCCATTTGGTCGAGCACTTGGTGTGCACAAACCTGCCAACTCCCTACACCCTATTATCCAGCATGTTTTAGACTAAACCATCAAGCCAATTGTCATCTACAAGACCCCTTGCACCCAGTAGACAATGCCAGGCCTTGGAGACAATGATCAAGCATGATTTCATTGGGTACAAGCCCATGCCGTGAGCACCATGTCACTCCCCATGTCAGCCATCTCTCCACTCCTCTCTAGCCTCACCAACTATGTCTAGGAGACGTGCCTCACTCCCCTGGTCATGCTTGTACCCGCCAAGGACGAAGGAGAGCACCACACTGGCCAGAACGCGACGCGCCCAGACACGCCCAGACGCGCCAGGACGCGCACGGACATGTCCCTGGACGCGCCAGAGCATGACCTGCCCCCATTGACTCCGTCCTCCCCTCGCTCTCTCCTCTCGCCCGTAGCCTCACCACGACGCCAACAACCTCCTAGACAACTCCATTTCCCCGCGCGCGTCCTGTAGACAATGCCATCGTCAACGACCTCCGCCGGTACCCTGCACGGACACCATCTCACCCTGATCGATCCCGTCCACCTTTTGATGTGCCATGACCACCTTGACGCTCCCCATGACCTCCTGCACAGTCGACGCTCCTCACCAATGACGCTAGCTCACCGTAGCCATGTCGACATCGATGACTTGCCTCGTGTGCCTCGGCCACCCCTCGACCCTATAAAATGGAGCCTCCCCCTTGCTGTTTCTCCACACCAGCCACCTCCCCTCTCCCTTCTGAGCCTCCTCGACCCCTTCCCCCTCCACATAATCGCCGGAGCCTCACCAATTTCTCGCCGGAGCCCCGCCAGCACCCTGCAAGCTCGCCGTCGATCCCGAGCACCCCTGGAGCCGCCGCGACCCTCGTTCGCCTCGCCATCATCTTCCACATCGAACGCCGCAAACGCCGAGCCTCGCCGGAGCCCAGGTGAGCCTTCGACCCCCTACCGTCGTCGCCAGTAGGGTTAGACCTCGCCGCCTCCTATCGCGGATGGAGATGAACGTGCGCCGTTTGATCTCACTCTAATCCCACGGCCCCCATTTGCCCATACAGATTCGGGATTAACGACCCACTAACAGGCGGGACCCGCTGTCAGGCGGCCTGCTGCGCGCTGAAGCGTAGCTGGGCCAGCCCATGTTCGTTTCCC
Source organism: Lolium rigidum (assembly GCF_022539505.1). Taxonomy (NCBI): domain Eukaryota; kingdom Viridiplantae; phylum Streptophyta; class Magnoliopsida; order Poales; family Poaceae; genus Lolium; species Lolium rigidum. The sequence continues at coordinate 52,092,097 of NC_061508.1, forward strand.
GCGCGAGCCCAAGAATTCAAATTCATTTAAAACTTTTAAATCAAAATTATATAGTGGTGCCCAATTCAAATTTGAATAAAACAAAATCCACTGAGCCAAAATTTATGATCTTTATATTTCTGGAAAGCTTATAAAATCCTCTATCCAACTACACTGGTCTCAAACTTAGATTCATTGTGGAACTCATGTAGTAAAAAGAACAAGGCAGTAGGTTTTCAAATTTCAAACAATTATTAAAAATCAACCATAATGAATTTTGAGGTGATTCAAATTCTCATAATTCACATTTCAAAAACTCTAATTGTTTATGCAAAAATATGACATAGATGTTTCATATGATCATGGGCTAGATTCAAATAATGGCTATGTGGCTATTTCTAGCTCATTTAAATTATTTCAAAAATTAGTATTTGAAATCTATGAGATGTAGCATCTCGTTTAAATCACTTTCACAAGTAATTCAATGTGAGTTGATGACCTTAGTCTTCATGACCCCATATGTTATTACTTGAGAATATTAAATCCTTTTTCCAAAGTAGTATTTAAATTGTATGAGATGAAGTATCTCATTTAAATATTTTTCCCAAATGAATAAATGTGAAGTGGTGACTTTGGTCAACATGATCTCATACTTTATCATTTGAGGAAATTAAATCTTAGTATTGATTTTTCAATGAGAGGAAATTATTTTCCTAACCCTAATTAAGTAAAAAAAACCCTAGTGATAAGGGGAGTGATGTTTGTGATGATGCTAGATCATCTTGAGTGAGCCATTAAGACTAAGTAAGCCCCTTAAGTATTGATTGGTGTTTGTTACCTCGTATCCGTTTATAGACGCTAGTACCGAAGGCTACGAGGAGGAGGAGGTCTTCTACGAAGAAGAAGAGGAACACCTTGACCAGTACACCAACCAAGCCAAGCTATTACCAATATAATATATTACTATGAGCAAGCTCTACTAGAGCAAGCCACCCTTGCACTACTCTTTTGTTTAAAGAATTGTCCAAGCCCAAGTTTTTACCTTGCAAGTTTTTACTTTGTTTACCAAAGCTTTCTTTTATACTCCCTCCGATCCCAAAAAAGAGTCGGACAATGAACTTTGCGAAAGAGCCCTTGACCTTTTTCCTTCGTCAGCCCGCACTCCTCTGTCGTCTGAGGAGCGAGAGCGACGACCGCCCCTGCACCCGACCTGCACGAAACCCTGGCCAGGCCTCACCCCACCCTCACCCGCTCTTCGTCTCGTGTCGCCGTTGACCTCATGTAGCCGCCGCGCTCCCCTCGTCGCGCCATCTTCCCTCCGTCGCCGCACACCTTCCCTTGCGTCGCTCCCCTACATCTCCAATCAGCCGGCGCGAGCCTCCCACCACAAAACAAAATTGACCTCTTGGTCCATGCCGGCGACGAATCGCCGGATACGGTGTCGGCGAGGCCTGATCCGGTAGCTCTGACACCGGACGCGCCAGATCCGGTGGTCGTGGGAATGGACGCGCTGGATCCTTCTCGCGGTGCCGGTCGACAGCACGAGGCAAGAATGGGATGGCCACCATCTTCCAGATCTACCGGCGGTCCACCATCGGCATGAGTCTCACGGAGATGCTAGACGAGATGATCTTCGGCGGCGCGCTCACCCCATAACTCGCCATACGGATCTCCTGCACCTCAATCCGGCCGGCCAAACGCGGAGGCGAGCTATCAACTTGATCCGGAAAATGCGGAGACCAGATAGGCGTACGGCAGGAATAGCTTTTTCCAGATTTCGCAAGGGCTTATTTGTAAAACGTTAATTGCACTAGCCATCGGACACTTTTTTCGGACCAGAGGGAGTAATTGATATTGGTCTAGAGATAGAATACTACAAGAGTTTCAAACTTAGCCTAGAGAGCAAAAACTTAGTTAGCACCCCTCATGATTAGTTGCTAGTGCTAAACTAAAATTGACTATTCTAGATGGGAACTTGTGAAGCAAATTATTTTGAAAACTTTGGAATGATGATTCATTCTATTGAAAGTTTTGAAGGTGAATGTGATCTTTGAATGACATGGTGATTTTGACAAAAACTGATGGTTGGGCTCGGATGCGATACCATTCCAATTTTAGAGTACCCCCACAATACCTGATTATGGGTAAGGCTTTAGCTGGAAATTTATGTATCTTAGTATGGGTTTCCTCTGAACAAGTGTCATAGGGGTTATGCCGAGGCTGCCTCCGTTGAAAGTGAAATGGCGTGAAATGAGGTGAATGTCCGACCCAAGCCCTGTGCAGTTCCTAGGATGGCAGTTTGCCATCACTAGGAGGCCAAGCTCATAGGGGAGGTGCCTATACTAGAGTATGTAAGTGAAAGGTTAATGGTTGATGATCCGCATACTGAGTTATGATGATTCAGGGTTATCCCTGACGGATGTAATCAAAAGTTGTGGCACAAGAGTACGACCTCTGCAGAGTGTAAAACTATTCAAATAGCCGCGTCCGCGGTCATGGACAGCTGGAAAGGCCATACTGTTCCGTCATCAGAACTTTTCAAAATGTGACCTGTGACTGGTGACTTGTGACTTGAACTTGAAATGAGACTTTGACTTAAATCACAACAGAGTTGTGGGAATGACACTAATGTTCCCACTGGAGTAATTTTTGGCAAATAAAGAGTCTTTGACTATTAATGTGTTTTTGTCATAAAACTGGCTTTGTGCAAATGATCCTAGAAGCTTAGAACCATGTTTAGAGCTATTAGTACTTCTATTAGTATTAGTTTGCGAGTACTTTAAAGTACTCATGGCTTTGTCCCTGGCTATTCAAATGGCCAGACTATGAAGAGGAGCCCCAGTACCCAGAAGATGGACAACAGGACGTCTATGATAACTAGGACTACTCCTGACGTCAAGCGTTGCGTGTGGAACAGATGGACCGCTACTACATTTCTTCCGCTATGTGTTTTGTAATTGATCCTTAGATCAAGTGTTGTATTAAGACTGGATCATGTGATCCTTTGTTGTAAGATTATTATGGTTTGTAATGAATGATGTGTTGTGATATGAACTTATTATGTCTCGCAAAAACAATCTTCCTGGGATTGCGATGTATGGCATAATAGGCATCTGGAATTAAAAATCCGGGTGTTGACAGTAAATACCGAGGATAAGAGAAAGAAAAGATTCATGAGAGGATTGAATCCTAATTTCAAGATGCAGCTCAGGATGTTGAGAGCAACGGAGTTCCAGGAATTGGTTGATGCCGCAATCACCCTGGAGGATGACTTTAAACATGTACAAGAGGAGAAGCGCAAGAAGGCCAAGTTTGAGCCAAAGAAGTTTGTTAGCAACAAACCCAATACCAGTTTAAGCTTCAAGCCCAGATACAACCCCAATAACAACAGGAGGACCTCAAGATCCCAGTTTATGGCCAACATCGTTTGCCGTAATTATGGATTTAAGGGACATTACTCGAAGGATTGCCGTAAGCCAAAGGTGATTTGCTTTGGTTGTTTCCAGGAGGGGCACATGTTGAAAGACTGCCCCAGCAGAAATAATGGAGGTGGAAAGTCAGGAGGAGGAGGGAGTAGGAATGGAAACTCCGGAGGAAACTGGAATAACAAGAAGCCCTTCGGAAAGCTGATTTGTACTAGCCTGGAGGAAGTGATAAACTCAGACAAGGCGGTTATAGGTACGCATCAGATACTAACTCATCCTGGCAAAGTACTTTTTGATATTGGTGCAACCACATCGTTCATTTCTCAGCAATTCATCATCAAACATGGGATTAATTGCACTAAGTTAGAAACACCCATTACCATACTATCTGCGGGGGGAACGATATTAGTTACCCACGTTAAGCAAGAGCAGGGCATCATGATCCGTAGATGTGCGTTTGACACAGACCTGTTTGTTCTACCCATGAAGGACATAGATATCATTCTTGGTATGAACTGGTTAGAGGAGAATGGAGCCTTGATAGATTGTGCAAACAAGACAGTGTCTTTGAAAAGTCCGAATGGAGGAAGGATGATTTATCAAGGAGATAAGCATACCCAGATCGAGGTTGAGCTACAGCTTAACAGCATGAGGGAGGTGAAACTTGAGGATATACCAATAGTTAATGAATTCCAAGATGTTTTGCCGAAGGAGTTGCCAGGAATGCCACCAGACAGAGAAATAGAGTTTACAATAGATCTAATCCCAGGAACATCCCCAATTGCCAAAGTACCATACAAGATGGGACCAAAGGAGCTTAAGGAACTCAAAGAGCAATTGGATGATTTGGAACAGAAAGGATTCATACAGGAAAGTATATCACCTTGGGGATCACCAGTTGACGTGGGCATTACCCTTCGGGTAACCAGTATTTCCCTATCTGGTATTGACAAATTGGAGGCCCATGAAGATACCTGAAGGCGAGATGGGCCACTAGGTCGGCGCACTAGAAGATTCCTTGACGGGCAAGACAAGGAAGCGAACAAACAAGGAAAGATTGGATCTAAACTACTGTAAACCTAGTCGTACTCGGTTAGGACCCTTGAGACCCGGCCTCCTATATAAAGGCCGGAGAGGGGCCGCCGAGGGACACGAACAATCTTAGCAATCTTAGCCGAGAAAACTTAAAGCTAGGTAACCCTAGCAATAGCAATCTCGACTAGATCTCAGCCGAAGTATTCGGCACCCCATTGTAATCCATTGTCATCATAATCAAAGAACAAGACAGCAGGACGTAAGGGTTTTACCTCATCGAGGGCCCCGAACCTCGGGTAAATCGCTCTCCCCGCTTGTCCGTGAACCGATGTCTCGTGTCAGCCCAACAGGATTCCGTCAACCCTAAGCCCCTACCGGAGGGCATTGGCGAGGAGTACCTCGACAATTGGCGCCGTCCGTGGGAAACCCGTCGGCACAAGGCAGGGCATCGGCAGATCCGATCATGACGCCGGCGGCTTCGCCGGCAGCTTCATCGCCAGCCTTCGTCAACGCCGTCGTCACCAATCCCGGGAAGCCCGATTCGATTCGGCTCCTACGAGTTTACTCCACACAGCGATTCCTCCCGCTCGAACTTCTCAGATCTACAAGGCAACACAGAGATGACCTTCGGCAGCGTCCACTACAACGTCAACGCAGAGGGAATCCTTCGATTGCTGGAATCTCCCACTTCCGGATCAATGGGCTCAAGCGCGTCACTCGATCTGTCGGCTGAACTGACGGGATCAACGTGTTCACCCGTGCCCTCGGCTCCCCGTTCGGTGTCCTCCATGTCGGTAGGGTCGGATGACTCCTCATCCTCAAAATTAACTTCGTACTACTGCATGAACTGCGACACCAGGCACGGGCTAGGATCAAGCGACACTCCCTTCATCTGCAACGCCCAGTATTCATCGGGAGAGGACAGTATCGACAGCATCGTCCAAGGAACCACCCGAAGAACGGCACACCATCAGGTTTATGTTGCCAATAACACGGGAAACGCAAGGCGCAGAGGAGGCGAGGACCATACCCCCCGTTCCAAGAGGAGGGCAAGTTTTGAAAACAGCCGCAAGAACCGCGACAGCCGATTACACCATCGCGGATGAGGAGTGGGCGGCAGCAAGGGCAGCAGTACTCAACAACACGCCGCTCCCCGCAGAACTTCAGCTTGGAACCCTCAATGCTTACCGTTCCATACTAGAGAAAACCGGGAGCACCTGTCGAAAGAGCAAGCCACCCTCGAAAGGCGCCTATCTGCGGCGGATCGATCAAGCGAACGGCGAAGGGGCTCGCAAGGGAGCGCCTCTCGAAACACTCACGGAACAGGCAAGAACCGGTCAAGACTATCCAGACTCTCAGAAGATGACGCCAGAGAAATAACGTCGAATCTCACTAAATCCTTTATGACTATGGATACCGCCGGCATGCCACGGCCGAAAACCGTTGCCGGAGCAACGGCCAACCTCGCCGCATACCTCATCAATCAACGCCCCGAAGGATCCATGGCTCAAGCTCATCGAGGTGCCCCGGAAAGTCTCGCAATATTAGGGAACAACCTAGCCCCGCCAAAAGAAAGGACCACCATCCAAGGCAGTGGGTCAAAGCATCATGCGAGAGATGCTCGAGACGAAATCACCCAGAGCAGGATCGACAAAGCAAGGCGGCGACGCGCCGCTAGGAAGGACGACGACAGCGATTCTTCGGATGAAGATCAGGAGTACGACGGCGAGCTCAGGGGAGCCGACTGTCTAAGTTACAAGATCCGCGAAACGATGCCGCCTAAAAAATTCAAACCTACCCCAACTGATGCCGCCAAGTACGATGGGCAGCAAGAACCAAGATCCTGGATAGACGATTACCTGCAGACTGTGATCCTGCACAAAGGAAACCAGATAGCAGCAATGCAATGTTGACAGCTTTACTTGAAGGATTCAAGACGGGCCTGGCTAAGGGGGCCGCCGAAAGGTTCCGTTAAATCATGGGATGACCTAGTAGATGCCTTCGTCGCCAACTTCCAAGCAACATACAAGAGGCCCGTCGGGATCGAAGAGCTGCGGAATTGCCGCCGAAGCGTAAGGAATCGATGCGTTCATACATCGGGAGATTTACAAAACTCCTGAACGCCGCCGAAGACGTATCTGTCGACAGAGCAATCGACTCTTTCAGCGACGGCGTTCAGCGACAAAGCTACATAGAGGAACTTGGGCGCAAAAAGCCAAAAACCATAACCAGGTTAATGGAAATCGCCAACAGCTGGGCCGATGGCGAAGACAACGTTCGAAGGCCACGACAACGCAGCGACCACGAAGAAGATGACCAGCCGAAACACGATTCGGGTGGCCGTAGGGATCGCAACAAGAGAAGAAAGAACCGCAATTACGATGACAACAACTTGGTGGCCGCAGGCTACTCTGATCGGCAGGGCGATCGGTATGATGACAGGCGAGACGATCGGCAGGACGATAATCGGGGCAGCTCTGGGAACCGTGGCAACTATAAACCACGACAACAGAGAGCACCCGAACTACCCTACGCCGAGCAGATCAACGCCCCATGCTATCTGCATTCATATACCGATTCCAAGGATGGTAAAATAAGGTCTAGCCACCTTCTCAGGGACTGTCGGCAGTTCATCGATATGCATAAACTCATCCAGACAGCAGTGCCAAGCAACAGCCTACCACCACCACCGCCACCCCCACCACAACATCAGGTCCAAGCAAGCTCAACCTCATCAACCCAACGAGGCATTTCCACCACCACGAGGGCAGATGAGCATGATCCATAGGACAAGTGTCTCGAAAAGAGAGATGAAGAAACTCACCCGAGAGATCAACTTGGCAGAAAGCATCATGGCAAACATCCCTGAGTACGTCGAATGGTCCTCTCAGAACATACCAAAGCCAGGGCACGCCGCCTTGGTAGTCGAAGCACAAATTGGGGGGTTCAAGATGAGCAAAGTTTTCATGGATGGTGGAAGCGGGCTAAACCTGATTTTTGTCGACACAATTAGAAGTATGGGGATCACCATGAACATGTTGGAAGAAACAGACACTTGCTTCCACGGGATCCTTCCAACCGCACCGGGCCACTCCCTTCGCAAAGTCTACCTGAATGTCATCTTCGGCAGGGCCGACAATTTCAGTGAAGGAGAAGATCGAGTTTGAAGTGGTGAACTCGGGAGTCACAGCATCACGCCATACTCGGGAGACCAGCGTATGCCAAGTTCATGGCTGTGCCGCATTATGCATACCTCAAGCTGAAAATGCCTGGGAACAACGGGACAAACATCACAGTCTATGGAAGTTTCTCACGCTCGGACAATTGTGATCGCGATTTTCAGAGGATTGCTGCAAAGTTCGGGTCACAGCAAGAAATCGTCGACCCTCCACCCAAGCTGTCTATACGAGAAATTAAGGAAGAAAAAGACGGCAGGGACGCCAAGAAGAATTCAGCTGCTTCCACCCCTAAAGCTTCGACAACAGAAGCTTCGCAGCGAGGCTTCGCAGCAGGAGCCTCGGCAAAGAAAGGGATCGGCAGCTGATGGCACGAAGGCTTAGGAGATAGCAAGACGATGACGATCACCGCCCAAACCCCCGACGAAATAAGCAACGCCGCAAGCAATCACCGACGCAGTTGAAGAAGCCAGAGGAGGAGAAGAACCCCTTCCGTATCTAGGCAGTCTACTAGCCTTTACTTTCTTTTCTCCTTTACTTTAAACAGGGCTTCCCTTTTCCGCCCTCTAGAATCGTGCTTACCTTATTAATAAGAACTTAAGCTTTATTTCCTCGTTAAGCATTGCAGTAACGAAAAACTTCTAAGCCCCATCACTATGTAAACATAGTACGAGGCAGAAGATCGCGCTCCAAAAAAGCCTCTATGAGTGCTAAAGGACGTTCACCTTTTCCTCCGCTATAGATGCCTCTACGAGTGGCGTAAATAGCAAAAATTTGGAAATACGTATAAACAACAACCCACGTTCGATATTTTACTTATGGAAATATCAAAGGAACAACGGGCTCATCGGCTAGAATCATTACACCCGAAAAATTCGGGAATGACTCGTCGAAATTTACAAACGGTTGAAAGCAAAGTTGCGCATACAACAGGTTTAGCAAAACCCGCAACACGAGCTGATCACTCATAATGATTTGCTAACCAACTAGTACTCATACATCCAACGGGCAATTAAGCTTCGCCCTTTAAATATTTGCCAACGGCACGGTAAAAGTACACATTCATGTACCAACCGTGATAAGAAGTTTTTGGCCCAAAAATCCGAGCACTCGGATGAATTAGCCAATACAATTTACAAAAGTAACTTTACACCTTTATATCACCCTTGCGGAGTTCCCTTTTCCTCAGGTACCTTTGACATCTCCTCAAGCCTGTCGACAATTACATGAGCAGGAGCTAAAACCCTCGGCACAGCTCCTCGAAGTCACCAGCTTGCGTTGGCAATAGACAACGAAGCAAGTCGAAGGATAACAAGCAAGCACAAGGGCAAGCGTGCACTTGGCCCCTGCAAAGACTTGAGATCTTACTAGCTCCCGAACCTTCTTGGCACTTCCAAATTCAGACATCAAAGTCAAAAGGGTAGGGGGAACTGCATTCAGCGGAAACATTGTTTTCCAAACTACCCTCATGGCCTTGTAGCACTTGTCGAAGAACTGGTGGACTCGTTGCACTCGATCCCGAAATTTGACGACAGCCGAGGCCTTCGAGTGTTCCCGCCAGAAAATTTCTTCGGATGAGGAAAGCTGAGTCAAAGCATGCACCCGCTCGTGTATCCGCTTGTTCTATTCCGCAGGGTTCAACGCTATGACTGCCAAAAGAATTAGTAAAAGACTCAGACAAGAAGTTGCTAGCAAGCAGGTAAAGGGTTCAAGAAACTTACAGTTTAAACTTTCGGTAGCCCTATGCAGCTCACCAAAAATGTACCGCTCCACGTTGGCTGCAATCTCGCTCTTTTTATTGATGATGGCAGCTAAGGCATAAGTGCTGCGTAAATCCTTCTCCATCTGTGTCATCCGGTCTTTCATGCGCTGGATCCGATCGCCAGAAGCGCACCCGACGAGTCGTCTCGCAAACGAGGGTACCGGGAAGACCTGCAGAAAGTACTCGGTTATAAAGAAGTGATGGATATGGTACAGCCGAACGTCCAAAATAACTCCCATCAGGAAAAGTGCAAGAAAGTGATATCATAGCAAAAGTGTGCTAACAACAATGCTAGCACGGAGTTTATTACAAAGCATGAGTTTTTGCGGCAGAGCAATGTTTTGCATCAGCTCAAGGCACAAGTTTGTTACAAGAATCAAGGAAGCTGAGTTTGAGTCGATGAACTAGGACCAGCCGACGATTTCCTTGATGAAACCAAGCTCAAGGAGCCGACGGCACAAGTAAGAGCAGTACGCCTTAAAGGTGCTCAAATCAACAAAGCTGCCTGTCTTGCCCTTTTGGAAGCCCCTTAGTCATTTCCTCAATGTCACCCTTAAAGCCGTAACCCATCATAAGCTGGAAGGCAAGGACAGCACCAAAAGTGCGCGATGTACGCTTGAATACCTCGATGACCTCTTTGGTGTCAACCGCGAAGGTATCGATCAGCCTGTCCCGTGGTCTTCTCTTGCTTGATCTTGGGGAAGATCATCGAGTGCATCCGCACCAGAGCACTCCTTCCCCTTCACAAGAAGCTCTTGTGTAAGCTGGTGAGAAGCGAGAATCGTTGACACGTTGTTCGCTCGGGGAGTTATTTGGAACTCTTTCCGTGGCATCGACAGGAATGTTTGCCGCCTCTCGCAATAGAAAGGAAGGGAAAAATTCAGTCACCGACCAAAAGTTTAAATCCATAAGAACGTCACTCGACAAAAGTATGTTAGAGATTACCAAGCAAGGCCAAAGAAGATTGACGAAGGACTTCATCCTTTTCGGCCGCTCGAGCCTCGCCCACCACCTGGATGCTTCCTCCTCCTTCCGCCTTCCTTTCGGGCCCGGCCAACTCTTCCTTCAGTAGAATCAATCTCTTGGCGAGCCGCGACAGCCTATCTTGACCGCGCCATCCAGCTTTGAGGAGGAAGATTCGACTTCCTCTTGCAAGCCGAACTTTGTCAGCCTCTGGAGAAGTGAATCGGGAGGCGAAAACCTCCAGAGAAGAGATAACGCCACGCAGGTCCTTAAGAGAGAAAGAAAAACAATTAAACAAGGCACGCTCCAAGAAATCTGTATGAAGATCAGAAGAGGACTTACAGAAAAAGGAGCCGCAAGAGTAGCTAGCTTGGAGAAATATCCTTCCCTTTGGAAAGGGAAGACGCAGCCGATGCTTGAGCCATGGGGGCAGCCTTAGGAGCTGAAGCTTCGGAAGCCACCACGACCGGCGAAACGGCATCGGACTCTGGCCTTTTAGGAGGAGGCTCGATAAAGCCCTCATCACCGCAAAAGTAAACAGATCGATCGTGATTATAACAGGAGTATGAAAGGTAAAAAGGCACAAGATAACTTTCAAAAAGGAACTACTTACATGTCGAAGAGATCATCTTCATCGGCAAAGCCGCCGGTTGATCTCTTCGCAGGAAAAGCTTTGGCCCCCTCCGCAGCTGCATCAACAAAAGTATCACGATCAGTGTCGACGTTACGCACTGATCCATCTGCGATACAAGTGTTATTGGCTGAGGAGGGAAGATCAGCGTGGGCAACTTCAAGATTCATCGGACCATTATATTCATCCTCTCAACCTGTTTGATCGGTGGTGTGAAAATCTATGGGGATTGAGGAGCCTCTCCCCTCAGAAGTATCATCCGGTGAATCACGTGTATTTTCAGAAGCCATAGGGATCCGGCAAAGAAAAATGACAAGTAAGAACAAAGGTAATCATGTCGGCTAAGCAAGGAGCTATAATAGAGATGTGAAGAAAGGAAAATACCCCCGATGGTGGATGATCAACGTCAAGGGAGTATAAGAAGAGATCAGCTGGAATCGAATCTTCCCGGTTGAAGGAAGTAAGACGACGAACTTCATCAAGCAACTCTTTTTCTCGATAGATCGGCAGCATTAATCCCGGTCTCATCCTTTGGACCCGAGTATAACCACATCGGGTGAACTCCGGCCATGACTGGCTGGATTCGGCGCTTCAGTGAAAACCGCCGCCACCTCCGTACCAATCATAGTTTGGCCGTCGACCTCTTTGATTCGAAGGAATTTGGCAAACAATTCTTCGTGCCGAGGCCCTTTCGTCTGCCGAGAGGATGTTCTTCCAAGAGTCCTTGGGCTTGGCTTCGTAACGCTCTGCATAACAGGGAAGTCGACATTCGGGTGACGAGGAATCTTTAACGTAAAACCATTTCAACCTCCATCCTTGCACGGACTCTCTCATTGGGAAATTAAAGTAATTAACTTCCGAGCGAGCAACAAAACCTACTCCTCCGGTGACAAAGTACCCATTACTACCGCCGTATCTTTTCACATAGAAGATCTTCTTCCACAGCCCGAAATGAGGTTCAATACCCAAAAACGCCTTGCAAAGGGTGATGAACACAAGCAACATGGAGGATTGAGTTGGGGGTAAGTTGCCATAATTGGATTTCATACGTCCGCAAGAGATGGAGGAGGAATCCATGAGTGGGGAGCGAAAGGCCTCGATGAAGAAAAGATAAGAACATCACGGAAAATCCAGACAGGAGGATCAGAGCCGAGAGATCGCACTCGGAAGGATCACATCTCCCGCGTCGGAGGATATCAGTCCTAAGCTTCGGGACCTCTTTTCATCACGCTTGGTGACGGTTGAAGCTACCCGGTCCCCGTGTTTGACCATCGAGCCCGGACGGCGCCGGCGCGCGCGGAGCCGGAGGAGGGGCGCTCGAGCGCTCCCCTTCGGAGAGGACTTGGCAGCGGCACCTCCGCCGGTGGAGCTAGCAGCAGGCGGCGGTATTCTTCTTCTTCACCATCGCGAGATCCGAGGAAGATTGAAACCGTGGCGCGGCGCAACAATGGCGAAAGAAGGAAGAAGAGGGAGAATGAGGAGATGTCAGCGGAACCGTGGAGAAGATTGAGAATTTTTTGCCCTTTGGAGATTTTAAGGAGAAGTTAAAGTAAGCACGTGGCGCTTGAGGAAGGGAAAGAACTGACGGCCCACTACGCCCACGATTGTGCGAAAATCGAGGAGCCACCTCGGTCGTTACGCGTATGGTGGTCAAGCCCTAAAACACTGATTGAGCAGGCTAGGGCTAGCTCGTCATGATGGACCCGTCAAATCAGCCTCGCAGCGAGTTGCACGACAGCAATGACGTCATAATTTGGAAGCATTCGAAGGAAACATAAAAAGTCATTGGATGAAGGATTTGAGTCCACGCACGGATTGCGAGCATCCGAACCTGGACTCGGGGCTACTCCCATCGGGAGCGCCGACGCGCACCCGATAAAAGAAGATTCGACGGAATAAGCGAGTCGAAGGAATAAAAGTTTGAAAGTTTTTTGCACACTTCGTTAATTACTCCCATCGGGAGGACGGGGTGCACACCCGTTGAAAGTTTTTTGCACTCCAGGATCATGCCCGGGGACTTGATTCTGTGTAGAGTAACGTTGTTTTGCCACCGGAAGTTAACCAACAAAAGTTGGGCACGTTACTCATTATCCTTTGCAAAAAGAAAATATATCGGATGACCTATGAATACTTGCGAAAAACTCGGCAGAGGAAAGTATTCGAGTAGTACAACTTGAGTCTACGAACAGATTGCAAGCATCCGTACCTAGACTCGGGGGCTACTCCCATCGGGAGCGCTGACGCGCACCCGATAAAAGAAGGTGAAGCAGAATCAAGATGAACAAGAACAATGAAGGAGAAGAATATCATGCATTAGTCTCTACCCGAATTATCTTCGGCTAGACACTCGGGGGCTACTGACGTGGGCATTACCCTTCGGGTAACCAGTATTTCCCTATCTGGTATTGACAAATTGGAGGCCCATGAAGATACCTGAAGGCGAGATGGGCCACTAGGTCGGCGCACTAGAAGATTCCTTGACGGGCAAGACAAGGAAGCGAACAAACAAGGAAAGATTGGATCTAAACTATCGTAAACCTAGTCGTACTCTGCTAGGACCCTTGAGACCTGGCCTCCTATATAAAGGCCGGGAGAGGGGCTGCCGAGGGACACGAACAATCTTAGCAATCTTAGCCGAGAAAACTTAAAGCTAGGTAACCCTAGCAATAGCAATCTCGACTAGATCTCAGACCGAAGTATTCGGCACCCCATTGTAATCCATTGTCATCATAATCAAAGAACAGACAGGCAGGACGTAAGGGTTTTACCTCATCGAGGGCCCCGAACCTGGGTAAATCGCTCTCCCCGCTTGTCTGTGAACCGATGTCTTGTGTCAGCCAACAGGATTCCGTCAACCCTAAGCCCCTACCGGAGGGCATGGCTGTCGGCACCCCGGAGGTCAGGGCTAGACAAACCCAGATATCACATCTGGCATAAGCCTAACCTAGATCTCTAGGGCCTACAGGGTGAGATTCAGTAACACAACAGTGACTCTACGACTGAAAAGAAATATATTACAACTCTTAGCAGAGTTAAGATCCAAATTTATTACACGCGAGGTCATCGACCACAATACAACAAGCAACGGAAAGCAAATTATGTTATCTAGATAACAAGATCGCAAAGGGCCTAAGAGGCCATAACATAAGGCGACGTCCCAGCCCATAAGTCTCAGTGCTGCCGCCCGAGGAACTCCAAACTACTCGTCGACGTCAAGGTAGAAGCCACCATTCGTTGGAAGGACTTCGTCTCGAAACAAAGCATGCAAGGCTGAGTACAGGGGACTCAGCAAGACTTAGTACAACCCGTTAGCAAAGCGGTTATGCGAGGCTTTATGTGGAGCTTATTTTGCGGAAAGCCAGCTTTCCTTTGTAAACAGGAGGGAGCAGAAGCTCGTCTAATCGTACCATTTTAAAAGAGGTAAGAGAGCGATATCAACTCTAGCTCTAAGATCATCATGTTGAATCCACCGAATCTTCATCATTACCCGAACCTATCACCTAGGATCACCCCTCGACACCCCGAGAGGGGATCCTTATCACACATTGACATCAAGTTTTACGATTAAGTTCAAGTTGTCTATGATCACGTAATCCATCACCAAGTCGTCCATAACCGTGGACACGGCTTTTCGAAAAGATTTACCCCCGCAGGGTGTACAACTTTACCCACACGCGCCGACCGACTCTTAATGCCACTATAGATTAACACACTTCCTTGGTGTGCCGGCGAGGGTGGTCGACCAAAACCTTTCCCTTACTTCGCCTATTCCATGAGTCAAACTAATCGGGGAGCTCCGTCATCGTAGGTAGCCACTCTCCGAGGCGGTCCCGGTCATTATGCGCAGGGGATCCGAGCTTCAATGCCTTCAGCATCCTTCACCCTAGCCACGCCCGTATGATGCACTTTGAAAACCTTTTCCACCTTTCCCCCATGCGTATGGCAAATGGAACTCGCAAACTAATTGACTCATGGGTAAGCTAGTTAAGTTCGGGCCAAGGGGTTCCCATGGGCCCCGTGTGGCCGTACGCTCGCGCCTTGGTTCCGAAGGCGAGAACTCAGGTCCTAGTATCGGCGAGAACGAGTCAAATCACCACATACCCATGTGGCGGCCCATCCAAGCCTTTAGCATGTTTATTAACATCATCTCTGATCTTACCACGTCATCCTGACAAACTAGGTTCATTCGTAGCTCTGATTCATCAATCGGATGGATCAGACTTCAACAGCCTAAGCATGGCTAAGCATATCATATACAAGGCCCTAGCGATGCGATCAAGCTCATCCTAGTTTTGTCGGGAGCGGTGGATCAGTGAACTTTAGGCTACAAGGATAGATGGTGCACACATAGGATATCTACAACCGCCGATAAAACATATTTGAAGCGGATGCAATATGTAAGAACCGAAGTAAAGCATTTCGAAACCATATATGAACCAGGTTAGGGCTTGCCTTGTCCCTCGTTGTTCCGGTGCCGCTCTTCGGGGGCGTTGATCTCAGGCTCGCGTTCGGTCCCTATCGAGAAGAACCAAATACCGGAAAGGAAGAGCACAATCAAGACAAGGAACAACGCAATGCACATACAATATGATGACATGTCATATTAAGGGGTTTGGGTAACCCTAGGTGCATCGACGGAAATTAAAGGGGTTCGGCTTCGAACCCCGACATATGAGAGGGGTCAAATTAGGGTTTCTACTAAGGCTCATATTTAATTGGTTCAAAGATGTATGAAACATGGATAAACAACTAGGATTTGTTTTTCTGATCATTTTGATATATAATTTTATATTTTTCTGATTTAAAATGAATTACTTATGAATTTCCAAAATTTAATTCATTTTAAATCAATTTCGGAAAATTATATAAATAATAATAAAGTTGGACCCACATGTCATAATTTTATTCTTTTCTAAAATATTTATGAAATTATTAAAATCCCGACAGATGGGGTCCACATGTCATATTATTTCTATTTACCGAAATTACGTAAATTAGTTACCGGAAAAACAGAAAATGGGGAAAACTAATTTATGACGTCACGCCGACGTCATGATGACGTCAGCCGGCGCCATGGCTCCCAAGTGAGCTCGGCCGGCTTGCAATCGGGCGATTCGGGCCGAAATTGGATCGCGCGTGAGGGGGAAACGAGGCTGCTGCGACGCGGCCGACCATTTGGTGGCGCGCCGCTCGCCAAATGGTGGCCGAGCGTGGCCGCCGACGGCGAGCGGCGGCGGCCGGGCAGGTGCCGCCGCGGCCGGAGCTAGAGGGCGAGAGGGGGCGAGCCGAGGGGATGAGGAGGAGCAGCAGCTCACCGCGAAGCTCGTGGAGGGGTCGGCGACGGCCGGGGGGCCTCACCGGCGGCGAATCGACGGCGGCCGACCGTCGGCAGTAGGCTAGGGTTAGGGTTGCGTGGGGCTCGGGAGAGCGCGGGAGAGGGGGAAATGCGGGGCTAGGGCTCCAGGGCGCGGCAGAGGGGATTTTATAGGTCGCCGGGGGCGGCGGCGCGAATCTTGACGCCGGCGACGGCGTCCGCGGCGACACGCAGCTGCTTCCCCCATCGTGGGGTTGAAGACGATGGCCGTTTTGCAAATAACCCCCTGCGGGGTGGTTGGGCCGGTGGTGGGTGGTTGCTCGGGCCGACTTGGGCCGAGCCGGTGAGAAAAGAAAGAGAGAGGGAGATGGGCTGCGCCCATGAGAGAGAAGAGAGGGGCTCTCTCTATTTTTTTCCCTTTTCTTTTTTTTTAGTTTTTGTTTCTCTTTTCAAATTTCAAATTTCAAATCTGTGTTGAATTTTGTTTGAACTCAAATTTTTCCGTAAAACAATAAACACACACATGGGTTTTATTGAAAACAACAAAACCATGTGACTCATTTTATATAATCTTGAGAGTAATTTGAGACAAATAATTAGAGAAGGATTTGCATAATAGAAAATGGAGATGCAAATTTGGCTCAAGTTCAAACTATATGCATGCAATGCTCATGAACACTCATTTATTTATAAACACAAGGTTGGGATGTTACAACTCTACCTCCTTACAAGAATCTCGTCCTCGAGATTCCTAGATTTTAGAAAAGAAGGAAGGGTACTCGGATCGTAAACGATCTTCTCGTTCCCAGTGCTGCTTCTTGCTCGGAATGATTAGACCACCGAACTTTCGTGAACTTGATGCTCTGACGTCGAGTTTTACGCTCGGCTTCATCAAGGATACGAACAGGATGTTCTCGATAAGTTAGATCCTCTTGGAGGTCAAGAGTCTCGTGATCAACACCACGGATAGGATCTTTGAAGCAACGCTTGAGTTGGGACACATGGAAAACATCATGAACTTCAGGAAAGTTGGAAGGTAACTCCAACTTGTAAGAAACATTACCACGCTTGGCAAGGACGCGAAAAGGACCAACATAGCGAGGAGCTAGTTTGCCTTTGATACCGAAACGACGGACACCCTTGAGAGGAGTGACTCGAAGATAAGCTTGATCACCAATTTCATACTTCACTTCTTGATGATGGCGATCATAGTAGCTCTTTTGACGTGATCGAGCAGCTTTCGGACGCTCGCGAATGATGCGAACTTGATCTTCTCGCTTCATTGATTATATCCGGTCCAAAGAATTTTCTTTCTCCAGTTTCGGACCAGTTCAAAGGAGTTCTACACCTTCTGCCATACAAAGCTTCAAAAGGTGCCATGCCCAAGCTAGCTTGGAAGCTTTTGTTATAGGTGAACTCGGCAAATGGAAGGCACTTTTCCCAATCTTTACCGAAGGATATAACACGAGCCCCGAGCATGTCTTCTAGAATTTGATTCACTCTTTCGGTTTGACCACCGGTTTGAGGATGATAGGTCTGTGCTGAAGGAAAGACGAGTTCCCATAGCTTGTTGAAAGCTAGACCAGAACTTTGAGGTGAAAAGACTTCCACGATCAGAGATGATCTTCTTAGGAACACCATGAAGAGTGACTATCCGTGAGATATATAGATCTGCTAGTTGACTAGCTTTTATGTCTTCTCGGATAGGAAGGAAGTGAGCAACCTTGGATAGACGGTCAATGACTACCCATATAGCATCTCTTCCATTTTTGGTCTTGGGGAGACCGGTAATGAAATCCATGCCAATTTCATCCCATTTCCACTCTGGAATTGATAGAGGTTGGAGAGTGCCGGCGGGTCTTTGATGTTCAGCTTTTACGCGACGACAAACGTCGCATTCAGACAACAAACTTAGCGATCTCTTGCTTCATCCCTGCACCACCGTAATCTTTGGCGAAGATCCCGATACATCTTGGTACTACCAGGATGGATGGAGAGGGGTGATTCATGAGCTTCTTTAAGGATTAGCTCTTTGAGATCCGATTTATCCGAGCACGACTAGACGCTTACCGAAATAAACGGTACCCCGATCATTGATGGAGAAACATTTAGCAACTCCGCTAGCAATGTTCTTCTTGATCTCGGTAATGCCGAATCTTGCTTCTGAGCCTTATTGATCTGGTCTTCAAGAGAGGGCTTCACCTCAAGATTAGCAAGGAATCCACTAGGAACAATCTCAAGGTTGAGTTTTGCAAGTTCCTCATAGAGAGAAGGTTGCGCTTGCTTAACCATCAGATTGTTGCAATAGGACTTCCGACTTAGCGCATCGACAACAACATTGGCTTTGCCGGGTTTATAGTTGAGACCCAGGTCATAATCTTTTATGACTTCCAACCATCTTCTCCGTCTCGTTATTCAGATCCGGTTGGGTGAAAAGATACTTCAGACTTTGATGATCCGAGTACAACTCGCAACGATTACCATAAAGGTAAGGTCGCCATTGCTTAAGAGCATGGATCACAGCCGCAAGCTCGAGATCATGAGTAGGATAATTGAGCTCATGTGGTTTCAACCGTCGAGAGGCATAGGCCACCACATGGCCATCTTGCATCAACACACATCCGAGCCCTTGGAGAGAGGCATCGCAATAGACAACGAAGTCTTTGCTTGTGTCCGAAGGACGAGCACAGGAGCGATGAGTCAGCTTAGTTTTCAAAACCTGGAAACTTTCTTCAGCCTTTTCTGACCATTCGAACTTCCTGTCCTTCTTGAGAAGATCAGTCATTGGCTTGGCAATCTTGGAGAAATTTTCAATGAATCGGCGGTAATAACCTGCCAGACCGAGAAAACTTCGAATTTCCTTAGCTGACTTAGGTGTCTTCCAGTCAAGAACGGCTTGAACTTTATCTGGAATGACTCGCAACACCTTTTTCGGAGATAACATGACCAAGGAAGATGAGCTCTTTTAACCAGAACTCACATTTAGAAAACTTGGCGTAGAGACGGTGTTCACGAAGTTTGGTTAGCACCCGGACGTAGATGTTCATCATGTTCATCTTCGGTTTTGGAGTAGATCAGAATATCGTCGATGTAGACCACGACGAACTTGTCAAGATACTCCATGAAAACAGAGTTCATGAGCCGCATAAAAGTGGCAGGAGCATTTGTAAGGCCAAAGGACATGACAGTGTACTCGTAAAGACCATAACGAGTTGTGAACGCTGTTTTTGGAATGTCCTCCTTGCGGATTTTGATCTGATGGTACCACGATCTCAAATCCATCTTTGAGAAGACTCGTGGCACCGGACAACCGATCAAAAAGATCATTAATTATAGGAAGAGGGTATTTGTTCTTGATTGTCACCGCATTGAGCGGACGGTAATCAACAACCAGCCGCGGAATGTTTGTATCTCTCTTCTTGACAAAGAGGGCAGGAAAACCCAGGAGGAAGTACTGGGTTGTATGAACTTCTTCTCTTCCAACTCCTCTAACTGCTTCTTCAGTTCAACCAACTCTTCCGGAGGCATACGATATGGTCTCCGGGAAACAGGAGCAGTTCCGGGAACCAACTCAATGACAAAATCCACACTTCGATCAGGTGGCATGCCAGGTAACTCTTCAGGGAAAACATCTGGAAAGTCACGGACCACCCAGACATCAGAGATTTCTGGTTTAGGTAGGGCTTCAATGGTATACAACTCGGCTTCAGGGGTAAACCTTGCCGATGGAGATATTGCGGATGAAGCCCAGTACAGAACACTTTTGCCAGAAAGATTGGTCAGTACAATAGACCTGGCTGAACAATCGATGACAGCCTTATGCTTTGCTAGCCAATCCATGCCCAAAATGACATCAATGTCACTTGACTTGAGGGCAATGAGAGAGGTAGGGAACCACACTGGCCCTATACTGATTATAACCTCAGGGGTAATCCAGATAGTTTGCCAATGAGAACCAGGAGTTGTGATCTCTAGAGCAGAGGGCATTGTCTCGAAAGGTATATCATGCTTTTGTGCAAACTCTTGAGATATGAATGTATGCGATGCTCCGGAATCAAACAGAACTGTAGCTAGGATTGAGTTTATATAGAGCGTACCCATTAGGACGCTTGGATCCTCTTCAGCCTCATCAGCAGAGACATGGGTCAGACGAGCACGACAAGAGGAGGGATCAACGGAATGGATCTTGGGTTAAAGGCCAGCATCATGTACTTAGATTCACACTAAGAGAACCGAGCACAATCCGGGACCTTCGGTTCAAGTCCAAGGGGAAAACACAATTGAAGGGGTAACTACTATCTGAGTGACACGGAGGACACTGCGAGGTAGTAATCACACGGTAACTTTCAAGAAGCCATACCTAGCTTCAGAAGTATTATTCAAGAAAATTAAAAAAAGAAAGGAGGCATCCAAGGTAAGAATAAAACCTTGAAGCCTAGAACAGAATTATGTGGAACCCACAAAGTAAAAAGATCATGAGAAACAAATTTCTTGGAAAGGATTCAACGAAATGATAACATTCACTGAATGAAAGGAGCAAGATTCCGATCAACTGATGTAACTTTAGGAACACTGAGTTAAGCAACCAAGTACGGAGTACTTTTAGAGAAAACAACCCAAGCCCGTAGATCCTATAAGTTTGGAAATAACAGGGTGGAGATAAAACCTTTTTCAATCGAAACAAGGTAAGATGACTCAGCATTAGAGTGACACCAGATAAGGAGTAAAAAGAATCCTATTCAGATGCTTTTGCAAATACTTTTAGGTTTCAAGTAGTTTTCACAACTACTAGACTCAACATCGACCAGTCGAAAGGGTTTCCTATAGGCAGTCCTGCTCTGATACCAAAACCTGTCGGCACCCCGGAGGTCAGGGCTAGACAAACCCAGATATCACATCTGGCATAAGCCTAACCTAGATCTCTAGGGCCTACAGGGTGAGATTCAGTAACACAACAGTGACTCTACGACTGAAAAGAAATATATTACAACTCTTAGCAGAGTTAAGATCCAAATTTATTACACGCAGAGGTCACTGACCACAATACAACAAGCAACGGAAAGCAAATTATGTTATCTAGATAACAAGACTGCAAAGGGCCTAAGAGGCCATAACATAAGGCGACGTCCCAGCCCATAAGTCTCGAGCTGCCGCCCGAGGAACTCCAAACTACTCGTCGACGTCAAGGTAGAAGCCACCATCCGTTGGAAGGACTTCGTCTCGAAACAAAGCATGCAAGGCTGAGTACAGGGACTCAGCAAGACTTAGTACAACCTCGTTAGCAAAGCGGTTATGCGAGGCTTTATGTGGAGCTTATTTTGCGGAAAGCCGGTTTTCCTTTGTAAACAGGAGGGAGCAGAAGCTCGTCTAATCAGACCATTTTAAAAAGAGGTAAGAGAGCGATATCAACTCTAGCTCTAAGATCATCATGTTGAATCCACCGAATCTTCATCATTACCTGAACCTATCACCTAGGATCACCCCCTCGACACCCTGAGAGGGGATCCTTATCACACATTGACATCAAGTTTTACGATTAAGTTCAAGTTGTCTATGATCACGTGAATCCATCACCAAGTCGTCCATAACCGTGGACACGGCTTTCGAAAAGATTTACCCTGCAGGGGTGTACAACTTTACCCACACGCGCCGACCGACTCTTAATGCCACTATAGATTAACACACTTCCTTGGTGTGTCTGGCGAGAGGGTGGTCGACCAAAACCTTTCCCTTACTTCGCCTATTCCATGAGTCAAACTAACTAGGGAGCTCCGTCATCGTAGGTAGCCACTCTCCGAGGCGGTCCCGGTCATTATGCGCAGGGGATCCAGTTCAATGCCTTCAGCATCCTTCACCCTAGCCACGCCCTGTATGATGCACTTTGAAAACCTTTTCCACCTTTCCCCCATGCGTATGGCAAATGGAACTCGCAAACTAATTGACTCATGGGTAAGCTAGTTAAGTTCGGGCCAAGGGGTTCCCATGGGCCCCGTGTGGCTGTACGCTCAGTCTTGGTTCCGAAGGCGAGAACTCAGGTCCTAGTATCGGCGAGAACGAGTCAAATCACCACATACCCATGTGGCGGCCCATCCAAGCCTTTAGCATGTTTATTAACATCATCTCTGATCTTACCACGTCATCCTGACAAACTAGGTTCATTCGTAGCTCTGATTCATCAATCGGATGGATCAGACTTCAACAGCTAAGCATGGCTAAGCATATCATATACAAGGCCCTAGCGATGCGATCAAGCTCATCCTAGTTTTGCTGGGAGCGGTGGATCAGGAACTTTAGGCTACAAGGATAGATGGTGCACACATAGGATATCTACAACTGCCGATAAAACATATTTGAAGCGGATGCAATATGTAAGAACCAGAAGTAAAGCATTTCGAAACCATATATGAACCAGGTTAGGGCTTGCCTTGTCCCTCGTTGTTCTGGTGCTGCTCTTCGGGGGCGTTGATCTCAGGCTCGCGTTCGGTCCCTATCGAGAAGAACCAAATACCGGAAAGGAAGAGCACAATCAAGACAAGGAACAACGCAATGCACATACAATATGATGACATGTCATATTAAGGGGTTTGGGTAACCCTAGGTGCATCGACGGAAATTAAAGGGGTTCGGCTTCGAACCCCGACATATGAGAGGGGTCAAATTAGGGTTTCTACTAAGGCTCATATTTAATTGGTTCAAAGATGTATGAAACATGGATAAACAACTAGGATTTGTTTTTCTGATCATTTTGATATATAATTTTATATTTTTCTGATTTAAAATGAATTACTTATGAATTTCCAAAATTTAATTCATTTTAAATCAATTTCGTAAAATTATATAAATAATAATAAAGTTGGACCCACATGTCATAATTTTATTCTTTTCTAAAATATTTATGAAATTATTAAAATCCTGACAGATGGGGTCCACATGTCATATTATTTCTATTTACCGAAATTACGAAATTAGTTACTGGAAAAACAGAAAATGGGGAAAACTAATTTATGACGTCACGCTGACGTCATGATGACGTCAGCGGCGCCATGGCTCCCAGTGAGCTCTGGCCGGCTTGCAATCGGGCGATTCGGGCCGAAATTGGATCGCGCGTGAGGGGGAAACGAGGCTGCTCGACGCGGCCGACCATTTGGTGGCGGCGCCGCTGCCAAATGGTGGCCGGAGCGTGGCCGGCGACGGTGAGCGGCGGCGGCCGGGGCAGGTGCCCGTCGCGGCCGGAGCTAGAGGGCGAGAGGGGGCGAGCCGAGGGGATGAGGAGGAGCAGCAGCTCACCGCGAAGCTCGTGGAGGGGTCGGCGACGGCCGGGGGGCCTCACCGGCGGCGAATCGACGGCGGCCGACCGTCGGCAGTAGGCTAGGGTTAGGGTTGCGTGGGGCTCGGGAGAGCGCGGGAGAGGGGGAAATGCGGGGCTAGGGCTCCAGGGCGCGGCAGAGGGGATTTTATAGGTCGCCGGGGGCGGCGGCGCGCATCTTGGCGCCGGCGACGGCGTCCGCGGCGACACGCAGTCGCTTCCCCCATCGTGGGGTTGAAGACGATGGCCGTTTTGCAAATAACCCCCTGCGGGGTGGTTGGGCCGGTGGTGGGTGGTTGCTGGGCCGACTTGGGCCGAGCCAGGGAGAAAAGAAAGAGAGAGGGAGATGGGCTGCGCCCATGAGAGAGAAGAGAGGGGCTCTCTCTATTTTTTTTCCCTTTTCTTTTTTTTTAGTTTTTGTTTCTCTTTTCAAATTTCAAATTTCAAATCTGTGTTGAATTTTGTTTGAACTCAAATTTTTCCAGAAAACAATAAACACACACATGGGTTTTATTGAAAACAACAAAACCATGTGACTCATTTTATATAATCTTGAGAGTAATTTGAGACAAATAATTAGAGAAGGATTTGCATAATAGAAAATGGAGATGCAAATTTGGCTCAAGTTCAAACTATATGCATGCAATGCTCATGAACACTCATTTATTTATAAACACAAGGTTGGGATGTTACAATGGCGAGGAGTACCCTCGACACCAGTCATATTTGTGGACAAAAGAGATGGAGGTCGTAGAATGTGCGGAGATGACAGAAATCTTAACAATGTTACTATCACGAACAAATATCCATTACCCAGGATCCAAGATTTGTTTGATCAAGTCAGAGGAGCAGGAGTCTTCTCTAAAATAGATCTGAGATCGGGTTATCACCAGATAAAGATCAAGAAGGAAGATGTTCTGAAAACTGCCTTTGTTTCAAGGTATGGACATCATGAGTATTTAGTAGTACCTTTTGGGTTGACAAATGCCCCAGCAATATTCATGAACCTCATGAACAAGATATTCATTCCCTATCTTGACAAGTTCGTCATCGTATTTATCGATGATATCTTGATATATTCCAAGGATAAGGCTGAACATGCAAAGCATCTCAGGATATAGTGTTACAAACACTAAGATAACATCAGCTCTATGCCAAATTCAGCAAGTGTGAATATTGGCGAGATCAAGTAGAATTTCTTGGACATGTGATTAGCAAGGATGGAATCGTCGTAAATCCAAGCAAAGTAGCAGCAGTTTTGGAGTGGGAAGCACCAAAGAATGTCAAGAAAATAAGAGGATTCTTAGGAATGGCAGGATACTACCGGAGATTCATTGAAGGATTCTCCAAGATAGAGGGACCAATGACCAAGATGTTAAGGAAGAATGCACCATTTGTGTGGTCAGATGAGTGTGAGCATAGTTTTCAGACTCTGAAGGAGAAATTAACCACATCACCTGTGTTAGCAGTACTAGAAGCTGGCAAGGATTACACAGTGTATTGTGATGCATCCAAACATGGATTGGGATGTGTACTCATGCAAGATCGGAAAGTGATATCTTATGGATCAAGGCAACTAAGACCTCATGAAGTCAACTATCCTACACATGATTTAGAGTTAGCAGCAGTTGTATTTGCACTAAAGAGTTGGAGGCATTTCCTTTATGGAGCCAAGTGTGAGCTTTATACAGATCACAAGAGCCTCAAAATACTTCTTGACCTTTTTGACTTGACTATCAACTATACACCGGGAAAGGCTAATGTTGTAACCGATGCCTTAAGTCGAAAGAGTACCAGAGGAGTTGAACAAGAGCTACCAATGGAGCTGAAGAAGGAAATAAGCCAAGCACAGATACAACTTTGGGAGAAAGAAGCTCGTGAGGGACTATCAGCACTACAAGTTGCGGAAGAATTGAACATAAACTTGAAGAATGAGATCATAATGGGTCAATTGGAAGATCCATTCATCATGGAAGAAATAAGGAGGATTAATGAAGGAAGACCATCCGAGTTTAACCTAGGCGAGTCTGGATCACTATGGTTTCAAAAGAGGATTTGTGTTCCGGACATCGCTAAAATCAATGAAGTAATCCTGAAATAAGCTCATGAAACACCCTATTCAATTCATCCTGGAAGTACGAAGATGAACATGGACTTAAAGGAGTTGTTTTGGTGGAATAACATGAAGCGGGAAATTTCTCAGTATGTGGCAGAATGTCATACTTGTCAGAGAGTAAAAGCTGAACATCAAAGTCCCGCAGGACCACTACAACCTTTACCAATTCCGGAGTGGAAGTGGGAAGAGATAGGTATGGATTTCATGACCGGACTACCCATGACAAATAAAAAGAAGGATATGATATGGGTAATCCTGGACCGGTTGACAAAGAGTGCACATTTTCTAGCAGTGAATCAGAAGGATACATGTGAAAAGCTTATAGATCTCTATATCAAAGAGATTGTGAGTAAACACGGAGTTTCCAAGAAGATAGTGTCAGATCGAGGATCTGTGTTCACATATGCTTTCTCGAAACAACTACATGAAGCTTTAGGATCCAAGTTAGACTATAGCACCGCATATCACCCACAGTCGGGAGGACAGACCGAGAGGACAAAACAGATACTGGAGGACATGTTCAGGGCTTGTGCTTTAGATTTCGAAGGATCATGGGAAGAACGCTTACCTTTAGCAGAGTTTTCTTACAACAATCGCTATCAAAGCAACATCAGGATGGCACCATTTGAAGCCTTGTATCGAAGGAAGTGTAGATCACCTATATGTTGGTATGAGGCAGGATCAAGCAAAGAGCTTAACCCAGACTATGTGACGGAGAAACATCAGATTATTGATGTGATTAGGGATAGACTCAAAATAGCTCAAAGCCGACAGAAAAGCTACGCAGATCAGAAGAGAAGGACATGGAAACCAAAAATTGGAGACATGGTATACCTAAAGGTTAGTCCGATGAAAGGTCTTCAGAGATTCTGAGTGAAGGGAAAACTCAGTCCGAGATACATCGGACCTTTCAAGATATTGAGTCAAAACCGACGGTTAGCCTTTGAATTGGAACTACCGGGGAAGTTAGCCCAAGTACACAATGTATTCCATGTGTCACAACTTCGGAGATGTTTAAAGACACCAGATGAGCCAGTATCACATGAAGACCTAGATCTTCAGCCAGATTTGACTTACATTGAGAAGCCAGCCAAGATTCTGGAGGAGAACTGGAAGCAACTTCGAAACAGAGCAATCAAGTATTGCAAAATATAGTGGAAACACCATCCCGAGAGGGAAGCAACCTGGGAGAAAGAGGAAGATTTAAGGAAGGCATATCCGGAGCTATTCAGGTATTACCAACCACAACTTCGGGACGAAGTTTTCTTTAAGGGGGAAAGGCTATGATATCCCAGGATTCAAGACGATTGCGGGGTAGATTTTAGAAAGGGATGTGCATTGCATCATAAAATCTGGGGAAATTTCGCGCTTTATTGCAAACTACATCTTAGAGGGGACAAGTTTCTCTCTCGACACCAGATAGGGTTAGGGTTTCGAGAGTGCGATAAACTTGGACCTTATCCTTTCTGAACTTAGGGTTTCGAGAAGAGAGGGGAACATTTCATATCTTGTCTTAAGTTGCATGATTAAATTGAAACAAGTTGAGTTTGACATTCAAACTCAAACCTCATTAAGTCAAATTATAATACAAATAAAGAATAAATCATATAACAATATTATAAATTGGAAAATTATGAATATAAAAGAATACAAATATATATGAAAAGCTCATTAGAGAAATTTGAGCTTTATTGATCATCACATACAATTTACATTGTCTTTACAATATTCATATGAATTAAATATCACAACACACATTTCAGAAATTGGATAAATGAAAAAGAAAAGGACAATTACAAAGAATAGGAACTAGCTAAACTACACTACATAATCTTCATGAACTTCTTGATCAACATGAGATGGAGAGATCCTGTATTATCTTCTTGATCCCTGCATTCACAAATAGAAAACAGAAATAACAATTAAGCCAAGTGGCAAAGCCAGCCACTTGGCAAGATAGTCAAGAAAAGAGAAATGGGAAGGATAACAGCAACCCTGCCGAGCTGATCCACATTTCACAAGTACCAACATGACAAGTATAAGCAGCTCACTAGGAAGCATGCATGCTCACCAGCACACTCACACAAGGAAGAGTCACCACACACACATCACACCGCTGTCGACCAAGAAGTGATCAGAGGAGGAGTATATAAACTTTTCAGCATCCAAACTCTAGCTGCTCATCGACATCATCTTCTCAGGGTAAGAACAGCAAGAACAGTTAGAACAGGAATAACATCAATCCACCAAAAACCATCCAGAAACAGTTCCACCAAGAACTGCTTGCTGTTGAGCAAGAAATGGTGAATTAATCCAAGCACCAACCAGCTAGGAGGAGCAGGGCAAGCACCAACTCATCAAACAGAAGCAAAAACCTCTACACCAACACAATTTCTAGGAGCTGGAGTGAGGTATACATGAATCCATGAGCAAGCAATGGTTTTGCTCATATATAAGCATGTGCATCACACACACACACAAGCCAGTGGGTACGATTATCCAGTGATCATCATCATTTGGTGATGAACCACTTGTTGCTGGCAAAATATGGGAAAAGCCAGTAGAGTTTAATCCCAGGAAAGATTGGTTAATAAAGCCAAGTGTATCACCACTACAGCAAACCAAAGGATCCAGCAAGGGATTTGATCCACCACTAGCCTAGCCAAACTCACCTAGCAACTAATTGGTTCATTTAACCATCAGACATATAGACAAATTAGTGTCTATTTGATTTTCAACATGAAAAGCTACTGGCAACCCAAAAAAGGAAACACTCAACAATCACTTGTCATAGCACAGCAAGCCACAGAGAGGGGAGCTACCCTAGAACAGCAACTAGTTACTATCAGGGTCACTTCAACCACAAAATAATTTAGCCAAGCAATAATATCACCACCCATATGGGTTCAAAGTGAGCTAGGGTTCCCAAAAATTGTTGGCATCCCTCTAGCTCAAGCAAATCAGTTAAAAGAATCACTACTGCATAAGCAGTTCATCTCATTTATCCATTAATCAAGCCAAACTGTACAGATAAATGAAATACACAAGCAACCAGTGACATAGACACCTGCAAATGATCCAGAGGATCACTGCAAGCATTAGTAGATGCTTTATCAAGCAACAGCATGCACCAGCACAAGTTATAGAGCCACACATGCACAAAGATAAGCATCAGTCAGGCACAGACAATATAGCAAGCAACTAACAAGCAGCTGATGATCACATGATCATTAGAGCTTGCTAGAGCATGCTAGGGCTTGCTAGAGTCAAGCCTAGCATCAGTACATCAACCAGTTACTGAAATAGCCACAGATAAATAACAATTGCATCACAGAAATTGTATAAACAATTTTATAATTGTATCCAGAATCATATCACCAAGAAATTGATGCATATAGACAACAGCTAAGCCAAGCAGAGACCTACCATGAGCCAGAGCTCAATAAGCATCACACAAGTAGCACTGGTCCTTGCACAAGCAAGGATTACTCAAAGAAATTAATCCAGGGAAAGATCTGTGAATACACATGATCATCCAGTAACAGCAGCAACAACTGGAGCAACATGGCAAGCCATGAGCATCACAACATGCTCATGAACAAGTGCATGAGTGTCACATCAGTAGCAATAGCATGAGCATAAGCATAGGAGTAGCTGCAGATAGGTTATACATGCGTAAGCAGCCCAGTAGCAACTAGGAGATTCACAAAACCATAAACAGCAAGTAGAGTGGTGCATCATAGGCTAGAGCATGGAAGGAGCAGCAGCACACGCAAAGCAGCAGCATAGGCATAGCCACAGGAGCAACAGCATAGCAGCAGCACACATACAACAGCAGCACACATACAATAGCAGCAACACAGAACCATGGATGCCAAGGCATCCATAGGAAGGAGAGGAGGTAGAATAGGCAAGCGAGAAAAAGAGGAGCACACACCTAGGCGAGCTAACGATGAGCACAGCCATGGCAGCCACGGCGGCACACGCCAGACGCACGGAGGCGCTAGGCCAGGCCAAGCCATGCCACGGCAAGCGCCGCAGCACCCAGCACCGCACGGCACGTCCCTAGTCAGCACCAAGGCAAGCCTTGAGCACCGCCGGCGTGCAGCGACATTGGCGGCCGAAACCCTAGGCGCCACAGAAGGGTCGAGGACGAGCAGATGGAGGCGAATCCGTCAGATCGACGCGGACTGTTTGATGCGCCATTGCAAGACGCGTTTAACGCGCCCCATGACGGCGGCGGAGGCAGCTGGTGGCGGCCGGAATAAAGCGGCGACAACGGTGGCGACCACGGCGTCGCGGGAGCGAGGAGGCTAGGGTTAGATGAGGAGGCATGGGGAGAAGTGAGAAGCGACCGAGCGGGTCGAGCCAGGCCGAATGGGTTGAGCCCAACCCATTCGGGTTTCACCCTGACAGGGTGGCCCGAGGGCATTTTGGGTATTTCCCAAATTACATAAAAACAGAAACTTTGAATTAATATAAAAAATAGAATATAGCTCTAAAAAATAGAGAAAAATATGTAACCAACTTAAAATTTTATTCTCTATGATAATAAAATATGAGATGGAATTTTTGAGACAAATAAATTTGAACCATTGATAAGTTCAAAGAAAAAGGAATGAATAAAAGATCATTAAAAATAAACTCATATTTTTAATGATTAAATAAGTCCATAAATTATTTTGGACTTAAACAAAACTTGGAAACAATCCAAGTTAATATTTTCACTCTTAAGGAGTAATTTTGAAATTGTTCTTACTTGACACCTCCGACATTAAATAACAAAGCATCGAGAAGGGGGGAACCAAAACCTAAAAGTCGAAAGCATGCATCTTTGAATCTTTAACCATTGCCCTTATCTGACAATGATGTTATCTTTCAGAAATAGAGGACCAGGGTCAGTCCAAACAATCCAACTGCACTACATTCCAGTCGCCAGGCAAGTTCATCGCTTGCTCATGTTACTTTGAGTATTTTTACCAAATTACTTGCAAAGTACTATACTTATAACTCTTGCATGAAAAGTAAAGATACTAATTTCATAACTATGAATATGACTATGTGGTGGGCAGTGGAACCATGGTATGAGTATGGTGGAGGTTCCATTGCAAGGGTTTGTATCCATCTAGGATTAACAACCAATGTCGTCCAGTGATTCTTGTGCCGTAACAACCGTGTTAACCATAAGATCTAGAGTGGGACGGAGTAGTCAAGTGTGTTCCTTCCTCTCGTACATCAACGGATGCGCTTACCGTAGCAGTTGTATCTCGAGATAACAACCGGTGGGTGGGGATCCCATCCTAATTCCCCATGGTAATGCAGTTTATGATGGGTTGCAACGACCGGCGAAGGTATCGAGGTCGCGAAACCTGATAGTAGTCGAGGTCGGATGGTATCGAATGGATACGCTGACCGGCGAGGAACCAAGGTCGGAATTGCAACAAAGGGTGGGTGTGCGAGGTCGCGAAGGAATACAATTTGACTAGGACCTTATACCGGGCCTCACACCACGGAAGTGTGGACGGGAAAGCTGCCCGGTTGACACCAAGGTTAAGATCTCTTATGGGTAAAGCAATACACCTCTGCAGAGTGTAATGAATCGTGACCTGTCATTCCTTGTTCCGGGATTTTCAACTACGAACGCTGCCGGAAAGGAACTCCATGAATTTCTAGTAAACCGGTGAAGGCTGACGGACATAATTCTTCTGAATAAAAGCAACCTTTTGAAGAAATGATTATGAAAACCTGCATTGGTATTAGACTTTCTGGTCTAATGCCGTATCTAGTGCATTAAACACCTCTTTCCTAAAAAACAAAAAAAACACCTCTTTCCTACAATGAACTTGTTGAGTACGCTCGTACTCATACCTCTTATAATCCCCTGCTTAGATTGTCTGAATCACCTTGAGGAGGCCAACAAAGGACCAGACGGAGCAGATGGGATCTGCTATGAAGAACCAGACCTCTCTGGAGGAGTAGAGGGGGTTGACTACCTGATAGTGTACGGAACCGGGGAGCCAGAAGGAGAACAAGCTTGATCCACGAGAGTAGTAGTAGTAATCGAGCAGCACGAACTCTATAGTATTTAGCTGCTCGAGTCAAATAATGTTAAACTTGTTAAGACATATATGGTGTAAGTTAAGTAGGGTTCATCTCGAACCTAGGAGTAAACCTCTATGGACCCAGGAGGAGCTCCTAGATGATGTATATATATGGTTTGTAATATTATCTGAATGAGTTAAAGACCATATATGCTTCTGTTATACTACTCTGAGGGATATAATATTTGCGGATTGGTACTTCGCACATGTTATGTCAACGACTGACATACTACAACATGCAGTGGTATGCAGGGTCACCATACAGGCTTAGTTTTTCAATTCCATGTTCCAAACTTGCTAAAATGACGGTCAAAGTTAGGTTTGACCAAACTTAAAATGAGCATAAAAATTCAAAAAAAATCAAAAAAAATATGGAAAAACCTTCTCACATAGTCTTCTTATGTCATATACTATCGATTCTAGTTGATAAACATGGTCTACATACTGTCCAACAAAAAAACCATGTGTCTAATGTGATATCTCAAACACTGGCGTACGAGATCGAGGGTGAAGACAAGAGGTTTAGGGTTTGGAACATGAAAAGTTTCAAAAACCTCACCAAAGCTTCATTTTGGAGTGAATAAGAAGGATCCAGGCTTAGTTTTTCAATTCCATGTTTCAAACTTTCTAAAATGATGGTCAAAGTTAGGATTGACCAAACTTCGAATGAGCATTAAAAATTCAAAAAAATTGAAAAAATTGAAAACCTTCTCACATAGTCTTCTTACATGGAATAGATGTGTAGTAAACTTATTTGGCCAATTTAGACAAGATCAAAAAAAACTTGCTTTTTCTCAACAAAAAAAAAACTTGCTTAGAAATGAGGCTATTTACCCTACCTTTCGAGCTCTTTTTAGCACATTTTGACATGAGTTCCTCAAACAATGTAATCTCATGATTCCAACATCATTCAAACATAGTTCTAACATGTACTCTAATCATTCCAACATCATTCAAACATTATTCATTCAACACAAATACAACATTATTCATGAACTTTAGTTGGTTCCCACCCAATCATCTACAAAGCGTTGCGGCTTCTTTTTGGTCCTTGTGCTTCTTGCCACCACTTTGCTCCTTATGATCCTTGTGCTTGTTTCCACCACTTTGCTCCTTGTGATCCTTGTGCTCATTGCTTCTTTTCTTCTCCTCCTGGTTGTCGGCACCGTAACTACCTCAGAGCTCACTGCCACAACTTTGTTCGAACCTACAACAGAGCTGTACAAAACAAAGGGCAGTGCGGTAAGATTGTGTCAACTGATAAATGTACACTAGTATTGGAAAGATTTACATACCAAGTAGAACTCACAACCACAGAAGGTTGGACACCAACATTTGTAGCCTCAATTTGCTCATCAGTTTGCTCATCAATTGGATCATCAATTGGATCATCATTTTGATCATTTTGTGGCTCATCATTTGAAGCCTCAATTGGATCATCAATTTGCTCATCATTTGGAGCCTCGGTTGGATCATCACTTGTAGCCTCCACTGGATCCTCATTTTGATCATCAATTTTCTCATCATTTGGAGCCTCAGTTGGATCATCACTTGTAGCCTCCATTGCATCCTCAATTGGAGCACCAAAACACTCTCCAAACGCTGGATCTACTGCGTTATCACAATACTTAGCGAAATGACCAGACCCACCACACCTTGTGCACTTACGTCTCCTCAGTCCAAGTCCAGCTCCTTCGCTGCAAGGTCTTATTCTACTTTTCCTCGGTCTACATGCTGCTCTCTTCAGAACTGGAGGGCAAAGCTTAAAACCAGGGTCCACTATGTCCCATTGTTGTTTTCCCTCCAAAGCAGGGAACACATTGTCCACGGCTACTTCTAAACCCTTGCAAGCATTTGTATGAATTACCAACCCATTGGGATGTGCAATAGCCCGGCGCAGATTCTGCAAAAACCAAGTCCATCTCTCCTCAGACGCTGCCTCCAGCACACCATAAGCAACTGGAAATACAAAATTGTTTCCATCAACTGCACAAGCTGCTACTAACTGTCCTTTAAACCTCCCTGTGAGAAAAGTAGCATCAATAGCCAAATAGGGCATGCAGCCTTCCAAAAAGACCCGGCGACAAGCCTCAAAGCAGACAAAAACCCTTCTAAAGCATTCCTTGGTCATTCTCATTCCCCTCAATGTGTACTCCACAGTGTGGTGGTCAATATCTACAATACTACCAGGGCTGGTCTTCTCCACTTCACCCTTAAATGAATACAACAATTTAAAACTTTCCTGCCAATTACCATAAATAGAATCCATAGCATGTTGTTTCCTATTGAAAACCCTCATGTATGGTACCTCTATCTTGAACTTTTCTTTGAGCTTCTTCTGAACTCCTTTGTACCCACTTGATGGTCTTTTTTCACCCACCGTTTTACTTCTTCGGCCACCCATCTTGACTTGGCTCTAGTGATTGTTTCCTTCCTCAGGGTTGATTCCAGGCATGTGTGCCTAAAAGGGTTCACTTTGACCTGAACATTCGTGCTATTTCGCATTTTAGACCCGTGCATCCTCCATGGACAATCTTCAGCCGGACAGTGCACTTTGTAACGTACTTTGTCGATGTTGTCAACTTCAAATGTACGCTCTGCCTTGATGCAGTATGTCACAAGTGCATTTCTACACTCACTCATGGATGCAAAGATGGAACCTTCTTCCATCTGAGGGTTTGCAGGGTCCCATTCAATAGCTAGAAGGTCTTCGTCCTCACCCTCCTCATCATCAATCACAAAAGTGTCAGTGTCAGCCTCATCTCGGTTTTTAGCCCGACATGACCGTCGTAAATTCTGCACAACATCAGAATATAGCCTCTCTTCATCATCTAGGTATTCAGGCTCCACTTCTCTTGGGACCCTACTTCCGGTGCCCATGTTTGACAAGCCACCATGTCGCCGTGCACTAACTAAAGCTCCCCTAACTGAATTGTTCTGGCTAGAGCTGCCATTACGGCAACATGAATCTGTCCGAGAAGGTCCAACTGCCGGCACAACCACATCATTTTGCAGCCTCACATGAAATTGCTCTTTCTCCTTATGCTTAGCAAACATGGTAGAGAGCTCTCCATCATTACTAACTTTCACCCAATCACTTGCCCCATCATAGTATTTGAATTCCACTTCATCATGCAAACCCCTAGGATATGGGCCGCAAATTACCTCCCCAAATTGTCTAAAACTCAAATTACAATCCATTGGCAACCGATAATCAAACCCTCC
Source organism: Lolium rigidum (assembly GCF_022539505.1). NCBI lineage: Eukaryota > Viridiplantae > Streptophyta > Magnoliopsida > Poales > Poaceae > Lolium > Lolium rigidum. Next base: position 52,127,130 of record NC_061508.1, read on the forward strand.
TTGGAATTTCTTTTGATCCTTTGCATCCACTATGAATCGCTCCCTTCTAATGTTCACCAAGAAAGCAAACCGCAATTCCATCCTAACCAACCAAAAACAGAGAGGCAATGAGCACACCAAAAGCAAAATCAAACGCAATGAGCACTCCGTGTCAAATCGACCGTTGCACTGCACAAGAAAGCCCACTTGGAACAAGGCTTACCCCTTGGGAACCCAGTCGTGGACGCGGCGGGTCTCCGGCCCGACGCCTGCCTCGCCAAGGTCGTCGCCGCCGCTAGCCATTTCGTCGAGCAGGTGGAGGGCGCAATGGTGGAACGAGCGACTACGTCGCAAGACGGTGGGGGCAGAGCAGGTGCTGCTGGAGGCGGTGGAGCAGGTGTCCACGCGGGACGGCCACGCGGCTGCGCAGGTGGTGCCGGCAGGCACGCGGGTCATGCCGAGAGGAGCAGAACGGTGTGTGGCTGTGTGGCGGGAGCAGGGGTAGTTCGGTCTTCACCTTATTTGTCATTGCGCGGTCCTACCTGTAAGATCCGGCCCCACTTTCAGTAACGGCACGAGACGGAAACGTTTGAAGTCAGGCCACGCCTCGACAGAGCAGCTGCGCCCGAAGCGGTGACAAAATCGAGCACCATTCTGCTCTAGTGGCAAAATTGAGTGTTGCGCGGGCTCTAGTGACAAACCAATAATTAACCCTATAATATAAGAACATGTGAAGCTGATCGTTAGCCAAACTAACTAGACGTGCCAGGACGTATACACATTGTGTTTATCATGTTTGAATTTCACATGGGTAGTAGTAGTTGTCATCATGTTTAATACTTTGAAATTAATAGGAAACTGTTGCCCAATAAGTTTCCAATAAATACCAATACCGAATTCTCATGATAAACATCTACATCCAAACATGGTGCTCCCAAAATTTACTTGTTACTACTATCAGATTAGTTGCAGGGTTTGCCGGTGGTCAAAGTCAAACTGTGTGCGCTATACTCGCACACGAGTAGTAGCTTTTTTTTTTTGAATTTTCAACGGGGGGAACGGGTCCCCACCTGAATATATTTCATTCAAAGTTACCTATGAGGCTTTTCGGCCTCTACAAGATAGGGTTCAAGTGAATCGGAGTTTTACAGGGAATACAAGAGAAGAGAAAGAAAGAGGAAAAGAACTCACCCAACAACACACAGAAGCAAGAAAGACAAGGAGGTCACTCCGAGAAATCTTGGAGATGGTTGACCGATGAGAAAACCCATCCCGGCACAAGCACAACGATCACAAGGAAGAGCCAGCGACACGGCAGCAAGAGGGACATCACAGCTTGAGGCATCCCGGGGTAATCGAACGGCAATGGTCAGCCGAGACCCGGCTACGGCACTGCACCGTCGACGTAATCGAAAGGCAACGCGCATCCGAGACCACCCGGCGCGCTGACACCACATGTGTCGGGGGCGTGGCCGAAGGGGGGCGCGCGGCCGAGACGACGCCACGACGCCTGTGTGCCTACCAGCTGGAGTCGAAGGGCATCACAGAGCAGAGACACACCAAAGAGCACTCGCGCACGGAGCACCCTCACCGCACGTGGGGGTCACCGCCGTAGTCGAAAGGCATAGCACCACCGAGAGCAACCCCAACCCCACCTAGGTCCGATATACTCGAAGGGTGGGCAAGCCGAGAGCACGAGCGAAGACCACCCGCGCCAGCCACGCCATAGAGCTCCGACAAGAACCCAACGCAAGAGCCTAGCAACCAGCATGGAGAAACCACCACCACCACTGCCACGGCTCGCCTTGGTAGAGCGAGACCGCACCCATGTCTGCCAACAGCAGAACCAAGGGGCACACCAGTACAGAGGGAGCAGCGCCTCTAAAGCTGATGGTAAGACAGAAGAGGCTCAACACTCGGCACCGACGGCTCCCCCACGTGGGGAGCAAGTCGCCACCATGGTCGCCACTGCAAAACCACGGCACCAGCCAGCCCCAACGGCACCCCGCTGAGGATGATGACCGAGCACAGAGGTAGACAACCCGGGCAACCACCAGAGAGCACACCACCGACCACCAGTGGCAAGCACACCAAGGGCAGCCACCCACCGCCCAGCACCACGCCGGCCGGTAAAGTGGGCCAGCCCAGACCATCTAGCTGGGAGGCACCAGGAGCCCGGGGGAGATCCGGCACCACGCCGGGAAGCACAGCTTGGGAGCAACCGGTCCCAAAGCTTGGGAGTAACCGGCCCCCAAAAGCACCACCAACCAGCCACCACCACCGACGCCGACTAGGGCCAACCGATGCCACGCGCCGCCCGAGCCGGCCCATGCGGGCCCAGATCGGGCCCGCCAAACCACCGATCCGGGGAACCGCGACGGCCGCCGTCACCAGGAACCGCCACGACCGCCGCGGCTGGCCGCCACGCCGTCTCCGCAGCAACTGCGCCGCCTCGCTCCAGCCCGCGCGACCCCCAGGCCCGGTGATTTCGGCCCGCGCCGAGCACACCACGCGAGAGGGGAGGGGCCCCGCCGCCGCCCACAGCCGGCCTTTGGCCGACGGCGCCATCCGGGCGGCAGCGGGGGGGCCTCTCATGTCGCCCGCGGGAGCGACGAGGGAGAGGGGAGTCCCGTTGGTCGAGTAGTAGCTTGTTGCCATGTTATTCCATCACCAAACACAATGGTTGGTGGGCAGAGTGCGCGTACTCATCACACGTCGATCAGCAAAGAATATCTTAACTAGATAGCTAGCTAGAACCGACGACATGGTTTAGATAAAGCAATGACCGACTCGACGTAAACAAGCACATGGTATTCGCAAAAAAAAAAAGTAAACAAACACATGGGAAAGGAATTCCCATCGACCCGAGTACAGCACACTGCACAAGATACACGGGAAGCATACAATAATATTAATACCATAATTCAAAAGGCACCCGTAGCATCTTGCACCGTGTGTCCTTATTAGTGCTCATATAAACTCCCCGTTAGACCTCTATGGTTCAACACATGCTGAGAGAGAGAAAGAGAGAGATGAAGCCCTTCACAGTCATAGTTCTGGTGCTCGTCGTTGCTGTAGCACAATATGCCTCTCTGGCCACCGCCGCCGGTCCCAAGGTCATCATCGTCGGCGCCGGCATGTCGGGTAAGAGCCTTGCTAGGTACACTACATGCATATATATGCATGGCTCTCTGCGCTCAAGGAGACGGATGCTTCTCGTTCTTAACGTGTATATGTTTTGCAGGGATCTCGGCTGGGAAGAGGCTGTCGGAGGCCGGGATAACCGATCTCCTAATCCTGGAGGCGACTGACCGCATCGGCGGCCGCATCCACAAGACCAAGTTCGCCGGGGTGAACGTAGAGATGGGAGCCAACTGGGTGGAGGGAGTGAACGGCGACGAGATGAACCCCATCTGGACCATGGCCAACGGCACCGGAGGCCTCAACCTCCGCACCTTCCGCTCCGACTTCGACCACCTCGCCAGCAACATCTACAAGCAAGAGTGTGTATAAGTCTTATCATATAGTAGTAGCCCTTTTTGACATCTTGTTTCGTCAACATATATAGATCAGTTGCTTGCTTTTAATTAACTCCTTTGCTTATGTGCATTAAGGTACAAGTAGAATATATATTTTCCTTGGATGATCCTGTGTATACCTTGTTTGTTTTGTGGATCCAGCGGCGGTCTCTACGAGGAGAAACTTGTCGACAAGATTATCAAGAGAATGGAGGAGGTGGGAGAGAGCGGCAGCAAGCTCGCCGGCACCTTGCACCACAGCGGCCAGCAGGACATGTCCGTCATGGCTATGCAACGCCTCAATGACCAGTACGCATACACTTCGAATCTCACAACCTTCCACTCTCACTAAACTAGCTAGCTACACTACAGGAAACCATGCATGAGATCTGGTAGATTCTTTTGGGGTTTAGTCAATGAACCTTGCCTTATGTAAGTACCATGATCTTGGCCAATCTCGGCCATACTCCTTCGCCATACTCAAGGGTCCAGTGCTAGTATAGCTCAGCCGGTGGATGCCGAGGTGACCCTCGGGCTTTATGCACGCGGATCTCGATACTGTGACATTATTATAACTAAAGCCATAAGCTAATTAACGTACTCCCTCTCTCACAGTTTATTAGGCGTGCACGTACCCCTAGATCGTAAATTTAATCAAGTTAGTATTAGTTATATGTTATAAAAATTATATCATTAGAAAGTTTAGATGTTCTATTTTCTAATAATATAATTTTTGCATTATATAGCTTAAATTGGCGACCTAGTGATACGGGAAAGACTAGTAAACCTAGAGTAGTACGAGTTAATCTAGTATGATTCCCATCCGACACTCTGACACACATATAGGAGTGCTCGGTATCTAATTGGCGTGGAGTACTGTTGTTGCCTTGTCCTGTGCGTTGTCCACTGATGATATATTCTTTGTTGCTTATAACTAATAATTTATTGACAATAATTAATGGTTAAAATAAATCTCACGGTGAGCAAGGAGGAAATATTAATTGGATTGTCCTGCGATATTTACTAGCGATAGGCGACTGGTTGATGCTCACCTTTCACTCGTAATCCTATCTACACCAGCACATTACCTAATAATGGAGTATGATTCACACAAAATAGTCTAAGGCCAGATGGTCAATTCATTAGGACCAAGAAAATCATAGCTTATCCTCATTTATTACAGCATTCACAAATAATATGCATGAGAGAAGAGAGGGGGAACAAGAAAACATAAATTAGGGGAGAGGGGACTATGATGGTTAACTTTATCTATAAAGCGGGACGAAACCTATTTCGATAAGAATGATATACATCTTATAATCTCCAAGAATTTAGAGAAGTTCTGTGTCCTTATAATGCCTAGCAGAGAGATTGCGTTACAAAGCACATCAGTACATTTACCATAATTAACAGATCTTCACGTACACATATATAGTGAATGTTAGCAAATAAGGACCACTACTATGTCCAGGAGCATAGTTAGAAACGTGAACGACAGAGTGCAACATACAATTTCGCACTCCTTTTGAATTTGTTCAATATTATTTCCACATGTACGTCCCTGCCACCTCTATATTTTCGTTACCGAGATAGAGCGGGATGATTAAAGTGAGATCAAACAAGATCAGTGAAATGCTAGTATTATATGATAGCTACCCCACCGGAGAACAAAAGAACAGCCTTGAACGAAGTACTATAGTAATACTTTGAACCAAAAGCCAAGGTAGCCAAGCTTTTTGAACGTGTCTAATACTCCTTTGTTCATAAGTATGCCAGAACTTTTGTTTTGGTGGCATGGCAAAACAATAAATGAAAAAAAAGTGAGGTGGTACTACAACATAATAAATATACAATGCATGAAATATAAAACTGCTGGAACATACTTTATCAATTCATCTACCTCAACCAATGAATTCGTAAAAAAATCATCTACTCCTTTCAATCTCTTTTAATTGACTCGAATTTAGTACAACTTTAACTAAATCCAAGTCAATCTATACCTAATAATAAAGAAAATAACGTTTCCGTGGTTTGGTCCGTCTTCGTCCGTTGTTTCTTGGATGGTCCGTGAAATTTTCGTTTCATCGGTCGCGTAGAATCCGTGCAAGATACGATATCCGATCTGTTTTGGATGATCTGTTTCAGAAAGGGGTAGCCTAGCTAAACGCGCACGACTAGCTTGCAAAGTCCAATTGTACGTCCGCTTGGGCCGGAGAGTAGGTATTGCAAACCGAATTCATCACGAAATCATCTATCCCGGGCTCCAATAAAGCCGCACGATCACACCAAAAGTCAAGCCGCACGAAGGCACTCATGAAGGCCTGCTCTCGATTCTCGCCTCGCCGCCATAGTCCGTGTCTCCGGACCTCCTTTTGTCAAGCAGGGCAGGCCATGCCGCAGGCGGGCATCGGCCAACACAGTACAACGTGGGTCACGGAGGATTTCTGCAGCGGTATAGCGGACAACGCTTTACGACACCAACGTCAAGTCGCTGACCATGCCGGCGGAAGGAGGACTAGAGGAACGCCACGAAAGAAAACCCGTCGGGACCAAGAGGCCAACCCTGGCACTTGCACCAGATAGATCATGGGCTCCGCGGGCGGCCATGATTTGTAAAGGAGGAGAGAATTTCAAAAATTAATAAGGAGGGGCGGCGTCGCGGCGAGATGCCAATGTCGTCGAGGATGCGAGCAACTTGTGGGCGCCGGTGAATGACATGGTAGATGACACGCTGGGACGCGTTTCAGGAGACATCCTGGCTGGGCAGTAGTGTTACAGCCGTGCTTTAATCAAGATGGAGGAGCTGGAGCCGTTCGTAATGGTCCCTCCAAACAGGGCGGTGCAGCAATTCGGCGCCACGAGCTCAACTGACCATGGGACGACGGTAGACTTCAAGTGGTTCAACCCCAATGGCGGACAGGTGTCAATCGCAACACCTGCAATCTGTTTACAAGAATCCACCTCTCTCATGCCATCTGAATCCGATCTGTTGTCGTTCAGGGAGACAGGGACACATGTCTAGGTGGCTGGCCGAAGTCGGGTTCATGGACGTTGTCGATGGAGTGCCAAAACCTCGTCAAGCTTTTCGGCTAGATAAACAACCGCTTGAGAGGCGCTCGGGCCACTACTGGAATCCCACGGAGGCATGTTCCTCCCGTAAGGACCTGATGACCTAGGACGGCGTTGGCGCAGACCTTCTCACCAGCATCGGCAAGGAAAAACTTCGCCATTGGCTAGAGACGTCGAGTGGATGGCGAGCCGGGTGAACAGAGGCAGGGGCTGTGCTGGCCATCCCCACGAGCTTCGCCAAAGGCCGGAGGCGTCAAGCGGTCGGACGAGCGCAGTGAGACTGTCGAGACGCCGGCTTGGCACTGTCCCAGCTCCCATGCATGGTGAGGCCAGCGAAGGAGGGGCTACGCTAGGCCATCGGCCGGAGGCGTCAAGAGGTTGGGCGAGCGCGGAGCTATCCCAACCCCCACGGCGAGGCCTGACACTGTCCTAGCTCACGTATCTGTACGCAATACGTCACCATGACATCAGCATGATGTCATCGTAGAAGTGTTGATCCGTGCACTCATTTCCTTCATTCACACACAAGTACTATCGCTGCGGCCCGTCGCAAATCGCAAACCTAAAAAAGCATACTCGAGTAAAATTCTGCCCCGACTCTTATACGAACTCTGCTCGGCGACAGATAAACGGAAGCATAGGATAGGACAGTCATATTCTTTTGCGAACAAGGTTGCTCTGACTCCTACACAAGCTCTGCTAGGCGGAAGCAAATTTGGTGCTCATGAGCACCAGTGCTCTCAGTTTTTAAAATATTTAAAAACTGTATTTTTGCATTTCAAAAAATTATCATATTTATTCCATGAATATATACACATGTTCTAAATATTTATGCAAAGTTTCGGTGGAAATTGCATAGTATTTTGAGCTACAGGAAAAAAAAACAAATTTGTGGCTACGTATAGATGTATATATTTGTCAGAAATTTATCTTTTTTGTATAGCTTAAAATATAACATAATTTCCTCTAAAATTTCTACCATACCTTCAAAATATTTATATGTGTGTGGGTATTTAATTTCATTTTTTTTGAAATCCAAAAAAATATGATTTTAAAAAATCAGGAGCACTGGTGCTCATGTATCAAATACACTTTTCGCTGCTAGGCGCCCTATAAAAAGGTCTTGAATCCATTGAGGCATTGATCGAAATCACAAATCGAAAACAACGAGAGTGAAGTTGCCTAGCCCGAAGTTCCTTCCCAAGTCCACATTGCTACGCGACTCACGCCGCAGGATCCGCCCCAGCTCAACGTTGTCGCCGTCACGACGTGTAGCTCTTCTGCCAACCGGAACTCTCCGTCCGCAACACTGCTCCGCTGCCCGAAACTCTCTATCGGTCTGTCCGCAATGCTCGCGTATGTGCTCCACAACTACGACACTACCGGAAACAGTAAAGACTTCTTTACTTAATCTTCATATATGTGTCATATATATCTCTGATGTATTATTTTAAAATTTTGGCATTAGGTGATTCTTTCAACCTTCATAAGTTCATACTTTATTATGTAAATCATTAATAAAAATAAAATAAAATGATTATATTTAAAACAACATAGTTGATAAAAAAACATTGATGTATAAAGATTACTCCCACCGAATCAGGACAATATCGGAGGGAGTAGATAGAATACAAAGTGATCGATTTTTTTTAAATCAACCACCTTTGTTCCAAGAAAAATCTAAGTGTGGTGTCAAAGAGAGAACATGTTAATACGGATGATTTTCTAGAGCGTTTGTGTTTTTTCCCCTGTGCAACGCACGGGCACATTTCCTAGTTAGTACTAAAAGAGATTGAAAGAGATTGGAGGGAGTACCTCAGTTTACTCCTCCAATATGTTTCCATGGGTAGCGTACACACTTGCATTTCTTTTTATATTTCATTGTCATGTAATTGTAATTCGTACCTACTGCAGTATGCCTAGCGGTCCATCGACGCCAGTGGACATGGTGGTGGACTACTTCGAGCACGATTTCGAGTTCGCGGAGCCACCACGCGTGACGAGCTTGCAGAACACGCAGCCTCTCCCGACATTCGACAACTTCGGCGACGACGTCTACTTCGTGGCCGACCAGCGCGGCTACGAGTCGGTTGTGTACCACGTCGCTGGGCAATACCTCAGGACCGACCGCAAGTCCGGCGCCATCGTCGACCCAAGGCTCAAGCTAAACACGGTGGTGCGCGAAATAACCTACTTCCCGAGCGGCGTCGCGGTCAGGACGGAGGACGGCAAGGTGTACCGGGCGGACTACGTCGTCGTCTCCGCCAGCCTCGGCGTCCTGCAGACCGACCTCATACGGTTCAAGCCGAAGCTGCCTTCTTGGAAGATTGTGTCCATCTACCAGTTCGACATGAGCGTGTACACCAAGATCTTCCTCAAGTTCCCCAAGAGGTTCTGGCCGGAGGGGCCCGGCACGGAGTTCTTTCTCCACGCCAGCGAGAGGAGAGGGTACTACCCGGTGTGGCAACAGTTCGAGAAGCAGTACCCGGGGTCCAACGTGCTGCTGGTGACGGTCACCGACGATGAGTCGAGGAGGATCGAGCAGCAGCCTGACAGCGAGACCATGGCGGAGGCGGTGGAGGTGCTCAGGAAGATGTTCCCCGGTGAGAATGTGCCGGACGCCACGGAGATCCTCGTGCCCAGGTGGTGGTCCAACAGGTTCTTCAAGGGCACCTTCTCCAACTGGCCCATTGGCGTCAACCGCTACGAATACGACCTCATCCGGGTACAAATACATCCATCTTGGATTTTAAATAGGTTGCCCTCTGAATTCCATTGACGTAACATAATTTCCTGTTTCTATGGTATACGTAATTAATTCAGGCTCCTGTTGGGCGGGTGTACTTCACCGGTGAGCATACCAGCGAAAAGTACAACGGCTATGTCCATGGAGCGTATCTTGCTGGTAATTTACAAGTTTCTCTTTCGTTTTTGGGTTCTTGGTACGAATACATGAGGTATTCACATACCATGCATTGTCTCTTCTCTAGGTATTGATTCTGCTGACATCTTGATCAACTGTGCCAAGAAAAAGATGTGCAAGTACAATGTAAAGGGGAAGCATGATTAATCCAAAGGTAAATAATAGTCCTCCTACTAAATATTTAACCCACTAGACATGTACTACAAAATAACATTTGGACCATATAGAAAATTTGTTCCTAATTAACTATTGTTCCCCTCCTTCACAATTTGTTTTTTCCATGGTGCAGATTAGCCGCCAAGTGAATGAACAAATTAAGAAAACTCCAGAAGTTGCCGTTTCTCAAAGACTTGTCGGTGTTGATCATTGTCCAAGTGATTTTGTCTGGCACCCATATTTTGTTCTCCTTGAGAAGAAAATCGTTTTAGGCTTAGTTAGCAGTTGTATTGATTTTCTTATTTATCGGACTTATGAGAAAAAAGTTGCAAAAGGTTGTATTGCCAGAGTATTCCTGATTTTTTAAATAAAATTCAAATAAATTGCATTGTCTAATTGTTGTACAATTTTGTGGACACATCCAACAAATACCATACGATGCAGTTTATAAGAGACGTGGTAGCACTCGATCACCAACACCTAATTTGCTTCACATTCAATGTGTTGTGGTGCAAAGCCTAAGTGTCGTTGCAGATTGCTATCCACCGAGCTACAAAATACATCGGAGGTATGCTTTCCATCACACAGCATGATGTCTCGACTTCTAAGAACGCACTATAATGCTTAAACTGTTTTAATGATTGTATATAGTGGTTGCGCCCAAGAGAGATTTCCGAGGATGGTAGAGATTGTGTGCAGCCGTAAAGTTGTAAGGTTGTGATGCACTAATTGGGTGATCCCTACCCCACCTTATATAGGTGACCTACGGTTAGAGTTACAAATCGGTTTAGAGGTATGAATCATAATCGGTAACAAACTAGTCTTCCGGTATTTTGGGTACCTGCATTCTTATCTTGTAATCCAAGTTTATGAGGTGAGTTTATTTTGTAATCCTATTCTGAGTCGTCGGCCGGTCCCACCCTATGTGTAATAGGACGTCTTTGAACTCCTTGACTATAATATGGGTGTCCATGTCATCGTCAATCTGCATGTTCGTGCTCTCGCTCTACCATCATTGTTCTTTCTAGTTGTGATGCTTTCGGCTAATCCTGTTTACTGTGTGCACGGCCGTCCAGGACAGCAACCTCTGGAACCTCGCCTCTTGTATCCTGAAGATAGTCGATGAGGGTTTTGGGGAGTGTCTCAGCACAACTTCTCATATTCTCCTTCATCAACTATGTATCACCATGCCGAGTGATGTCCTCAAGGATGTTGTTGAGGCCACCGCTGCTGTTATTGTTGCCACTGCCACGCGTGCAACTCCACGTGTTTTGTCTTTCGACATAATAGCATATCATCCAATTAACTCATATGTGACTCTTGTCATACTATTATTTTCCCTTTCTTGATTATTGCAGATGCAATCAACGTAGATTTCCTTGGTGTGTGCATGTCTAATTTACCTATGCTAGTGAATCTCAAGAACTTTGCTATGATAATTTTTAGTTTGATTAAATTAATGTGAAAATTTCTAATATTTGAAAGCTGGTGTGGTGCTTACAGAAGACTATACCAGCGAATAACAACTACAATTCTATCTAGACTGATCAAAAAATATATGGAGAAACAGATATGGTCGGATGATCTTCGATAAGGATATTATTTATCTATTATATATTTAAAAAATGCACTATATAATTAGAGACCACACACCGTTCTTGCTGAAAGTCATCATACGTCGATGCAATTTGGACGAAGGACAGTCGAACATTCTAACTATGAAGCAAATTCCGCTGCCAAATTCTCCTTCAATAAAAGAAACTCTAGTGTGTGGGTTGATCTATTTGACTTTATTTCATCTATGATTGTATACAAGCGCTGCAATTAATTATTTGATGAATACTGTACTTTTCCGTTTAAAAAGATCCACGACGTGGAAATAGTTTTAATCCACTTAGAAGGTAACACGAAATGTTTTTCGGAACTGGTTTATTTCTCATAGTAAAGGTGTGTTTACATGCCACATGAATATATTTTGCATTTTTCTATACTATTTTTCTATTTCAGACATTAGAGCATCTCCAACAGGCGCTGTAAAACGCGCGCGCGGCAAAATACCTGCCAGTTTGGCGCGCGCGAGCGCTCGCGCGAAGCTCCAGCAGACGCGGGAAAAAGGCGCGCGCGGTAAATTTTTTGCCGCGCCCGCGCGTTTGCGCCATCCCACGCGGGAAATTTGCCGCGTGCGCTGCCGCGCGCGCTATATAGACGACACGCGCCAACCGCCTTCCGCGTGTCTCTCCGCCTCTTTCCCCACCGCTCTCGTCTCCCGCGCCACGCGCCACCGCTCTACCTCCGCCGCCCGTCCGCCTCCGCCTCCGCCTCCGGCGACATGCCTCCGCGGCGCCGCTCCGCCTCCGGCTACCGCGGCGTCCGCGCGCGGCCGAGCGGCCGCTTCGACGCCGAGATTCGCTCCGGCGAGGAGCGGATCCGACTCGGCACCTTCGACACCGCGCATGAGGCGGCGCGAGCCTACGACGCCGTCGCGTGGCGCCTCGGCCGCCCCCGCCGCGGATGAACTTCGACGACGTCCGGACGCGCGAGCGGCGGAGATGCCGGCGCGCGCCGTCGCCGATAGTCACGCGCGAAGAGCGGCGCCGCCATCGGGAGCCGGAGCGGCGCCTCCTCATCGCCGAGCGCGACGAGGCGATGCGCGTCGAGTGGGCGCGGCGCTTCCCGGAGGACGTCGCCGCCACGGAGGCCTTCTACGCGCGAAGGAGGAGGAGAAGGCGGCGATGAAAGCGGCGAAGAAGGCGAGCCGCGAGAAGCGCCGCGCCGAGTCCGCGGCGAGGAAGAAGGCGAGGGCCGAGGCGGCGGCGAAGAGGAAGGAGGAAAAGAAGAAAGGCGCAGGGCCGTCGACCGTCGTCCTCTCGTCCTCCTCCTCCGACTTCCACTGGACGTCGACGTCCACGCCGGTGTCGGAGACGACCGCGAGCAGCTCCGACTACGGCCGGGAGTCCGACGAGTAGTCGGACGAGTAGTACTAGTATTTTCTATGTCGCATTTGTATCGTCGCACTTTAATATATTCGTATTTCGTTCAAATTTCATAGTTTGTTTGATGAATTTTAAAAAAAAAAACGGTCGCGCGCGCTGCAAAATAGCGCCTCCGGCGGAGGTGCGTTTCCGCACACCAACGCGCGCTGCAAAATGCAGCCTCTGCCGGGGGCAAATTCGCTATACCGCGCGCGAACGGTATACAGCGCGCCCAATCGCCGGTATAGCGCGCGAGAATTTGCAGCGCCTGTTGGAGATGCTCTTACTAGGTGGTATATCAGGCTTCCGTTGAGAGACAACAACGTGCTCTAGAACACTTTATTTTTACCTTGCGTTGGCAAAGAACACGCACTCAAAAGCCCATGCCCACTCAGACGTATAACTCGTTGCATGGGCTGGTCTGGACAATAAAATGCGATGAATTGGGCACTGTCTGGTCGCTTTCAGGCCCAGTTCCAGCCTGGGCATAGGCTCAGATATCTATAGCAGCCTGTTAGAAAATTAACCAAACAATCAGAGTGGCGCAGCGGAAGCGTGGTGGGCCCATAACCCACAGGTCCCAGGATCGAAACCTGGCTCTGATACATTTTTCTCTCTTTTTTGTGGTATTTCTTCTCCCTCCCTTCTTTGTGTGATTGCTTCTACAAATTTCAAATTTCTAGCAAGTAACAAAAGCGTTAGAACTGTATATATGAACTCCTTTCCAGCGACCACGTAATTCTCGTAACTAAAAATATCCACTATAATTTACACGGTTTGAAATTTACGTGTGGCTTTGTAATAAAAAAGATAGCATACCTTTTTAGACGTTAAATTAGTCAAGCATCTCATCTTTCGTGTGTCCACAAATGCTTTCACATCCTGCCATATGAAAGCCAAATTATCCGCACACACATTACGTAGAGATGATTGGTTGCGTTCGAATTGTCCCTCGCGCTCTGATTGAACCTCCCTCATTTTTGCTCACCTCACACTTATTTAAGAAGATGGAGCCACACATACGGAGAATGATAATGCGTATTATTCTCGCGCATAATTTTCAAATTGCTATCATCGATGCCATCTATTACCGTTCGGCCAGGTTCTTCTGCTTCTCAGCACATCTTATCTGGAATGTGGTTGTCTGTATAACTAGAAGGATGCCCCGCATGCTCAACGGAAATCTTGTAAGAAACTCTACTATCTAAATAAAAGGGTATAAAATACATGAAACATGGAGTTGTCAATATGAATATGCAAATTTTCATTGCTCAAAATAATCAAGAAGCTAAATTTCATTGACATGAAATTGTTGTATATCCGATGACTAAAAATTAGTGATGTGGACAATTCCATAAAAAATATAGATAATGTGGATAACTTGCATTTTAAGATAGATCGTCATTAACAAATATCTATGGAGATGACATGGGACAATTAACTAGCTAAAAGAATAGATGATGTGGATTGCATCCATAAAAAGATAGACTAACATTTTGGGGTTAGTATAAATTAGTTGGCACATGAAGTGTGATGTGATATGATGTGGTTGTGCGATTCTTACGAGTTGGTTGTTTCACATTAGGTGGATTTTCCCTTCTCGTCTAGCAAGGTCTCCAAAAGGTGGCTAAGAGCATCTTCATCGGTGCCGCCAAATCACCCCTCCTCTCAATAGTCTATGGGAGCGCCCACTTGAAAATGGGCTCGAATCGGCGCCCCCAAAAGGATGTTGGCAGTGTACGCGGCCATAAACTCTTTCCGGTAACCTCCCGTTGGACTCGACCCATAGGGACCGACTTAGGGACGCCGGCACATGCAGCCACATAGGATTCGCTCGGAGGCTGGTCCTAGAAGCGGCACACACAAAATCCATAATTCTACTTACCTCTCCCAGTACATTCTCCCGCCCTCTACTCCTCTAGCCGCCCAATACATGTCGTCGTCCACCGCTGTCACCACACACCCATGTTATTGTATGATGCCTACAAAGAAGCCGCCTCAGAACGACACGTGTTAAGCAATTGCGCAAGAAGCGGCCGTAGAGAAGTAAGCGCGATGGGAGACGGGTTGCCTCGACAGAAGATAATCACACTTCACCGCAGTAGCTAGCGTGTTGCCTCCTAAGTTCAAAAGGTGGCGATGGAAGTGACATCGATGGAAGCAGTATTCCTTGGAAGCCACAACCATGGGAGCGTCGGGGGATATGGTGTCCTAGAGGCAGATAATAAAGAGTGTTTATTATTATATATCAACAGTTCATAATAGTATCGTGCCATGCTAAAATTGTATTAGTTGAAAATATTATTACACGTGTGATATTGTAAACAAACAAGGGTCCTTAGTGAGCATTCACAAAGCAGCTCAGTGAGGTTAATCGATGATCGAGATTTCCTGATCATGTATATGTTATTGACAATGAAGTCGTATCATTGAGTGAATGATATGATGGACATTCCCAAATATAAGTGTTGTAATGTGATCAAGT
Source organism: Lolium rigidum (assembly GCF_022539505.1). Classification (NCBI taxonomy): domain Eukaryota; kingdom Viridiplantae; phylum Streptophyta; class Magnoliopsida; order Poales; family Poaceae; genus Lolium; species Lolium rigidum. The sequence goes on from NC_061508.1 coordinate 52,142,232, forward strand.
CACGAAGTTCACGTTACTATATATGTGAAAGCGTATTAATTAGACGGTTAGACCATATTATAATCATTGTCATCAGAGGCTGATTTGACTGCATTAACCGTCACACCATAACATGGTGATCATAAAGATGTAGTTGATTCTTCCAATGGGACAGGTTGAGCCGTTCAGGTGTGATTCTGAGTTTTCAGGTTGGGTAGAGTCTGCCCCCACTTTGTAACTGAATTTGTTGCCAGCGATCTTACTGCGCAACTGGGTTAATGGAATCACATTTTACCTTTTCAAAAAAAAAGAGTGGGATTTGTTCATCCACGAATATGATACTAATTAATGGACCCACTCAATGAGACTACATCCAAGTTGCAAGTTTGCAGCACATGACTAGATCACGAGAATGAAATCGAACAGAATGAGTTAAATAACCTCGTCGATAACAAGATTGAATTAGGTATAATGATAATCAAGTCTGTAATGGTTTTTTAACGATCACAACTTCGTAGCATGCATTGCATAGGGGATGCCTCACGTAATAGATTATTTTCATATCGACGTGTTAATTTTTTTTTAGAAGTAGAATAGATAGATATAAATTCTATGTACAGATACATATGCTACATCATATTACGCTTTAAATAAATAAAATAGTACTGTACGTAAAATAATACGAGCTCTCATCGAGAGTCAAGATCCATTTCCTCTCTCCACCGTCCCGCCCCGTACGTTCCTCTTCCTCTTCCAGCACCTACCCCAAAACCAAATCCCACCCAAATGCGGCTCTGAACCAGTGAAGCAGTACCTCCGTGCCCTAGTGCTACCGCCATCCCGTAGCTTCGCATCACCGCCGGCGCCTCGCCCCATCCACCCCCACCGCCTCCAGCGAGAGCCGCCGCCGTCGCCGTTCCCGTTCCCGTTCCACCTGGCCGCGTCCCTGCTGCCTCGACTCCGTCCGCCGTTTTGGCCACTGGTTCTCGAGGTACGAGCATTCTGTCCTCCACTGATTAGTTAAGCAAACCCGCCACTGACCTCCAGGAATCTGGGTGCCCGCCGGTGCGCACTGTCTAGATCCGCCGCCCCCGCACATTCTTGCTTTCACTGTACTGCATTTGTTCATGTGAGATTTGGGTTTACTCAGCTCACCCGATTCCCTCCCCTCAAAGGGCACCCAGATTGTGAGGTTGTGCTGGATTCGGTGTACTGACGAGGGTTTGAGGTCGAGCAAGCTGGGGGGCATCTCAAACGACCTCTCTTTGCTGGCAAAATCGCAGATTTCGGTCTTGGAGGAGTAGCAGAAGCGGGATGGAGGTGACCGAGAAGAGCGGCGCCGATTTGGAGGAACCGGAGGAGAAGAACCGGCCCAGCGGGCACGACCAGCAGCCGAGTTTCGACGGACGCCGGTTCTCGCCGGAAGCTCATGTCGATTCGTCCACTGACGCGTTGGCCGCCATGGCGAGCACGTTCCCTCCCAGCCTATGGAATCACCCGCCCGGGCAGGGCTTTGGGCTGGGGGAGAGCAACTCAAGCGCCATGGTGAATGGACATCAGTTCTCCTCATTTCTGGGGATGCTGTCGGCGGCAGCTGTGCCCACCTACTCAGGCGCCCCGTCTGGGTTCATGGACTGTGGAACGAGCTTTCCTGGATTAAGTGGGGGTAACCTTGGAGCCATGATGGATCACACTTTCCCTAGGAACCAGCCTCTGGGTAGCTTCCAGAACTGTCGCGAGCCATCCACGGAGATGGGTGTGGACGTGGGCTGCAACGATGCATCGTTGACTGGTGATAGGCAGCATGGAGATACAGAGGGTTCGCATGGTGCTGATGCCTCCAACAATGAGTTGAGCAAGCCGGAGTGCAGCGGCGGTGCTAGCCAGGATGACAGGCCTAGTGTGTCTTGTGCCAAGAAGAGGAAAAAACCAGGCCAGGTACCTTTTTTAAAATTTATCTCTAATATAGCTAAATTTGTGTGGGTTCAGATGGAGCTAAGAATATGGTTTGCTCTTGAAGGATCGTGGAGTCAAGCAGGAAAAAGATGATGACGATAAAGGTGAACCGAAGAGGCCTATTGTGGCATCCAAAAAATCCAACGGCAAACAAGCCGAGGAAACTTCTGATGCACCCAAGCAAGATTACATACATATCAGAGCTCGAAGTGGCCAGGCTACGAACAGCCATAGTCTTGCAGAAAGAGTAGGTCCCTAGTTATCCTATTAGAATTACCCTTGTCAAGTGATTTTTCCACCCATTTAGTTTCAATGATATCGCTTGCCATACAGGTTCGGAGGGAAAAGATTAGTGAAAGGATGAAGTTTCTTCAGGATCTTGTTCCTGGTTGTAGTAAAGTAAGTGACTTACTCCTTTTTTGTTTGTTTGCTTCTTAACTGTCTGCATTGTATTGCCACGGGAGAGCTTATCTTGAATGCAAAGTATAACTTTGGAAGTCAGCACTTCTTACATATGTCTTATTCCACAATCCACATTATTGTCATTACCTATTTTCACAAGCAAAACTGTAAACCAGGTCATCGGTAAAGCCGTTATGCTGGATGAGATAATCAATTACGTTCAATCACTACAGCGGCAAGTTGAGGTATGACGTTTGCAATACTCCTTTGCTGCTTTTGCTGTCTGCTGTGATGTCCACTTCCTGACCCTGTATGTGCATATTGTGCAGTTTTTGTCGATGAAGCTTTCAGCTGTCAATCCAGCACTGGACTTCAACATAGAACGCATTTTGTCCAAGGATGTATGCAATCCCTTGCCAGATATATATAATATAGGTCCTTCAAATTTTATTTTATTTTCCTCATGCTTATATATGTTCCATTGTACAGTTCTTTCAGTCTCAAGGAACTGCATCGTCTGCATTTGGCTTCTTACCAGACATCGGACATCAGTTTTTGCATCCACCAAAACATTCTCAAGCTGCGTTCCACAGCATTGTGAACTCTACTGATGCATTTGGAAGAGTAACAAATCCGATGCAAGGAACTAGCAGTACATTCAAAGAACCCACACATCAGGTTTGTCCCATGCCTTACTGTGCCTATATTCTCATTTGAAGCTCTTTAAAACAAATTATAGACAGATGGAACTTAAGTGCAATAGGCAGTACCTGTTAGTTTCCCATAAGACATAGCGCAGTGTTTTATTTTTGGTGGTTTTTGAATTACTAGTTCATTACTATGTTATTGAAAAGATGGTGCCTACTAGGCTTCCATTAGATCCAGTGCAGTGTTGTAATCTGTGGTAGTTCAAGAACTGCTAATTCATTAGTGTTATTGCCAAAAGAATATGCACATAAGATTTTGGAAACATGTTGATCCAGTCTATATTCTTCTGCTTCATTACAATCGAATGCATCCTCTTATGGTTTGAACATTGGACAGGTGCCTAGTAATTTTGATGGAGAGTTCCACAACGTCATCGCGACACCCTTTACCCTTTTTAACGACCAAGAATCAAATGGTAAACCTTGAGCAATAGATTCCACCACTAAAGCAAGACCTCACAATGCGACATGGGATTTCGACTGAACTACATGTGAGCTTGTTGACACTGTTGTGCCAGCTCACAATTGAGCAACCCAAAATGCTTTATTGTTGATTTCGCATTACTGGAAGCAGCAGGTGATATCCTGTAAAATCCTTTTCTTCTGATGTGCCATTTGCCACTAGAGGAAGCTGCAGACCTGACTACCTGGACGCTTAAATGGGGATTGCAACAGCTATATTATCCTAGGGAAAGTTACGTGTATAACTATTGGTAACTTAACTCTTTACATCATGATGGCAAGTTCCATTTTGCAGGAAAGTGACTATCTGGGTAGCATTTAGCTCAGATCCAATAATATTGTAAAATGCTCCCTTTCCACTAAATTGTACACTCAGTATAATCTTATTACAGAAGTACAATTGCTAGTTGCTGGTGTTATGAGGCGGCAAAAAGGTTCTTTGCTGCACTTGCTATTGTGTGTTTCACCACAACAAACACTGACCACCCAGTTACAACAGTTCACTGGTTTAGGGTTAGAACCGTTAACAAATAAGCTTGATTTGGCATGTGAAGTATTTAATTGCCAATTTCATGGCAGAAATGCGATGGATCTTGCAATCCTACTGTCACAATGGAAGGATTGTTACAATTATAGCCTTACATGTAACTTTCGTTCACATCTTTGCCCCCTTGCGTGCTTGGCGTGGTCATCAGCAAGGACATCAACTAACTCTACTTAATCTGGTTCCCCTGAGACTGACCAAGTTCACCTTGCCCCTCTTATCAACCAGTGAGGAACTCAATTTCAAGTTCTCACTGATAATTCTTTATCCATCCCCATGGGTTTTGGGCCCAAAGTTGGACGCTTTGAAGTATCCATGACAAGCTTATCATGGAATGGGTCATTCCTAAACAACCAGCCTACTGTATGTTCAGAACGTTCATGTATCTCCGTGTTTGGGTGCCCTCTGCGAGCTTGACTTTGTAGGAGACGACGGAAAGAGAGTTGATGACACCGAGGTTCATGCTGAAGCCCATGCTTGGTTTGAAGTCCGAACTGAGTCTAGATCCAATAGTCCGAGCCTTTTTCATAGCCTTGTCCACAGCAACCCTGTTCTACAATCAAAAGCCGGGGTTGAGAAATGTCAACTTTTATCATTCTCTTTCCCTATTCCTCCTAATCCTAGTCCTAGACTGTGTTTAACAAATAAACCTTCCAGATAAAATTTGTGATGGGATTGTATGGTGTGGTAGGATACCATTTTTTCTAACATGCGCATTTTTCCATTCGCCCCCAATGCATCATTTTTCAGTGATATGCTGAGGAGCGGCCGAGCGGCAACTCATCTTTAAGGGGCGATGTTTTGTACTGGATTTAGGGCAACAACCGCACAATGTATTGCAATAATGAGCTAGAGTGGGCTAGTAAATTAAGCACATGCTGTTTAAGTTCCCCTCTGCAACCTTTTCTGAATTATGCCAAGCTACACACTTTAAGCAATTTAACACATTTATACGTTTTTGCACATCCCTAATTTGCATCATCTCAATGATTTGAAAAATCAATGATCACAGGTTGTGAATTGTAATATACTGTTGTTACTTAATGCACACCCTAAATTTGCATTGCACAGTTTTTTTTCTGAACCATGCAGTAGAACTGCATGTATATATACTAAGGAGAAAGAAGAAGACCCATAGAAAGATCAGAGTACATAAATGACAGGTTTAAAGGGGTCGACCCAAAGGAAACAATCAACTATAAGCTACAGCGGGAGACAACCCGAGTCTATATGTTGGGTAACAGGAAAGCGACCTTTACTTGCTACACATTTTACCATAAGTTTTAATCTGCTCAATAAGAATGTCATTAGGCTTGTAGATATTACCAAAGACTCTTCCATTTCTTTCTCGCCAGATGCTCCACAGTAAAAATATGATATCTCGTGCCAATTCTTGTTCTTCGGCACATCACCAATGACACTTGAGCATGTTCTTTCGACGGAGCCACGGTGCTTCACGTTGGCAACATCACATTGGAGGTCCTGTAATTCGTCAGATAGTGTTGGCTTGTGTTGCTTTGACGCTTTCACCGTCAGCTACGCGGCCCTGGGGCTGGTGGTGGCTCCGGAAAATCGTCATTTTATTTTAAGGGTGTTGGCTCTCCGCTGGAGCGCGTTCTTGGGACTAGTGAATGTGTTGCGGAGGTCCGGAAGCTGGACCAGCGTCTCCTAAAGCAGTGGCTAGACAGGGAAAAGCTTTGTGAGAGATATCCTAGACATCTTAACACTGTCCAGAACAAACATGCTGTTGTTGCCTCTGTTTTAAGGGTAGTGCTTTACAATGCTGAGTTATGATACAGTCTCATTGGTCAACACTTACATGATTTAACACAGATAACAAAATTACAGATTTGATATCATCAACAAAAAATATGTGTTTAGATGTGACCTATATACTTCATGAGGTTTTACTGTTAGTAGTTTGTATTCTACTTTGTTTAACTATGGAATATAGTTCTGTTAAAACTTCCAAAAGATTATGAAAGCTTAAAGTGCCACTTAAATTAAGGCATTCCTTTGGTATCTATGTCTAGGGAGCGTAGCAATAGAAGCATTATTATTGCCGTGTAATCTGGTCCCAGAAATCAAAATGATCTACCATTTAATACCAGATTCAACATTTGACGGAACATTGAAGATGAGCGGATAAGCTACGAGTCAGATTTCTGGCTGAACAGAAATCTGAGAAGGTGTCCTAGCAAAGGTGGGGACACCGTTGTGGGAGTTGCATTGCGGTAAATCTTTGCCCGATGCCTCATAATCCTAGTCATGTAATGTGCATTGGTGAACTGTACTAAGGTTGATTTCGCTGCAACAGGAAAGAAACCATTCCAGATTAACATTGCACATTTGGTATGGTGAGTTTACATGTATCTCTACCATCGTAGTATGTTCCCTGTAATTTTCGCAGCATTTTTTCTCGTCTTTCCTGCTGCTTTTATAGAGTAGTGCGTTCAACATAATCAATGAGTAAACAGTACAACAGCTGCTTTCATGTGATTGGCGTCGCAATATGCCAATTAATGAACTGAACTACCACACTCTAGTAGTCTTTTAGACTAGTCATAGTGGGAGTAACATAGAGTAGTAACATGGTGCATGTTACTACCCTATGTTACTACCTTCATAGTGGATAGTTACATATATGTGGTATCATGCATGTTATATTTATTAGATTGTAGACTCATCTTGTCTTGAGAAGTGTGATGTTATGGTAGTAACATAGCTAGTTACCACCTCACTCTCTTTCTTCATTTATTGTCATGCCATGTCACCAAAATGTATTGGAGTGTGTGATGTTACTACCTATGTTACTCCCATTATGAGCAGTCTTAGCCAACTCTATTCTGAAGCAGAACTATTTATACTTACTGCAATGGATACGTTTTACAGCTCGCCAGATATTTGAGGAGAACTAGTTTGCATATATAGAGCAATGTTTCCTGGACTTGTTCCCTACACGCTGATCTTATGTATATGATGCAATCCTACATCAGACAATCTTGAAACTCATGATTGACAGGTTGCTCTAACCTTGAAGGCACCAAATTACTGACTCTGAAAAAGGCTTGCTGTCATCTAACCACAACTCTATCTTCTTACAGCATCCAAACACTAATGCATCAGAGTGATACAGAATACACCCACGATTTCTACAACAACAGAACATCAAGCTGATAGATATAAGTATTACAAAAGTGAAAATACATGACACCCAAATATCATCCTGTAGGGACGAATGCACAATTAACCATCACCATCACCATCAACATCAACGGCCGCCGATGGCAATCAATGAGAAATGCTCTCCAAATGATTCCTCTGAAATCAGGTTCACCTCGCCCCTTTTCACTGCTGAAAAACCGGAAGTACACCAATACAGATTTTCTGTGTTTCTCGTCTTATCCAAAAACCATCCTTGCAAGTTTCCTATGTTTTGCATTTACCTTTTTTGTACTTGCGTATTAACTGCATCCATCTTAAACTGGGATGCATTCACCCTGTATCTGTATTTCTGTCATTCAATCAAAGACTACCCAAGAATACATATAATTTTGCAGTACACACCTTCATTTCCTGATCAGAACCTCACCAACCAGCCAAGACAAACTTTTGTTAAAGAATATTTGCTATAGCCTACCTGAATTACACCCTAAGAAGAAAAACAAGAACCAAAGACTGTACACAATTACATATCATACACAGCTATCACTCTTTAGTTACATTCCATCTGCAGAATTCTTTTTACCTCTTTCTTTCTCTCTGTAATCTAGTTACATCAAACAACGCACCAGCTAATGGAAGATACAAACCCATGACGGCAAGTCAAGACAGAACAAAAGAAGGATGTACGCTACATCTCGACGGAGTCGTAGGTTGTGGAGTAGTCCGGTATGCGGTGCAGGCGCCGGAGCACGCTCTCCGCGGCCTGCTTGGTGGCAGTGTCGCCCTTGTGGAAGGCGCCCACCAGCACGCTCGGCAGGGCGCGGTCCGAGCTTACCTCCTTGACGCATCGGTCGCTGCCGTGCTCCAGGAATCTCTCCAGGGTCCAGAAGCACCGTCGTAGCACCGCACCGTTGTCTTGCTCATCATTGCGGTGCTGCCGCAGCGCCCTCAGCACGTGCCGTGCAGCGTCCTGCTCAGCAAGCACGGCCACGCCGCCCACCACGTCCACGTCGCCGTCCAGGAGCGTGCAGAGCGCGCCCAGCGCGGAGTCGACCACGCGGCCGTTCTCGTTGCTCTCCAGGACACCAAGGAGGCACTCGACCGCGCCAGACTCCACCAGGCAAAACGTGGTGTTCGGAGAGCACGCACCACGGTGGACAGGGCAGAGGCGGCCATGCGCAGGTGGTTTCTGGTTGTCATAGACCCGGCCAGTGCGCAGGCGCCTGAGGATGTTCTTCTTCTTGGGGCTTTGTTCTTCGGGCAGTTGCTGCGCGAGGATCAACGACTGGTGGCTGAGGTTCTCGAGGCCGACGGCTGCGAGCTGCTGCACCTCATCACTGCCTGACGGCCGCACGAGGAGACCTGTGAGCACTGAGGTGAAGTTGTGGTCCATGGCTGACAGGAGCACGTCGGGATCATGTAATGTTGTCGTTAGCCGGACGAGTATGCCCACAAGACCCTCCAAATACGGCTTCGCATGGCGGCTCGCCCGCACCCCACCACGCTGCATCTCCTCTATCTTGCTTAGCATGGTCGGCACAGTGCCCCGTTGCAGCAGCGCGAGGTTCAGTGTTAGATGCTGATAGGGTAGCTTTGACAGGAGTGTCGCAGAAACAGCGTGCCGCTCTGTGATCCGCCCCAACTGGCCTATGCTTTTGATTAGCCTGTTCAGCTGCCCAGGCGCCTTGCAGAGCTTCTCAGCAATGGTGTGCCCCATATGTGGGGACAACGCAATGAGCAGCTTTGTCGCGGCAATGCCAAGTGCTTCGCTAGGTGAAGTCATGAACTCAATCACAGTCTGGCTGCTGCCTTGCTCCTTCATGACTGATACCACCGTGGATAGCGGCTTAGGGAGTGCAGTGAGTGCGAGCAGCACGTGCACGATGTTGAGGTTGAGGTCATCAGGCATGGAGGACTTGAGCATGTGTGCAAAGTTGTAAACCGAGTACTTGGACGTGATAACATGACCTTCCTTGTTGACAACAATGACGTCAGGGTTCATGCCGGATTTGACAATGTTGGCGAGCACTGCTGCAGCCTCAGTCTTGTACCCCATGGGTTCATCGTCAATCTTTCGAATGAACAGCGCCTCGACCATGACCGGAACAGCACCTGCATCCACGAGTGTCTTGCCGTTGGGGCGGTGAGAAGAGATTTGAACTAGGACATCAAGTGCCGCCTTGCAGATACTAGAGTTTCCGTTGTGGACCATCTTGATAAGTATCTCCGATGCGCTCCCAGCGATGTTGATGGTCATCTCCTGCTTCTGAACTAGTTCCCCGAGGTACACCACCATCTCCATCTGAACATCTTCAGATCCTGTTTTGTGCCTTTCATGTTAGCTAATGGTAGTATCATGGTGAGTGGTTGCGATGAAAAATACAGTAGCACGATTGAGAAAAGCTCCCATTCACTACCAGTGCACGAGTTCCAAATTGACCTTAAGACTTTGAGAGATCAAAAACAAAGTTGTACTGCAACATTGTCAACTGTTGAAAGATGGGCAGTACCTTACACTGTAACTATTCTCTTATAGAAATTGATTGAATGAAATGACAGATATTATTACTAATACAAGGGTATGCTTTCTGTTACCCATGTCTCTAAATTTATATGATCGACTGAAAAATGAAAGGAAGTCAAGCATGTTTCGGCACCGGTACAAGAAATTACCTTCAACGAGATGCCTTTGAAGAGGGTCTAGGTAGCCACTTTCAGCCATGTACTTGATATTTTTTGGGCATTTCTCCAGATTCGTGAGAACCTCTCCAGCCTTCTCTGCAGCAATTGGATCATCGGAGTCGTTGAATTTCATCGTGGTGAGAATTAGTATGCTTCCAGCAGTTGACCCGATGTTTTCTAACAGTAACTCTGATTTTGAAAGCTCTACCAAGAAAGAGATGGCCGCATGTCTTTCATCAGGATTGCTACTAGAAAGCAGCTTTATTGTCCTTGAAACGGCTCTGGTCTTTGCTATGATTTCCTGCATGCCAGGATGAGATATGTGAGATGTTAATACTATGTATACAGGACAGTTGGAAATTAAAGCTGGGTTCGGCTGTTCATTTGAGCGTTTCAGTAAGATGTAGATAGTATTACTTAAAATATATGCCGCATGGTCAGGCTAGGGAAAAGATCGAATGCCACAAATGCTGAAACATTTTCGGATTTCCTTACCTTTCCTGTGTCACCCTTGACCAACAGGCAGAGGAGCTCTAGCGAGTCGCAGCGTATCAGTGCATCCTTGTGCTCCAACAGCCGTGCAAGGAACTTGGTGATGCCAATCTTATGCATCTGCTCCCTGTTTTTCCTCCTCGTACTGGCGAGCAGTTTCAGCTCATGTATCGCCTCAAGTACCATAGCCTCTGTGCTTGCCAGTGAGAGCGCAGTACGCGCGATCCTGATCCTTGTTGCTTCATTCCTCATGATCCATTCCGCGATTGTGCTCTTCAGCGGAAGGTTACTCCTCAGTGTCTTGCTTTGCATTGCAATTTTTGTGACTGGGCAGATCACAGGTTCAGAATCATCCGTAAACTTCTCAAAGTACTCCTCAATGGTTCTCCTGTCATACGCCACACCGCTTTCTGTTGTCACCGGATCAACCATGACCTTATTTGTCAGCGGACAGAAGAATGAGTCATACAGTGGCTCGACATATTCTGCGACTTCAGGGAGAGAACTGAACGACTGCCCACCGAACTCATGGGACTCATGATACATTCCCTGCAGGAAGTCCACCAACCTTGGCATGTCCCCATCATGCAGCGCTCTCCTCTTGGGCTTCTCATTTGCTACAACTATCGGCAAATCAGTCTCTGAATATGCATCACAGGAACGCTGATCATAAGGATGATGGCCATTTCCGGTAACTTGACGGTCTGTGCCCGCTGTTGCGTGTGCAGACCTGTTGCTCCCAAATGCTGAAGCAGGTATCTTGCTGAGCTCATGCCCGATGTTCTTTATCACGTTGTCAAGGTCCTCGGTTATGCTCTGGAGGTCCTCGTCCATGAGCTGCTGCGCGACGGCGCTGCACCTGGCGACGAGGTCCTTGGCGAGGTCGACGTTGGCGGCCAGATACTCGACGACTACGTGCATCGCATCAGTCGAGGAATCCTGCAGCTCCATTGTTGTGGGCGGGGGCACGCGCTGGAGACGGCTGCCCACGTCCATGAACTTGTCTTGGTCGATGTCGGTGGCGGTCGCCACCGCTAACATGTTGGCCTCGGAGACCGCCGCCACGGAGTCGGCGAGCGATGCCTTCCTGGCCTGTCCTCCGCTTCTCTGAAAGAAAGTACATGTCAGTCAGGCCCATGTCAGTACATGCCCCCAATTGGGATGACTGATGGCAGACTAGTTGTTCTCATGGACAATGATAGTTCAGAGTTCAGACCAGGAAACTGTAAAGAAAGAACCGGCAGAGTATCTTGGCAAAAGCCAAAAGGGATTGATTCTAGAACCAATTGGAGAATATATGATACAGTGCTGGCTACTTTCCCCAGTATGATTTCGAGAAATCGCGTCTCTCTTTTGAACGAGTGAGGATTAGAATATCAAATTACTGAAAAAATTAGCAGCCAAATTACAGGTTCTTTCTATGAACTGGTTGAAATTGGAAAAAGGAAATGCATCGAAACACCCCAAAGAAAGAAAAACTCAATTAACAGTTCAACAACATATTTGAGGAATTGGCACGGCCTGAGGCTAAATCCACATCTGCTCCAGCTTCGTTTCTAGAGCTAAAACCCCATGATTCGCTTACTATCGTCGCAGCACAGCACGGACATAAAAAAGCAAACTTTTTGGGGAAAACATAGACGTGTTCTTGACACCACCCTGAACTGAATCAAAGAAAACTCAAAACAATCAACCAGCTCGCCACCAGCAGAAAAGGGGGCTCAGCAACTCGTACCTGCATCGAAGGCCCCCCAGGAGGTCGGCCCGTCTCCTCCCCACTCGCTGCTCCGCCGCCGCCGCCGCCTCTTCACTGCTCCAACCCCCTCGCCGCTCGGCTCGGCTCAGCGCGGAGGAAGAAGAATCGAAAGGAGCAAAAACTATAAATTTGAGGGAGAGTGGGAGGGAGCGAGAGGGAATGAAATGATGGGAGACCGCGCGGCGCGGCACCGGCACGGAGACCCAGTCAGAGTCAGGCGAGGGTCAGCTCCTGAAGCAACCTCGCTTTGAGATGGGCAAAGCCAGCCATCTTTTGAGCGGAGTTTACGGTACTACCCCTGCACCTGTGTACAAAGTGTTGTTATCTAGGTAGTGCGCCGCAGGAAGCGTACAGAGGTTTGACTTTGCTGGGAGGCCAAGCGATGTGCTCGACTGCCCGGAGACCGATTTGTTTTTTCTTTGCCTACCATTATATAGGTAGCCATCCTTCGGGCCGGGCCTAGCAAAGCAAGGTGCACAAGACCAAAGCCTAGGCCCGGCCTGACCCAGTTATTGAGTCTAAAATTTAGGGTTAAAATAGTCGTTTCCGATAGCTGATCTCTTGCATCATCGGAACATGGCCACAAATTTGAGATGCACCCTTTGTGGAGCTGCAGATTCATGGAAACATTCACTGTTGGAATGTGCGATGGCTAGGAGTGTTTGGGCTCTAGGTGAGGAGGAATTGGTGTAACATATTTTTGCTTCTTCGGAACCCTCATCGAAGCATTGGATTTTCTCTATGATGGAATCACTCTCGCATGCAGATTTCACCAAGGTGCTAGTATGGATATGGGCAATTTGGACTGCCCGGCGGAAGACTATTTACGAGCAAATATTCCAAAGTCCTTTATCCACTCACCTATTCATCAGGAGCTACATTTTTTATCTCCAGCAGATTGTGAAGCCCAACCCTCAAGTGCATGCTCATCCAGCCACTAGGCAAGTAGGAAGCTGGCTTGCGCCACCTACTGCTTATTTTAAATTCGTGGTAGATGGAGCTGTCTCGCGGGTCATGCAATCATGGAGCTGTGGGAGTCATATGTAGGAATCATGAAGGTATTTACATGGGTGCATCTGCAATTGTCTTTCCTAGGATCTCTGATCCATCTATTCTTGAAACTCCTGCTTGTAGAGAGAACCTAGCCCTTGCCAAGGACCTAGGTACAAGGAAGATCAACATTAGTTCGAATTGCCAAGGTATTCTTAGAGATATAGCTGACAATTTGGGAGGAGCTAATGCATCAGTTGTCAAGGAGATTAATGAGCACTCACGCATTTTTGATTCGGTCCGTTTCAACCATGAAGGTAGACAACACATTTCTGAGGCTCACTATAACACCTCGACTACCCCCGACCGGGCCTGTTACCTCTGGCAGCTCTCTAGGATCTCTAGACTAGCCACACAGACCAACACATGTATTTCCTGCGCACTTTTTCCTTACTCGTGCGCACCCGGAAACTACTTCCCGGTCGGTCACCCATCCTCAAATTACTCCGGGCCAAGCACGCTTAACCTCGGAGTTCTTTGCTGATGAGCTTCCGAAAAAGAAGTTGCAACTTGTTGGTATGAGTATCCTATCAATCCTATTGAGCCCTAGGCCAGGATTTCACACTCATCCCCCTTAGAAGATCGACGCCCTCGTCGATCAGCCCCAGGCCAGGAACGTCCCCTCTTGGCACTTGTCCATGCGTCCAGTGTCAGCACATGTGCCATGTCGTATGCCACCCACACCAGTCATGCGCCACATGCCCAAACCCCTGACCCGCACACGCCCGTGTAACCACGAGGGTCGGCTCTGATACCAAATGTAACATTCCAACCACCCTCGGCCGGGCCTGTTACCCCTAGCAGCTCTCTAGGATCTCTAGACTAGCCCCACAGACCAACACATGTCTTTCCTGCGCACTTTGTCCTCACTCGTGCGCACCCGGGAACTACTTCTCGGTCGGTCACCCATACTCAAATTACTCCGGGCCAAGCACGCTTAACCTCGGAGTTCTTTGCTGATGAGGTTCCAGAAAAGAAGTTGCAACTTGTTGGTATGCGTATCCTATCAATCCTATTGAGCCCTAGGCCAGGATGTCACACTCACAATCTGGCTCGTGCAGCGATTTCCTTTGATCCAGGGCGCCACCTGTGGCTCTTAAATCCTCATGATATTGTACCAGTCCAACTATCTGTAGTGAACATTATTGGTTAATAAAGTGGATGGTTATCTCAAAAAAATGTATGTGTTATATAAGAACCAGGATTTGGTCGGGTTATTAGTTCTCAAAAATAGTACTACCCTCTGTTTCGAAATGTAACACTACTAGGAAAATATCTAGCTACAATATCGTGGTAGTGGTGCGCCACTGCTAGCCCTCATACTAATGGCGCACTATGTCAGGGGTATGCCATTGGTATGCCTGGGAGGGGGCTGAAAAATTGAACCACATAGCAGTGGCGCACCATGTCTTGGTGCGCCACTCATACCTCACATACTAGTGGCATACTACGTCAGGGGTGCGACATTTGTATGTCTGGGAGAGGGACCGAAAATGGGACCACATAGCAGTGGAGCACCATGGCTTGGTGCCCCACCCCCCGAGTGGATCATCTTTGCAGTTTTGAAAAGAACAAGAAATTTATAGAAATTTTTTTAAAAAAATCCTTTGAGATGGCCATGTATTATGTATTCTACCTATTAGGTATTTGTATGGAAGATGTATGGAGTTTGTTTGGGCCCACACCAAGTTTCGTTTTCATCCTTGAAGATCACTCCCCGTAATAGTATGGTTTATCCTATGATTCAAAGCTATAAAATAAGACATTGCGATCTTTATCATGGTTCTTCTTCGAGTTCTCATGTGCGCTGGCTCACTATTGAGATTCACGTAACTCTTTGCACGTTGATTTTTCAACCACATGATATGTGCTCCTTGATTCAACCGAACGGCTGCATTCCTTGTTCTTCAATCTGTACCATTAAAAAGTTGTCATTGGGTAGGGTATTGGTTAATCCAAACCCAAATTTTGCCATATCCATCTGGTTTCAAATTGCCCATACCCAAAATAATTGGGTATTGCTCAATGGATTTGGGCAATCCATGGATGAGAGGAAGTGAGCAGGGGCTCAATTTAACGGCAGGTCCTAGGATCTCAACTGTTCGTGTGACGCAGCCAACTGCTCGTGTGATGCCACACCAGTTTTTTTTGTAATTCTTTTATTTTAAATGTGTGCATCCGTAAGGCCGCTAGGGCAATACGTTGTTGCATATGTTGGATGTATTTGGTATCTTGATATTAATATATGCTCCTTATCGAAAAGTTGATAAATTGGAGATCCCTTAATTATCTTGTCACCAATCATGTAAAACCCACTAGGAGGCACTAGGACCGCTTTCAGGGAGGGGGAGGGGGACTCTCTCATCAAAATAAAGACCATATGACAACCAAATCCTTTGGTTGACAATCAGATCGACCATTATTGTTGCCGCACCAATGGATTGTTCGAGATTGTCGATCCGAAAATTTGTGCCGTTTGCAAGGACCTCAACAACAATCAGATCTCCTTTGTATCCCTCCTCAACAATGCCATTCAACTCCCAAAAATTGTTCATATCCTAGCCATGCTAGGCAACTTTACTCTGGATGTCTCCGATCCCAATTCCAACTCCCTTATTTGGATCACTGCATCCCCAATTGCATCCATGGATATCCTCACGACTCTCCCTGCCAATTTTGTTGTTGCAAACTGCTTGTTCACCATACAAGTTTGGAAGTTAGTTATCTGTGCAGGTTTCGAGGTTGGTTCATGAGACATTAAGCAGTTGATGCCTGCCCACCGGTGCTTGTGCCCGAGAACGACTCTTCCATCGACTCGTGGTGGAACGTTTTACTTGTCGGTGTTCGTTCGTCATGAAGTTTGAGTTTTTGGCGGGTGATGACACTGGCACTAGTGGGGACTCCAATGATATTTTTTTATTTTGGTGCGTCAATTTTATAATTTTGTGGCGTGTCGGCCTGTGATGCCCTAGGTATAGCTTGGCTAGATCGGGACATTAGTTATTGTGGTTTTCACCGAGTTTTCTCTAGTTAACATGATAATCTTGTTTTTCATTACAAGTAAGCAAAGTTTTTTTCTTGTTTTGAAAAATTATCCTACTGCCAAATTATCAACCCGTATTATAGTATAAACACAAATTTACACGAAAAAACATAAATGTTAGTTTGCTTACAAATATTTTGCAACGGGCAACCACTTATCCGAAACCCTCGTATTTCATATTCTCTCTATGTTGATTTACTGGGAGTACTACATAACTGAATTGTACTTCATCCGTTTCATATTAGTTGTTAGTGGTTTTCCAAACTAAATCATCAACTAACAAATACAACTATAAAAAGGAGGGAGTAACATTTCCAAACGCCACGAATCGTGTATATACTCGCATCATAAACCGTGTTTTCGAGCTAGCTACCTGAAAAGTGCGTTGGCGGGCAGTGAAAGAAAGTGCTTGGAGAGACAGCATTATAGCAGCAGCTTTTAGCTGTCAGTCGACCTGATTCATGGGTTCTTGGATCATACGCTTGGGTCCTTTTTTGTTCTGTCTGCTACTCGATTTGCCTCATCATGAAGGCATTGGGCATGCATGGCGGCATTGATGATTCCGGATTCGGTGGGATGTGGAAGCTCATTAAGTCGACCGATCTGTGGGTTACAAGTTCAGTGTTGATCGACACGACCGATCTGTAGAGAGGTGAGTTGGGCAAGGAACTCGGTGCGGAGGGCAATGCTGTGTTGTGAGAGCTGTAGTTATTAGGGTTAAGAAGTGGCTGGGATTAATTACTTGCTAAGTACATTCTGCTGGAATTCTATGTTATGTTAGACTACCCACAATGGGAGTATCATAGGTAGTATCATGCATTCCATGCATGCAAAATGCTGATGTGGCAGTGTAATTAAGGATGAGAGAGAGGGTACTAGTATCATAGGTAGATCATCGTATCATAGCACATACTACTAGAAAAATTAATGTCAAGTAAATCTTGTACATATATTTGCATTGAGATTCTACAAAACAATTAATATATGAAAACTGTGATACTAGTATATGATACCATGCATTGTGGAGATAGTAACATATAGTAGTATCATACGCATGATACTTCTATATGATACTATGCATTGTGACTAGTCTTAGTACGTACTCATGCCCCCACAAAGAAAACTTAAGAGCACTAGCAGTACTTGCTCAAAGTAGACGGGTGGTACGTAAGGTAAGTAACAACCCGTGTTAGTGTCCACTCAGGCCAAGCCGAACTCAATTCTAAAACGCCGGGTTAAACGGTGGAGAAAAACTCTCCCTTATATATAGTCACAACTCTTTCTCGTGAGAACATCTCCTAGAGATGACGAAGATGTAAAATAACCACTATTTATGTTACACCGGAGGGGAAAAAAACAACTCCATGATGTAGATGCAAAAAAGTGGCAAAAAAATTTACATCGCGATGTAAAATTTGTTGCACCACGTGATGCAAATCTATATCACCTTGGTGGTGATGTATCGCATAAACCGGTCACCCGCGGCGGCCCAATTGCCACTTTGGCGTTTTACCCCACTGCCCTCCACCCCTAGCCACCGCCGCGCCACGCCGCGATTAGATCAGGACCCGCCGGTCCGTGTTGTCCCCCCTCCCCACTCCCAAATCCATCGCCTCTGTCGCCGAGCCGCGCCCGACGATGCTTCCCCACCGCCGCCCGCGCAGCAACGGCTTGCACGGCGTGCAGTTGTGCCCCTCCGGACGTTGGGAGACCGAGAACATGCGCTGCGGCGACCGCCTCTGGATCAACACGTTTGAGACGTCGGAGCTCCCAACCTGCGCGTTCGACGCGCTGGTGTGGCTGCTCGACGGCCCCCACGATCGGCTCAACATCCCGAAGCTCCAGAGCCACGAGAAGGCTGAGTTCCTCCCGCCGGCGTTTGAGGTGGTCCGCCGCGACAAACCGCATCATCTACCGGGAGTACATGCGGATGGTTGTGCGACAATCCGACGAGGCGGACATGGCCGGGTACTGCGCCGCGCACCTGGAGAACGTCCACGCAGCAAGCCACGGCGGCGTCCGGTGCAACAGCCTCTACGCCATCCTCGATCACCGCTGCCGATTCGACTTGTTGGATGATCTCCTCGGCGACGTTGATGGGGAATCATCAGAAGAGGATGATGGTTTCTTGGACTTGTGTCGAGTGTCTAGCATATATACGGTCGGATGACGAAGTGTTGAACTGTCAGTATCTAGTGTCGAAGTGTTCAGTGTCGAGTGTCGAGTTATTAGTGTCGAATTGTGTCTAGATTCTTCCTATGGTTATATGAAGTATCTGCGTCGAGCTATGTATGTTTAATAAAGTTGACAATGTTTCATTTCATTTGAATTATGCCGAAGTTTGAATTTTTATTTGAAATTTTGTAGGGTCACTATGAAGGTAGTAACCTAGACTAGTAACATGTCATATGTTACTAGTCTAAGTTACTCCTCACTATGACCAGCCTAAGCAAGGTGGGACTAAATCATGCCTCCACCGAGTCCTGCAGCAGTCCTGATATCCGGTACAACTTAACGAGCGGATAATTTGTTAGAGCAAACGGGTTTGGAGCAACCAAAATGTGTGGCACGTGATAACTTATTTTAACTTGTTTTCATTAAAGTTGTCATCCCACGTCGGCTATAAATAGTCGGACAGCTACGGAAGACTTAAATCCGAACTTTCTCGCGTTATAATTTTCCCTAATTATGAAACATTCTCCAAAAACACAATTGATAAGGATTTGCTTGAGCCGAACATTACCTTTTACGATTAGACAATAAATAATAGATCGCGTTACGTAGGTACGGAGTATGCACGGATGAAATGAAGCAAACGAACGCTCCTTGAACTGGTCAAACTCGCATAGGACCTCTTGAAATATTTAAATTAGCGGCTGATTATTCCCTGCCTTAATTAACCTTTTCTGATACCGAATGAACTTTTTCGCCGACCGCTTATGGTTGACATCGCGAGAATAAAATATGGACACGACGGCCAGTGCTCGATAGAGACGCAGAACTTGCCTGGGACTGCACGGATGACCTATCCCGTTCCGTGTGCCAACTGTCAGGGGCTACAGCAAGGCTGCAAGCTAAGAGCAATTCCAATAGTATAGCCAACTGTTGGCTATAACAAGATGTCATATCATTTGTAATTATCATATAGCTAACATGTACAATAGTTGGCTATAAGAATCTGGTACTTTACTAATATATGGCCCACCTTTCACTCTCACAAGGTGCCTAGGAGCACGTGCAAGAGCTGGCTATTGCATAGTAGCCCACCTCCCTTCTCTCTCCTCTTCTCTCTCCTCCAACTCATCTAAAATATATTATTTAATGTCTTATAGTCAGCTGACTGGACTCTATTGTACTTGCTCTAAGACTGCTTATAATGGAAGTAACTCAAGATATTTTGATGACATGGCATAACAATAAATGAAGAAAGAAATGAATGTGGTAACTAGCTATGTTATCATAACATCACACACCCCAAAACCAGGGTCGGTCCTGAGATTTTGGGGGCCCGGGGCGAAATCAGATTTCGGGAGCCCTTAATAATATCAGTAAAATAATAATTACTATTTTTAGCATGAATAAATGTTACATTGAAATATTTAAAGTGAATCCAAACACATTTATAACCGACAATTTATAGATATTAGTTTGAACTATCAACTCATATTTCTTTCAGCCGCCGCCGATGACATTGCCTTAGCTTGAAAAACTAATCTCACCCGAGGGCTTTAGAATCTACGACCGATGCATGCCTTGCAATTTGACATCACCACGATAGAACTCGTCACCAATAAAGACGAAATATGAGATGACGCATATGAAATGACTAAGTAGATGTTTTTTTTCCTTATTCTAAAAAGTGGGAAAAACAAATTATCGCTCCTATCCTCCTCGATTTGGGATCTATAAACTAAACAATATATTTGTATATGTATATAAGGAATTTTACACACAAAATGCATATAAAAGAAACATTTATATCACATAATTTATGCATAGTGTATTAAATATTCGCCCCAACATCATGACGACTTCGTTGGCCATGGCTGAGGGTCGGTAATTGGTAGTCTCTAGTTCTTGTCTAGCAAACGGCTAAACTGTGTCATGCACGGAGAATTATATCCGTACCTAGCCGTGGCTATTTGCAATCCTTTCTTTGCCAATTATTATAGAAATTGATGATGAAAAAAGAAATGCATACGACTTTTTTACAGGAAAATGGGCTTCGACTATGTGTTTGCATTTTCTCTCTTTTTTCTGAGCTGAGCGTCTTTGCAGTTCCTGGATTTATTTCTTTTGTTAAGATAAACATGTCTGTGATTCATATCTTGCAACCACGGTCCAACACATGGGGCCCATCGCACCTAAAGGCTTGGTAACCAGCAAAGCAAAAAAAAAGGCTAACCAACGGAAGAAGGCCTAAACTAAGAAGGAAACAAGAAAAAGGCCCAAGTTCAGAATAACGCTTCGTCGTCCTCCCAACCGTGAGAAGAGGAAGTAACCATCTGCTCTAATGGCGCACGTATGAATTCCTGTATCGTCGTCGGCTCGTCGCTAGCTGGAACTTGGGGGTCTCGGGGGCCCGGGGCGGCCGCCCCGCCTGCCCCCCTCAGGGCCGGCCCTTCCCAAAACAAGATGAGTCTACAAATTAATAAATGAGACATTACATAATACCACCTCTAAGTTACTTTCCACTATGAAGGTAGTAATATAGACTAGTAACTTATGCATGACACCACCTTATGTTACTCCCCACTATGAGCAGTCTAAGAGCAGCTCCAGACACATTTTTAAACAGTTAGTACTTAATTGTCTTTAGGGTGTCGGATAGGTAACCGCGTTCAGCCGAGTTCCTTAAATGTTTTTTCGATCTGGCACGTCTCAATACTGTGTCTTGCATTTCGAGGTCGTCTCCGCTTCACATGGTTTCTTGCGAGACGTTGGAGCGAGACGTTGGACGCAACATTTTCTGTGTTGCCTCCACTGTAAAATACCATCCACCGTCGCTCCGAGTCAACATTCGCCGCTCGTCGCACTCCACCACCACCTCCATGTTGAAGCCGGCACACTCTATCACCACACTAGACACGAAATGCTGCTCTGGTTCGCCATGACGTACTCCACGTTAGGCCTGAATGGCTTTAATGCAACACTATCGCCTTCTTCACCTCCATCACCACCTCCGGCCGAACCCGCGTCATCGTAGCCCGAGCCCGAGATGGAGCTGGTGCACAACGAGGATGACATGGTGGAGTTCTCAGAGCTCGGCACATAATTGATGGACGATGCCGAACGTGAGGCGACGGAGAGGAGATGGAGGAGGAGTAGGACTGGAGCGACGGGGAGGAGGACTGCCAGTGGCGAAGGACAAAACAAATCTGAGGTAGGGCGAACTTTTAAGAATGTAAATGCCAAAATAGTCCTAAAACAATAATGATGCATATGGTTCAAACACAATCACTAAATACAATAAAAATAAAACATATTTTATTATAAATAGAAACTAAAAAAACATACCAATAATGCCTACTCAATGGCTAAGCTTTACCTCTTTTTAAAAAATTTAATGTAATTCAAACACTTAAGACGTTTGATTATCTCTCATTGATGCATAACTCGGTCTCATTTTGCGCAGTGTTCACTGAAACAAGCATAACTTTCTGATACGGAGTCTGTTTTCGACGTATGACCACTCAAAATTTTCAGAAAAAATACGCGCATCTAAATGTATTCACCAAAAATCAAGGTAGGAAGGCTGCCCTACCTTGCCCTATTGGGAGCTTCGCCCCTGAGGACTGCTGAAATGAGAGCCAAAACCGGTGTACCCGGTGCAGGCTGCCTTCGTCGCATCGTACAAGATGACGCTACAGCTAACAAATGTCACCCGTGCCTAGGAGGAGGCGAAGAAGGCTTAGGCTAGAGCCTAGATGGCAGCGGGTCATCCAGATCTACGTCGAGCGGGCACCGGCGAATGAGGCTCATCGTGGCAGGGGAGCGACAGAGGCTCCTTGAGCTCGACGCTCAACATCACGAGGCCGCCGCCCGCGAAGCAACGCAGGTTGCCCAAAACTAGGATTATCACTAGTAGCGAGCGGCGCGCTGAAGGGCCAGCGCCGCAGGGAAGCTCCGGCGACACATGCAACAATGCTGCACCGCCAGATGCGCTAAGCAAAGACGGAGAGATGGGCGTCAAAGCATGCCTAGCAGGGGAAGGGGAAGAACGACGGCGAGGCTGGCACGTCGTGTGCCTCGACCCATAACTAGTAGGCTAGGTTTTATTCTAAATTTAGGAATTTTTTTATTCTACTCTGTAGTGTATAATGAAATATAATTTAATAATTTAATTTCCGCCAAACCTAGTTGCTTTCATATGTTTTTTTGGTGGACTCGGCTAGAAACAAACGCGCGTGCGAAACACGGCACCACGGGCAACTCAACTATAATTACGTACATACTTTCTTCGTCCATAAATAAGTGGACATCTAGCTTTAAACTTTGTCTACAAGAGAGTGTCCTCCTATCTTCCCAATGCACTTTAATTAGTTCTCTCTCGTTGCACGAAAGTCAAATCCAAAAGTACAATAAGTCCTAATCAGCTGGGTATAAGCATTAAAATAATATATTGTTGTCTAGTTGGAGGAGAGAGAGTAGGAGAGAGAAGATGAGTGGACTCTTATGCAAGAGCCAGCTCTAGCATGTGCTCCTAGGCACTATGTGAGAGTGAATGGTGAGCCATGCACTAATAAAGTAGTACTACCTCCGATTCAAGGAATAAGGCGTTCTCGTTTTACGTGTTTTTTGTTTGACCAAGAATTACTTTAAATATATAAAGATTGTTTGTATGAAATTAGCATCATTAGAAAGTGCTTTTCAATACGAATCCAACGATACTAATTACATATAATATAATCAAGATGGTCTTGCTCAATTTTTATGGTCAAAGTTCGTCTTGGAATACGCGTGCGCCTTATTCCTTGGGACGGAGGTAGTACAATTTTATAGCTCACTATTGTACATGTTGGCTCTAAGATGACTATAGATGACATGACACTTGGCTGATAGCCAACAGTTGGCTCTACTATTGAACTTGCTCTAAGCACATATTCTCCTTGTTTTCTACAACTACTTAGCTCATTGGACGTGAAATAATTAAAGAGAAGAGATGCATGTTTCCAATACATTTTTCACTTCACTTCATAATTTATCTTAAAAAACCCGTATGTACACTTATTTCTAGATGGAGGGAGTAGGCCGCAGAAAGTAAACCTTCAACTTGATTGGTACAGCTCTCCACACCAGCATCATTCATTCTAGTACTAATTTGTTGAATGCTGTTGATGTGAGCATCATTCATTCATTTATTGTTAATGCCATAGAAAACAAGAAAAGGCTATTGAACTATTCTGAGTCTATCGGGGGGGGAGTATATATATATGCAGCGATGGCTACCGATCGACCCGACAGCGATCGTTAGCCGCGTACGAAAGTGACACTCTAGGTTCTGATTGAACGAGGGGCAGAACCGTCCGCGTACGTACGCGTGGCTGCAGGATTGTACGTGCGCGACCACCACCAGGGCTAGCTGATACGGTCCACCATTTGCGTGCGTAGATATGGTTCACTTATTCGGCGGTAATATTTTATGCGAGGAGGACGAGGAGGGCAAAGCGCGTATTGACTGACCCCTTGCGCGCGCTGGTAGCCTGGCACTGTGTGTGCCGCAGCCCGCAGGTGTGAAGGTGTGAAATAGGTTGGCGTTCACATCGGTCACATGCCCTCTGCCAGGGTGTGAGGAATGTCTGGGCACGTCAAAATGGTCCTTCGCAACCGTGTCATAACTCATAACTGAGCACTTGTTCTTCGACTTCCACGATTTATAGACACACATGCCACTAGTTTCTTCCCGGTGTAAGAGCATCTCCACCGGCGCCTCCGATAGCGGCCCCGATAGTTTTTTAGGGGCCGGAAACGAAAATGGGCTCACACCGGCGCGCCCGGCGCCGGTGATTTTTCGAGCCCAATAGAAGCGCCAACAACCCCGTGCCGCCCCTTCACCAAGGGCGCGAATTAGGCGCGCCGGCGCCTCGCGAGGTTGAAAATTTTGGGCGTGGGAACCGCCTGTCAGTGACGCCAGGGCACCGCGCGGGATATTTTACCGCCACGACGCTCCCGCCACGACACTGCGCGGGAAATTCTCCCGCCGCGACACCGCGCGGGAGGTTTCCCGCCTCGCCGGTGGTCTATATTACCCCTCCTCCCCGCCTCTATAGTGCAAAAACCCTAGAAAAAATAGCACAATGTTCGATTCGTGGGACAAGGCGGCGCTAGAGGCGGCCGTAGAAGTCGTGGAAGCGCACCCGCAGCTTGCAGAGTACGAGGCGTGGGAGGAGGCGGTGCTAGCGGCGACCGTGGATGCACACGTCGCGGACGAGCGGCAGGGCCAGGAGGCGGAGCAGCGGCTGCGGGTGACCGAGGAGGCGCGACGGCGGCGGGTGGCGCGGTAGGAGGTGGCGCGACAGCGGGAGGAGGCGGAGGAGGTGGAGTTCCTGGAGGCGCGACGGCGGCGGGAGGCGGCGAGCGAGCGCCGGTGGGAGGCGCGACGACAGAAGGGGTGGGAGGACCTTGCGCTGCGACGGTCGCAGCAGAGGAGACGCAGATTCAGGAGGAAGTCTACGAGCGGTGGCGTTTGGCGGAGTTGCAGCTCCGCCTACAGAGGCAGGAGTTGGATCACCGTCGGCGGCGGGAGGACCTGGAGCAGCAGCTGCGTCAGGAGGCGGTGGCCGCGGATAGAGCCGCCTACTTGACGTTCGTGGCGGAGAGAGCAGGGGATTATCGATGGAGGAGCAGCGGAGAGAGCAGGGGAGAGACCACCGGAGAGAGCAGCTCCACCTCCATAGGGCCAAGTGGCCAGTAGGTAGTAGGCTAGAGATGAAGCATGTTTCATATGTCATCCGGGGTTGAGGAGTGAATAATGTTTTACTCGGATTAGCCCGAAAATATTATTCATTTCTCGATCCTGAATGACATTAAAATAAAATTTTAAGTATAATATGTAGTTTGTGTTAAAAAAAACTTCTATTGGGGCCGCCTGTTTGGGGGCGCCGGTGTGGGAACAGCTCCCCCAAAAAGAGGATGCAGTGCCGACGTCCCCCAAACGGAGGTGCCCACGTCCCTGCCGGCGCCTATTTGGGGGCTGCCGGTGGAGATGCTCTAATACCGTTGATGGGAATTGCAGCGCTGTGCCCCGCAGTGTGGGTTTGGCCTAGATAGACGTGGCTCGCCACCTGGCACGTCTCCGAGGTCTCATGTTGGCGGGCACACCATGCACCCTACGGATTGGGGGTAGGATTGAAAACGGAACGAAAACTTTTCATCTGTTTTTGAAGAACAGGGAACCGGAGAGCAAAAACCGAAAGCGGAAGTGGCATTTTATGGAAAAGAAACAGAAGGAAAATCATAAACAAAAACAATAAAGGAAACATGGGAGCCATTTCCGATGGAAACAAAAAACAACAATGAAATTTCAGGAAAACAATATAGAAAATTTTGGAATATAACCCTACGAGCCCCGTGCTCTAGGTAGACCGATATTTACATATGAAACTAGGCCATGCCAGGGTATTAAGTCCATAAAAAACTAACCCTAACTACACTATTGTAATTGCGTGCATGAGCCATGCGGTCAGACCGCCGCCTAGAGTCCTCGACGAATCGTCTCCCTATGCGACAACTTATTTATGTGCGTCTTTCGGTTTACATACCAAAGTATTATTACCGTGATCGTGTCCATTTCGGTAACGTATCTATCCTGTATCTGGTCCGTATTAGTTTCCGATGATTTACGTTTTTATATTTATTTCAAGGGTGTATGATTTCGTTTCTGATCCCAGCAAGATAGGCGTAAACGAAAAAAAGATAAAAACATGTTTCCGTGCGCCATTGTGTTGTGGACGCTGTTGTGGGGTGCCTACATATTAGGGTTGAAAATGAAAGGAAAACTTTCCGTCTGTTTTTGAAGAAAAAGGAAATGGAGAGCAAAAAAGGGAAAAGGAAATGGCATTTTGCGGAAAACGAAAGGAAACGGAAATGAAAACGAGGGAGCTGTTTCCGACGAAAATGAAAACGGCAAGGGAAATTCCGGATAAAAAAATATGAAAAGTTTCCGCAAATGTAACCTAGAGAGGCTCATGTTCTTGCTAGGCCTACATTTACACACGAAACTAGGCCTGCAGGTCACCTACTAATTATAGACAGCCGCCTATAGTCCCGACGACTCATCTCTGTTTGGGACGATTCCACAAGACCTAGTTCCAACTCCCAAGCGATCGAAGCGATCACGGCTTCTTCCTCCAAGAGGAGCGATCAGGCGGCCAAGCGACTGCCCACGAACAGTCTTCGTGTCGACGCAAAAATATTTATGTGAACTTGCGCTTGTCTAAGTGTTAAACTATGTCTATTACTCTAGTTTCTTTTGAATTGCCGCTTGTTGAAGTTGAGTGATATTCCTTGTCTTATTGTCTACTTCGTTATACGTGCATTTTCGGTATATAGACCAAGGTAATATGTCGCCATTTTATTGCGATAAATATTCATTTTCGTAACGTATCCGTCCCGTATCCGCTCCATATTCATCTCCGGTGATTTTCGTTTCCATAATCGTTTCCGGGGTTTTCGATTTCATTTTCGATTCCATCAAGATAGGCGGAAACAAAAACAATAGGACATGTTTCCGTCCGTTTCCGTTCAGTATTCAACCCTACTATATATACTGGGACTGGGATGCTTCGAGGAGGAGAATATTTCTCTTCTGAACATAAGTAGGAGTGGGGTATATTCGTTTAGGGCATCTCCAGCAGCGCGACGCATTTTAGCGTCCGCGCGCGTCCGTTTGCGTCGATCCTTTTGGTCGAAATCGACCGCGCGTCCGTTTGCGTCGGGGGGTGGCTCCAGCGGCACGACGCATTTTTTAGGACGAATCCTTTTTTTTAAACATGAAACATAGTTTTACATACTTAAAAAATAAACCTAAAACGCCATCGCTCCTCGCCGCTGTGCTGCTCCTCGCCGTTGTGCTGCTCCTCGTCGCTGTCCAGCACGATGAGCTCCGGTACGACCCAAGGCCAGTTGGCATCCGGGGGAGCGTATGCCGGGCGCGCCGCCGCCGGTGCTCGAGTTTGAGGAGGCTGCGGCGGTGGCGGCGGTGGAGGGGCCGCATCGCGGCCGTGCCGGCGGCGGAGGCGCCCGTGCCTGCGGCCGTGGCGGCGGTTGAGGCGCCCGGGCCTGCGGGCTGTGGCGGCGGTGGCGGAGGCGCCGCCGACCTGCGAGCGCGCCGTCGAAGAGCTTCATCCGCCGACAGGCCCGACGGCATGACGGCGGTGGCGTAGCGGGGCAGCGGCGGCTGCACAGGCGCCTCTTGCTCGGAGATGAGGACGGCGACCTTCGCCATCTCGTCGTCTGTCATGTTGTCCGGGAAGTCGAAGTTCCGGCCCTCCGCCAAGGCCTGCTACCATTCGTGGAAGACGGCGACGACGTCGTCGTTGTCGTCCTTCACCTCCTCGCTATGGTACGCGAGCGCCTCGACGTAGTCGTCGTCGTCGTACACGGCGTAAGCTTCGTCATCGTCGTCGGCGTCGTTGTGCTGCGTCTGCTGACGTCGCGTCCGCACCTGCTGACGACGAGCCGGCGGTGCAGGGCCGAAGGGGTAGTCCCTGTCGCCCATGAAGCCTGCCTTTCGTCTCCTGTCCGTCTCCGTGGACAGGTACGTACGCCAAACCTCCGAGTCGATGGCGTACGCCGGATCGTCGCGGAGGTCCGCCGGCAGATACCGCCTCTTGCGCCGGATCTCCGCGGTCCGATCGGGCTCGCGCGCAGTGCATCGGAGGGATAGGCACCCGGCGGCAGGCCGAGCCGCCGGCAGCCGCACGCCGGACCGAGCGTCATCGCACGGCATCCATTGGCCGTGCATGAGCCTCCCCACCGAGACGGGGAGCGGGATCTTCTTGCTGCCGCTGCCGGAGGCCTCGAAGTCATTCTTCTTCCCCATGGCGTTGCGGCGGTGGTGGTTGTGGAGGTGTGGGCGAAGGAGCGACGCGGCCGGTGGACTTTTATGGGCGGGCGCGCGCGGGATACGATGCCATTGAAGGCGCCGCGAAGCCCGGCCCGCCGCCCGCCGGTGCGCGCGCAGAACGAGCAGCCGCGCCATTGATGGCGAAGGCTGCGGCGCAGACGCGGAAGCGCTGACCGCCTGAATCGATGCCGACTCGCTGCCAGGCGGGCCCGGTGGGGAAGCGAGCGGACACTTTGCGCGTCCGCCGAGACGGAAACCTGGCGCATATTTGGGCCAGGTTTGCGACTCCGCGGACGGCCCGGTCACTTTGCGTCGCCCCGCTGGAACACGTCCCAGACGCATTTTCGATCACGCCGGACGTGAACGGTCGCTCAGCGTCCGTTTGCGTCGCGCGCTGGAGATGCCCTTAGTGCGGCAGCCCAGAAGCTAGCGGGAGGAGGAGAGGCAGCTAGCGGAGGTGAAACGAGACAAGAAGGCTTTCCGTGGCGGTTGGGTTGGTGCGTGCGTACCCTTTGGGCGCGGGCAGCCCGTGTGCGCTCGCTCGACCTCGCCAACCACTACCCTACGCTACACGACGCATTTTATTGTTTTTCCGGGTTTGCTTGCTTCGGACACGGCGGCGGTCGGCCGGGAGCGTAGCGTCGGTGGACGGTGGCTTCCACACCACCGGAGTTTTGCACCCCATCACGCCACGTTACGACAGGAGTCGACAGAGTGTAGCGCCGGAAACCAGCAGCCAAATCTTGGGGTACGTTGTGGACGATTTCAGGCCTCGCTCCATGTAACCCTTGCCCACTTCTTGAATATGGAGTGCCCGAGGGCCAAATCCTGGCTTCTCTCACCACGTTTCTCCGGCCTGCCTGCCTGCGAGAGGTGGGCTAACCAAACCTACCGTCCGATATGGCAACCCGGTCAGCTCTTAGCAGTTAGCACACACCGCACACCCTAGGCAGAGATGCTGGACCGGCCCAGTATCTTTTCTATCTTTTCGTTTTCTTCTTCTGCTGTCTCATTTACGTTTTTTCTCCTACATGAATAATTCGAACAAATTTTGTAGCTGAACTTTATAATAAATATGAAAAAATTCGAATTTCAAATTTTTTGATTTTTTTTTCAAATTTCAAGAAAATTTGAATCTGGACTTTTTTCAAAACTTGAACAAATTTAGAATCTGAACTTTTCTAAAAATTTTAAGCAATATCGAATTTGAACATTTTCCAAATTTCAATTTTTTTGAATTTGAATATTTTAAACAATTTTTCACTTTCAATAAATTTTGATTTTGAGAATGTTTGAGTCAGAACATTTTACGAATTTTAAGAAAAAATTGAATCTGATCATTTTTCAAATTTAACCATTTTTAAATATTTTTTGAATCATAGTAATTTTCGGTTCTGAAACATAAAAAAAGAAAAGAAAGAAAATATAAAAGAACCAAAAGAAAAAAAGAAGAGAATAGAAAACGAAAAGGGCAAAATTTCCGAAAATGCGAAATGGGCCCGACACATATGGGAGTGTGTGGCGCCGGCTATACACAAACTTGTTCGGTGTATATGATCAACCCTACAACACAGCCATTTCAGAGCGGCAATTCAAGAAGAAAAAAAAAGCCTCTCAGAGGTGGAGAAACAATGTATTGCAGTCTCCCTCCGAGAACCCATCCACATGGGATCCCTAACCGTGCCACGATCGCCTCTAACTCTCTCACGCGAAGAGGAGTTAGGCATCTCCACCGAAGTTATTTAAATGGTCCTGCCGTTTTTGATCCATTCTGCGTCGACGTGTGGATTGATCGCGCACGCTTCAGCAGCGCGATCCAAACAGACTGACCCGTCCGGTGCGACCCATCGGTCCACCAAATTTGGGGAGCTGATGCGTATATGAGCGGACGCGTCGGGGACATCCCGCATGTCCTCCCGCGCTTGCCACAGGCTCGCATGGTAGCAACCGACGACGTAAGGCTGACGGGTGGTAGTTGCCATGACCATCAAAGTCTTCGATGACCACTGCCATCGTCGCCTCAACTTCTCTGTCGGCATTGATGTCGATGGGATGATGGGCGTGCAATAATGGCTAGCGCTACCTATACTGCCAGGGACGCAGATGTCGTTCCCACAACCATCGTCATTGAATGCAAATCAACGCCACCAGTCCCACCACTAGTGAAGATGCCGAAGTGTTTCAAGAAGACCTCCAATGACAACGAGGTGGAGTCGTCGTCCCGTAGCCGTCGTTACTCTCCGCCTCGACGTACTCCTGCGCGCCCAGAATTTTGGGCAGGAATAGAAAGAACCCCGCGCCTCCAAATTTATTAGAGACACCGACATCAGCCCATGCAACCTTGCATTGCCCACCATTGTAGGTTTCTTTGCTTGTCTAAAGAAAGTTGCATCTCCTGTTATCAATGGCCTCAATCACCCCAAAGGGAAGGAGCCCAACATTCATGGCATGAGCAAGCATAACGGTCAGAGCAGAATTAACCAACAGGAGACACCCTCCAATAAGGAGAGATCTGCCATGCCATCCCGGTAGCTTCATGTCGCTTTTCAAGATGATAGGATTGAAGTTGGCAAGACGCAGTTTGTGAGTGGATATAGGGATGCCAAGATAGGTTCGGGGGAAGGAGGAGATGATGGTGTTTCTTATCCAATGGAGGACCATTGGAGTTAGAGGAGCACACCGACGAGCACTGTTGCTATGTCACCAGATCAGGACGACTAAGCCCAAGATAACAAGTGCATTATTGGTTTAGGGAAGTGTTATTTTTATGTAGGGTGTATTGCATGTGTGTCACTATGTATAGTCGACTTTATAAAGATACGACATGAAAAGTGAGCCAAGCGACCCAATACTGATGCCATGTTGCCCATTCTCGGGCTGTCCTAAGAGAAACCCTAATCCTGCCGCTTCCGCTACCTGCGTGCGCTGTTATGTTTCCTAAGTGGCCAGAGGATGTGGCGGTCTGATTCAGGCATGGTGGAGTGATACTCGTACAACACGCGTCCGTTGGGAACCCCAAGAGGAAGGTGTGATGCGTACAGCGACAAGTTTTCCCTCAGTAAGAAACCAAGGTTTATCGAACCAGTAGGAGCCAAGAAGCACGTTGAAGGTTGATGGCGGCGGGATGTAGTGCGGCGCAACACCAGGGATTCCGGCGCCAACGTGGAACCTGCACAACACAACCAAAGTACTTTGCCCCAACGAAACAGCGAGGTTGTCAATCTCACCGGCTTGTTGTAACAAAGGATTAGATGTATAGTGTGGATGATGATTGTTTGCGAGAGAACGAGTAGAACAAGTATTGCGATAGATTGTATTCAATGTAAAAGAATGGACCGGGGTCCACAGTTCACTAGAGGTGTCTCTCCTATAAGATAAATAGCATGTTGGGTGAACAAATTACAGTCGGGCAATTGACAAATAGAGAGAGCATGACAATGCACATACATGATATGATAAGTATTGTGAGATTTAATTGGGCATTACGACAAAGTACATAGACCGCTATCCAGACATGCATCTATGCCTAAAAAGTCCACCTTCGAAGTTATCATCCGAACCCCTTCCGAGTATTAAGTTGCAAACAACGGACAATTGCATTAAGTATGGTGCGTAATGTAATCAATAACTACATCCTCGGACATAGCATCAATGTTTTATCCCTAGTGGCAACAAGCACATCCACAACCTTAGAACTTTCCGTCATCGTCCCGCATTTAATGGAGGCATGAACCCACTATCGAGCATAAATACTCCCTCTTGGAGTTAAGAGTAAAAACTTGGCCGAGCCTCTACTAATAACGGAGAGCATGCAAGATCATAAACAACACATAGGTAATAGATTGATAATCAACATAACATAGTATTCTCTATCCATCGGATCCCGACAAACACAACATATAGCATTACAGATAGATGATCTTGATCATGTTAGGCAGCTCACAAGATCCGACAATGAATCACATAAGGAGAAGACGACCATCCAGCTACTGCTATGGACCCATAGTCCAGGGGTGAACTACTCACTCATCACTCCGGAGGCGACCATGGCGGTGAAGAGTCCTCCGGGAGATGATTCCCCTCTCCGGCAGTGTGCCGGAGGCGATCTCCTGAATCCCCTGAGATGGGATTGGCGGCGGCGGCGTCTCTGGAAGGTTTTCCGTATCGTGGCTCTCGGTCCTGGGGGTTTCGCGACGAAGACTATATGTAGGCGGAAGGGCAGCCTCGGAGGGGTCACGGGGGCCCCACACGCTAGGGCCGCGCGGGCCCCCCCCTGCGCCGCGCCGCCCTAGTGTGGCGGCGCCCCGTGGCCCCACTTCGTCTTATCTTCGGTCTTCTGGAAGCTTCGTGGCAAAATAGGCCCCTGGGCGTTGATTTCGTCCAATTCCGAGAATATTTCCTTACTAGGATTTACGAAACCAAAAACAGCAGAAAACAAGAATCGGCTCTTCGGCATCTCGTTAATAGGTTAGTGCCGGAAAATGCATAAATATGACATAAAGTATGTATAAAACATGTAGATATCATCAATAATGTGGCATGGAACATAAGAAATTATCGATACGTCGGAGACGTATCGGCATCCCCAAGCTTAGTTCTCGCTCGTCCCGAGCGAGTAAACGATAACAAAGATAATTTCTGGAGTGACATGCCATCATAACCTTGATCATACTATTGTAAGCATATGTAATGAATGCAGCGATCAAAACAATGGTAATGACATGAGTAAACAAATGAATCATAAAGCAAAGACTTTTCATGAATAGTACTTTCAAGACAAGCATCAATAAGTCTTGCATAAGAGTTAACTCATAAAGCAATAAATCAAAGTAAAGGTATTGAAGCAACACAAAGGAAGATTAAGTTTCAGCGGTTGCTTTCAACTTATAACATGTATATCTCATGGATAGTGTCAATGTAAAGTAATATATATAACAAGTGCAATATGCAAGTATGTAAGAATCAATGCACAGTTCACACAAGTGTTTGCTTCTTGAGGTGGAGAGAAATAGGTGAACTGACTCAACATAAAAGTAAAAGAAAGGCCCTTCGCAGAGGAAAGCATTGATTGCTATATTTGTGCTAGAGCTTTGATTTTGAAAACAAGAAACAATTTTGTCAACGGTAGTAATAAAGCATATGTATCATGTAAATTATATCTTACAAGTTGCAAGCCTCATGCATAGTATACTAATAGTGCCCGCACCTTGTCCTAATTAGCTCGGATTACGGGATTATCGCAATACACATGTTTTAACCAAGTGTCACAAAGGGGTACCTCTATGCCGCCTGTACAAAGGTCTAAGGAGAAAGCTCGCATTTGGATTTCTCGCTTTTGATTATTCTCAACTTAGACATCCATACCGGGACAACATAGACAACAGATAATGGACTCCTCTTTAATTTATAAGCATGTAGCAACAATTAATGTTCTCATATGAGATTGAGGATATATGTCCAAAACTGAAACTTCCACCATGATTCATGGCTTTAGTTAGCGGCCCAATGTTCTTCTCTAACAATATGCATGCTCTAACAATTAAATGAGTGGTAAATCTCCCTTACTTCTGACAAGACGGACATGCATAGCAACTCACATGATATTCAACAAAGAGTAGTTGATGGCATCCCCAGGAACATGGTTATCGCACAACAAGCAACTTAATAAGAGATAAAGTGCATAAGTACATATTCAATACCACAATAGTTTTTAAGCTATTTGTCCCATGAGCTATATATTGCAAAGGTAAAGAATGGAAATTTTAAAGGTAGCACTCAAGCAATTTACTTTGGAATGGCGGAGAAATACCATGTAGTAGGTAGGTATGGTGGACACAAATGGCATAGTGGTTGGCTCAAGGATTTTGGATGCATGAGAAGTATTCCCTCTCGATACAAGGTTTAGGCTAGCAAGGTTATTTGAAACAAACACAAGGATGAACCGGTGCAGCAAAACTCACATAAAAGACATATTGTAAACATTATAAGACTCTACACCGTCTTCCTTGTTGTTCAAAACTCAATACTAGAAATTATCTAGACTTTAGAGAGACCAAATATGCAAACCAAATTTTAGCAAGCTCTTTGTATTTCTTCATTAATGGGTGCAAAGTATATGATGCAAGAGCTTAAACATGAGCACAAAAATTGCCAAGTATCAAATTATTCAAGACATTTTAGAATTACTACATGTAGCATTTCCCGATTCCAACCATATAACAATTTAACGAAGAAGATTCAACCTTCGCCATGAATACTATGAGTAAAGCCTAAGGACATATTTGTCCATATGCAACAACGGAGCGTGTCTCTCTCCCACACAATGAATGCTAGGATCCATTTTATTCAAATAAAACAAAAACAAAAACAAAAACAAAAACAAACCGACGCTCTAAGCAAAGCACATAAGATGTGACGGAATAAAAATATAGTTTCAGGGGAGGAACTCGATAATGTTGTCGATGAAGAAGGGGATGCCTTGGGCATCCCCAAGCTTAGACGCTTGAGTCTTCTTAGAATATGCAGGGGTGAACCACCGGGGCATCCCCAAGCTTAGAGCTTTCACTCTCCTTGATCATATTGTATCATCCTCCTCTCTTGATCCTTGAAAACTTCCTCCACACCAAACTCGAAACAACTCATTAGAGGGTTAGTGCATAATAAAAATTCACATGTTCAGAGGTGACACAATCATTATTAACACTTCGGACATTGCACAAAGCTACTTGGACATTAATGGAACAAAGAAATTCATCCATCATAGCAAAAGAGGCAATGCGAAATAAAAGGCAGAATCTGTCAAAACAGAACAGTCCGTAAAGATGGATTTTATTGAGGCACAAGACTTGCTCAAATTAAAATGCTCAAATTGAATGAAAGTTGCGTACGTATCTGAGTATCACGCACGTAAATTGGCATAATTTTCTGAGCTACCTACAGAGAGGCAGGTCGAAATTCGTGACAGCAAAGAAATCTGTTTCACGCGCAGTAATCCAAATCTAGTATGAACCTTACTATCAACGACTTTACTTGGCACAACAATGCACAAAACTAAGATAAGGAGAGGTTGCTACAGTAGTAAACAACTTCCAAGACTCAAATATAAAATAAAAATACTGTAGTAAAAACATGGGTTGTCTCCCATAAGCGCTTTTCTTTAACGCCTTTCAGCTAGGCGCAGAAAGTGTGTATCAAGTATTATCAAGAGATGAAACATCAACATCATTTTCACAATTTATCCCATTGGGTATCTTAGATGCTCCCTTATCTATAGTGGTTTTAAGAGCTTTATCAATTTTAGGCCTATAATAGCTTTTTGGTTTAGGCCCCTTAGAGATATACATGAACCTTTGCTCCTTTCCCACATAAGCTTTCTCTCTAAACTTTATAGATGAAAAGGTTGAACCCAATGTTCCCATAGCCTCTTCAAGTTCACTAATCCTTTGGGTTTGATTATCATGAATAGCACAAGATTCTAAGATGGCGATTCTCTCATTAATTCCACCTAGAGATTTATCAAGTTTATCAGTGCTATCAAGTAATGCTTTCAAAGTAGTATCAATAATTGGAAGGTTTTGCTCTATGGTTTCCAACTTTTTCATGACATCCTCAAGAGAGGCTTCAATTTTAACTTCATTAACGAAGTGGTATTCCAAATAAACTCTCAATAATGCAACTAGCTTCTAAAGCAGGGCGCCTAGGAAGTTACCTCCCGCGAGACAATCAAGAACATACCTATTCCAGACTAGAGATACCAACATAAAAATTCCCGAGTAGGATAGTGGTGGAGTGTTTCTTAGTGCACCTATTATGGGCATCACTAATTCTATACCAAGCATCTTTTAAACATTCTCCCCCTTGTTGCTTAAACGAACGAACTTCAACTTCAGGATTACTCATTTTAGCGGTAGTAAATAAAGCAAACTAGATAAAATAAATGCAAGTAACTAATTTTTATGTGTTTTTGATATAGAGTGCAAGACGGTAAATAAAGTAAAGCTAGCAACTAATTTTTTTGTGTTTTGATATAATGCAGCAAACAAAGCAGTAAATAAAATAAAGCAAGACAAAAACAAAGTAAAGAGATTGGATTGTGGAGACTCCCCTTGCAGCGTGTCTTGATCTCCCCGGCAACGGCGCCAGAAAAAGTGCTGTTGACGTGGGAGTTGAAAATCTTTGTGGTGTAACTTTTCTTCGTTCCCCGGCAACGGCGCCAGAAAAAGTGCTTGATACGCGTACAACACGCGTCCGTTGGGAACCCCAAGAGGAAGGTGTGATGCGTACAGCGGCAAGTTTTCCCTCAGTAAGAAACCAAGGTTTATCGAACCAGTAGGGAGCCAA
The DNA here is from genome assembly GCF_022539505.1 of Lolium rigidum. Taxonomy (NCBI): domain Eukaryota; kingdom Viridiplantae; phylum Streptophyta; class Magnoliopsida; order Poales; family Poaceae; genus Lolium; species Lolium rigidum. The sequence goes on from NC_061508.1 coordinate 52,178,877, forward strand.
GAAGCACGTTGAAGGTTGATGGCGGCGGGATGTAGTGCGGCGCAACACCAGGGATTCCGGCGCCAACGTGGAACCTGCACAACACAACCAAAGTACTTTGCCCCAACGAAACAACGAGGTTGTCAATCTCACCGGCTTGCTGTAACAAAGGATTAGATGTATAGTGTGGATGATGATTGTTTGCGAGAGAACAAGTAGAACAAGTATTGCAGTAGATTGTATTCAATGTAAAAGAATGGACCGGGGTCCATAGTTCACTAGAGGTGTCTCTCCCATAAGATAAATAGCATGTTGGGTGAAGGTGCTGTCACACTTGAGAGTAAAGCCATCTCTTAAC
>NC_061508.1:52179313-52196546 GCF_022539505.1 Lolium rigidum
TGAATTGACAACTCCGCTGTTAAGGCTTTCAAGTATTCTTTGTCTCCCCTTGTGTCGAATCAATAAATTGGGTTTTACTACCCGCGAAGACTGCTGCGATCCCCTATACTTGTGGGTTATCAATAAACATGTTGAAGTTGAAAGCAACTGCTGAAACTTATATCTTCCTTTGTGTTGCTTCAAAGCTTTCTACTAAGAATTTATTGCTTTATGAGTTAACTCTTATGCAAGTCTTATTGATGCTTGTCTTGAAAGTACTATTCATGAAAAGTCTTTGCTATATGATTCAGTTGTTTATTCATTGTCTTTACCATTGCTTCGAATCGCTGCATTCATCTCATATGCTTTACAATAGTATTGATCAAGATTGTGATAGCATGTCACTTTAGAAATTATCCTTGTTATCGTTTACCTACTCGAGGGCGAGTAGGAACTAAGCTTGGGGATGCTTGATACGTCTCAAACGTATCTATAATTTCTTATGTTTCATGCTACTTTTATGATGATACTCACTTGTTTTATACACACTTTATGTCATTATTATGCATTTTCCGGCACTAACCTATTGACGAGATGCCGAAGAGTCAGTTGTTGTTTTCTGCTGTTTTTGGTTTCAGAAATCCTACAAAGGAAATATTCTCGGAATTGGACGAAATCAACACCCAGGGTCTTATTTTTCCACGAAGCTTCCAGAAGACCGAAGGGATTACGAAGTGGGGCGACGGGGCGCCGACACCACAGGGCCACGTGGCCTGGGTGGGGCCCGCGCCGCCCTATGGTGTGGGACCCCCGCGCCGCCTCCAACTCTTCCCTTCCGTCTACTTATAGCCTTGGTCGCAAAAACCCCAGTACCGAGAGCCACGATACGGAAAACCTTCCAGAGACGCCGCCGCCGCAAATCCCATCTTGGGGGATTCAGGAGATCGCCTCCGGCACCCTGCCGGAGAGGGGAATCATCTCCCGGAGGACTCTTCATCACCATGATCGCCTCCGGATTGATGTGTGAGTAGTTCACCCCTGGACTATGGGTCCATAGCAGTAGCTAGATGGTTGTCTTCTTCTCATTGTGCTATCCTGTTAGATCTTGTGAGCTGCCTATCATGATCAAGATCGTCTATTTGTAATGCTACATGTTGTGTTTGTTGGGATCCGATGAGTATGGAATACTATGTCAAGTTGATTATCAATCTATCATATGTGTTGTTTATGTTCTTGCATGCTCTCCGTTCCTAGTAGAGGCTCTGGCCAAGTTGATACTTGTAACTCCAAGAGGGAGTATTTATGCTCGATAGTGGGTTCATGCCTCCCATTGAATCTGTGACAGTGACAGAAAGTTCTAAGGTTGTGGATGTGCTGTTGCCACTAGGGATAAAACATCAATGCTTTGTCTAAGTATATTTGTGTTGATTACATTACGCACCATACTTAATGCAATTGTCTGTTGTTTGCAACTTAATACTGGAAGGGGTTTGGATGATAACCTGAAGGTGGACTTTTTAGGCATAGATGCATGCTGGATAGCGGTCTATGTACTTTGTCGTAATGCCCTGATTAAATCTCATAGTAGTCATCGTGATATATGTATGTGCATTGTTATGCCTTCTTTATTTGTCAATTGCCCAACCGTAATTTGTTCACCCAACATGCTATTTATCTTATCGGAGAGATACCACTAGTGAACTGTGGACCCCGGTCCATTCTTTACATCCGAAATACAATCTACTGCAAACTCTGTTCTTTACTGTTCTTCGAAACAAACATCATCTTCCACACTATACATCTAATCCTTTGTTTACAGCAAGCCGGTGAGATTGACAACCTCACTGTTACGTTGGGGCAAAGTACTTTGATTGTGTTGTGCAGGTTCCACGTTGGCGCCGGAATCCCTGGTGTTGCGCCGCCCTACACTCCGTCACCAACGACCTTCACGTGATCCTTGACTCCTACTGGTTCGATAAACCTTGGTTTCTTACTGAGGGAAACTTGCTGCTGTACGCATCACACCTTCCACTTTGGGTTCCCAACGGGCTTGTGCTTTACGCGTATCAGTCACACATACACCTCGCTATTGATGGAAACGCCGCCTCCTACTGAAGAATATTTCGGTTTTAATGAGACACCAAAGTGTCAAAACCTGAGCCCAACCACAGTTTTGTAAGAATATTTGAACTTGGTTTGATTATGGTACGAGTTCAGGCTGGTTTTGAGTCCGCCGTTGATTCCTAAAAACTAAAACAATAAAAATAACTCAAAGTCCAAAAGCGGGAGTAGTTTTTTTTTTTGGCGGGAGGAGCTGTTTTATGGGTAAAAAATTCGAAAGCAGTGATTCCCTCTACCCATAGCCACGAAAGTGGTGATATACTCGAGGAAAACCACCACTTGCCAAGTTGGAGTACAGAATAACTGTAGCTTCGATGATATGCTTAGTGGAGTAGATGCGCCTCTGTGATAGAGAGGAGTCCGCAATAATTGACGTACCATGCATCGATCTATATATATTCAGACATGGATGCATGTGCATACTACTACAGTAGATCACTCGCTCGAGTGCAACCACAATGGCGCTCCTCCTTACGCTCCTTACCGTTGCCTTGTGCTTCCTAGCCTTCCTACTCTTCTTTGAACGAAGCTACAATAGGCGATCCCGTGCTCAGACGACAATCCACACCATCCGCGACCCCGCTGTCGCCCATCGAGCACTCATCGAGAACGCCGACGACTTCGCCAACCAGCCGGCGTCGATCTTCCCCGTCTCCCTGGCCGTCTGGCCCAACGGCGATCGGAACGACAACATCACCACGGCGAATCACGGCCCGCACTGGCGAGCGCTCCGATGCAACCTCACTGCCCAGATCATCCATCCATCACGCCTCTGTTCCCTCGCCCCACTAATGCAGGATGCCGCCCTGGCACTCGTCGCCGACCTGTCGGCCCGAGCTGCACGCCTTGGCGCCGGCGGCGAGGTGGCCATCCGTGTCCCCACCAACACTGCTCTTTTTGGGCTGGTCACGCTCCTGTGCTTCGGAGACACCGTGGATGGCCAAAACAGGCGCGCCTTGGGGCATGTCGTCCGGGACAGCATGGATGCCGTCGGGGAGCTCAGCCCCAGGTTCGATGGCTCGATGGTGTCGAAGCTCGTGAACTGGAGGGCGTTTCGCCGTATCTCCGCCCTGTTCGACCGGCAAACCGAGCTGTACCGTCCTCTATTTGTCGCACGCAGGGAGTCACGGTCCAAGGTTTGTGGCGGGATCGTCCACCCATATGTCGACTCGCTCCTCGATCTCCGCGTTCCCGACGGCGACAGCAAGAACGGCAACGTCCGTCGGGCTCTGCGGGACGGCGAGATGGTGCCGCTTGTGTTCGAGTTCCTTGGCGCAGGTACAGGGTCGATCACAACCTGCGTGGAGTGGACCCTTGCCCACCTCATCAACCAGCCCGAGTTCCAGACCAGACTACGCCGCGAAATTGATGACGTTGCCGGAGGCGCCCCGTTGTCCGCCAAGAGCCTTCGCAGCATGCCGTACCTAAACGCCCTCGTCCTCGAGAGCCTCCGCATGCACCCACCTTTGTCCTTCGTCTTCCGCGGCGCCTACGGCGAGGGCGCCAAGGCCGTCGGCGCGGCCGCCGTGCCGGCCGACGGCCTGAGGGTGATGTTCAAACTAGGTGACATCGGAAGAAACAAGGCAATCTGGACGGATCCCGACGAGTTTCGGCCGGAGCGGTTCCTTGAGGGCGGTGAAGCGGAGCATGTCGGCCCGTTGCCAGGATCCAAGGAGATCAGGATGATGCCGTTCGGTGCCGGGCATAGGCACTGCCCCGGCGTCGGCATGGCCATGATGCTCATCAAGTGCTTCCTCGCCACGCTCGTGCGCGAGTTCGAGTGGACGCCGTCGGCCCAAGACTGCAGCCGTGGCGTCGACATGACGGAGCAGGACGGGTTCGTGAAGCTGATGAAGAAGCCACTCTGCGCGCGCGTCGCGCGGCGCACTTGATGCTCGAAATGACTTGGTAAAGGTGTGTATCTGTGTCCTTGATTATCTGTTGATCCAATGATAATTTCCTAGCGCGTGTGGAGGACACCAAGATATGTGTCCGGTTCAAATATATGTTTTTTTTAACTGAATGTATGTTCTTTTCGTATCATGTAAAACCGCGTGTATCGTGTTTTCGTTGCTGAACAAGTGTTGACTGAGAATCCGTGCCCGTGCATGGAGCCATGGACTATTGAATTGAATTGCGTAATCTTTTCTATCGCCACCGTGCATCTAAAAAAATCCCACGGACCCACTCTGTTTTATCATATGGTTCTTTTGATTGAACTATCCAGATAATGAAGTCCAGTTCATCTCTTAACATTAGTGTTTAGACATTGCTCTTCATTGTTTGTCGCAAGCAACAACAAAAAAAAATCACCAAAGAGAATTTTTTTGAACCTATTAACATTAGTGTTTGGACCTTTCTCTTCATTGTTTGTAGTATTTCAGCAAAAAGAACAAAACAAAAGTGATAAATAAAAAGAGGGGTGGTGCACATGTTAGGACATAATATAGATACCATAAACAAAATAGCAATAGAGCTTTTAGGTGAATGATGTGGCCATGGCTATGTTTTATACGATACAATGGTTTAGCATGATCATGCACACCATTTAGATGTTTAAAAAATTTCTTCGAGCAAACGGAAATTTGTATATATCTTGCTGCATAGATAGAATAAGAAGAATTCTATACCTATTAATAAAGGAGAATTCTAACGGGAGGCGCCGCATAGGGTTGGCATGCATGCGGCGGTTATGTTTGTACAATTTTCCTTTATAGAGAAAGCAACATGTGTATATGTAGGAAATCTGCCAGCTCACGATGACATCATCGTATTAATTGCTAAATTCGAAATTCAAAATGATATATCTCCTAAACCATTAATCCGATTAGTGATCCGTTTTCACCGTTGAGTTCATCTCGGCGAGGGCTTCAAAACTAGATCCAAGGTTGTTATGTTTTGACGATTTGTTTTTATTGCATCAACTACCAGATTAAGTTAGCATGGCTGCCAGATTAGCAGAAAACAACTACCATGATAGTTCTGTATAGTTTCAGATGAATTTTACATATTTTTACACATCAAATGATCCGCACGATTAGATAGCGAGTTTTAAAATGTGTCCAACAACTAAGAGATGATATCTCTAAACAAACAAATAGTAACATGCATAATGCATCGAGATAAAATAGCGGACATGGTACCGATAAAAATATTATTTTTAATCCAACAACTAAATAGCGAATAATTTGGAAAGCATGTGACAACAAGCAAATTGTTTTGATTAGAGAACTAAATAATGCATAATCGGCAAACATCACGAAACGACAACCCTAGTAACTAAGTAGCAGCCGTCAATGTGAAAAAAAGTTATCAAAACATATTGATATTGGATTTAGTTTCGAAGATATCGCTGCCAGAAAGCTAATGGTGAAAACGGATCATCAATCGGATTAACGGTTTGGGAGATAAAACTTTTTAAAAATTTAAAACCGAAGGAATCTTTTGATGACGTAAAGTTTAACATGCATGCAAAGATTTCGCGTATTTGCGGCGCCGCTGCCTAGCACATCCATTAATAAAAGCAAAAGAGCTTGTTGGTCCGTTTTTTATTACCCCTAACTTTCGATCGAAATTACAGGACGCTGCCACCCAGAAGTGAAATAACGGTTGGTTTTAAACACCACCAACGAATCCCCTCCCCTGCCTCCTTCTGCTTCAGCGGACACGCCCAGCCTCCTCCTCCACTGGAGGAGACGGCACCGCCAAGTGAATACCAGTTAAGTCAAATACCCGCAACAAAAAACCAGTTCCTTCCTTTCCTAATCTCCACCGATTCTGCCCGTTGCCCGCCTGTCTTCAATGGGCCGAATCCAGCCGAGAGACACATTAGATAGTTCCACAATGACACAAATTCGTGCAGAGCAAAGGAATTCGATCGATGTGGACATCGACAGGGATTCAGATCAACACGATTCGCTACATATAAGCAGCCTCGTCTTGCTGCTACGGTTGATTGTTCAAGGTGCGAGCCGAGACCTCTCATTTGCTACGAGGAAGGTCACAAGGACGAGGTCGCCTAGAAAGATGGAGACGTTATCGCCTACGACGGCGGTTTCGGCGATGACGATGCCGGTGGCGTCATCCAGACCTTCGGGCTGTAGCGCTAGCACGAGGGCGCAGCGGCCATCCGCAGAGATGACATGATGACCGTGGCCACAGCAGGATATGAGACTCGAGCAACAACACGCAGAAAAAAATCGATTGCCTCGCGTCGACCCGGACCTGTGTAGCGGCGGTCTTGGATATCGAGGGCCTCATGCGGCGGTGGCAGAAGAAATCGAAAGCCTGGCGCGGCGGCAAACCTGACCTGGCCGGCCGTGACAACAAAAATCAAGGACGTCGGACGGCGGGAGGCGATAAGCTGGACGGACGCTCCGTTCAGGGATGTGTACTGCTCGCAATCCGTTCAGGGATGTGTACTGCTCGCAATTGGAAGACAAATTTGTGGCCGACGTAGGAGCTTCTTCCATGATACAGACCTCGCGGAGAACACATATCTTGGAGCTGAACTACTACTGCCGCCACCATAAGCTCCGTGAGAACATGCATCTCTATGGCTCAAAGCCTCGATTATGCTAGAATATAGAAGTTGAACTACTCCTGCCACTGCTGCTACCTCGATGAGAGGAGAAGAGATGGATTTGGAGAGATTCGGCGGGAGCTGATGGTGCTGAAGCGTGAGGAGAAGTAGCCATTGGCGTTGGAGTTTGGACTCATCAACGGGGCGACAAGCACATAGAACAACACGGGTATGAAAAGGAAAATCGGGTAGAGTTGGAGGATTTTTATATCTCCTATATACTTATGCTATAGGAAACGTGGCGGTCCCACTCTTATATTGCCTAGCATTGGGAGCCAAACGTTGGTCGCGTAATTGGACAATACACACATGTATAGAACGCAGACAAAGTATTTTCACCAGCGAGCGATCAACAAAGTATTTTGCGTAGAAAAAAAAGTATTTTACGTAGTAAGTGCTACTACCTCTATCCAAATTAATTGACTTTATTTTGTCTAAACTTCACTTTATGGTACGGATGAACCTAAACTACATACATCCTTAGTTAGATAAAATAAGTTAATTAATTTGGATTGAAGGAAGTACATGAGACAGTGTTATGATTAAATTTCTAATTTCAGCTTTGAGGGAGAAAACACCGCTTGGTAGTGGCCACAAGAGATAAGGCCGCCGAATCAACCCATCAACATCATGTTGATAGTGGCGGTGTCGGGAGCATGTAGTGGCCGTGAGATATAAGAGGCCACTTGCGATATTGAAAGCAGTCACTCGTCTCAGCGCCGGCCCTGGCATTTCAAGGGCCCGGTGCAAAACCAAAAAATGAGGCCCTATGCACAAATAATGGAGATTATTTTTGTACCTTTCGTCGCTTTTCATAACCGCACATACATATTCTAGATGATATCTTAGCACATAATACAAACACTACACGAACTAGAACATGTAATGAAAATTGAAACGTTGAAACAACTAGACCTGCGGCAAAGAATGAAGCTTGACCCCTGGTGGCCAAGTACCAACAATCCCTTTGCAAATCACCGCCGGCATAGCTACCACCGCTGCCGCACCGGCCACTTCCCTGCTGTAGCGGCTTCCGCCACCCCCTTGGGTTTGCCTCTTTCTTCAACATTTGTTTCTTTCAAACCTATGCGAATTGTGGAATGAGGAAGGAGAAGTGGAAAACGAATCCAATCTAATCGGATGAACACCTGAAAGTATACTACTGTTTCAAATCCAATCCAATCCAGTAGGAAGGGATTGTATTAATTGCTGGAAATCCAGGATACGGAGTAGGAAGTAGATTCCTTGGGAATCAATAAATCATAATACCCTCCTCCATTAATTTCATCAAAACGGCTACAAATCTTGACGGGAGAGCGCCGCATGCATGGAGGACGGGAGAGCCGAAGAGGAGAACGAGGAGTCAGGGGGAGGCCAGATCGAGGAGACGAAGGCGATGCGATGGACTGGAGTCAATGCGGATTGCGGCCGGTTCCCTTTTCTCTAGCGAGCTGTTGGTTGTTGCGTGCATAGGGCTGCATCCAAAGGCCTCAGCTGATTGTGCGTGGGCTAAAGATTAAATTAGATTTGGTCAATCATTTCATTCCACAAGATAAGCCTAGCCTTACATGGGTGATGGGTGGGGGCCCCTGCCAACCGGAGGCCCAGTGCGGCCGCACTGGTTGCACTGCCTCAGGACCGGCCCTGACTCGTATTAAACCGTAGTAACGCACGGACATATTTATCAGTATAATCCTAAAACAATGCACACCACCTTACCACTCAAGGCAACACCGGAACTAGCAACTAACCATACAACCGACTTCACCGGACTACCTCTCTCCTACATGCGAAGCACATAAGCGCGTAGGGCACCAGAAAACATGAAAGCACCTTTACGATAAGAGGGTACCGGCAGAGAAATGCATATAGGCAATCCATATTGGTGGTGTGCCACTGTAGTGAAAAACCATTAGTATTTTCGAAATATTAACAGTGGTGTGTCAGTGAACCAACACCACCAATAACATATTACTAGTGTCTATTTGGCTAAGGCTGGTCATAGTGGTAAGTATCATGTAGTAGTATCATGCATATGATACTTGTGTATGATACTATCTCTATAGTGGTTAGTATCATGAAGTAGTATCATAGTCATGCTATATTTATTGCTTTTTAGAATCTCAATGCAAATTTATGCACAAGATTTGTTTGGCATTAAATTTTCTCGTGACATGCGCTATGATACAGTATCTGATGGGTTCGTTGCATAGAAAACAAAAATTTTCTACCGTGAACAAGAACAAAACCAAGATCCAATCTAGGAAAAGCCAAGATCTAATCTATGAAGATCGAAGCAACGAGATGTATGTGAGACTAACCCTCGAAGATTTCCAAAGCCTACGAGATTAGATCTCGTTGTTGATGTAGTCGATCATCCTGTGCTGCAATCCGGCAGCACTTCCGTACTCGGTCGTGCGTACGGTGTCGATGAAGCCCGTCCTCTCCCCGTTCCAGCGGGCAGCGGAGGTGTGGTAGATCCCCTCGGAATCCCAGTAGCACGACGGCGTGGTGGTGGTGGTGGAGGAGAAAAACTGCAGGGCTTCTCCAAGCCGGTACAACTCTATGGAGGAGAGAGGGGGCGGCCAGAACTTGGTCTGGAAGGGGTGAGAGCCCCCTCCCCCCTTCCCTCTTTATATAGGGGGGGAGGTCGGTTTGGGTGGCCCCCCAATGCCCCAAACCCATCTAGGGCCGGCGGCCAAAGGGGGGAGGGGGAATTCTTCCCCCCCAAGTTTATCCCCCTAGGGTTTTGGGGAAAACCCTAATGCTGTGTTTGGTTGCAATGAATTGAGCTCTGAATTGAATTGGCAATGGAAAACCAAATCAACCAATTCAATGGAATACCACAAAGAGTGTTTGGATGCGCGTGGTATTCAGCTACGTAATTCAGATTTCAATGGAATACCAAATCCTGTTTGGATGTCACATGTGTGGAATTGAGAGTATTTTTGACTTTGAACAATATAACATATGTAATATGAATGAAAATAGCACAAATAGCAGAAAGTGGACAATTATGCTTACAAATAGTAGAAAGTGGATACATTATGTCTTACAAATAGTAGAAAGTGGATACATTATGTCTCACAAATAGCACAAAGTGGATACATTATGTCTCACAAATAGCACAAAGTAGATACATTATGTCTCACAAATAGCACAAAGTGGATATAGTACGTCTCACAAATCATCAGGCAAGGTCATGAGCCATGCCTTCCTCAGTTCCATGGGTAGTGTCATGAGTGATTCGAAGGTGCGTGATACGTCTCCAACGTACCTATAATTTCTGAGGTTCCATGCTTGTTTTATGACAATACTTACATGTTTTGCTTGCACTTTATAATGTTTTTATGCATTTTCTGGAACTAACCTATTAACAAGATGCCGAAGGGCCGATTGTCTGTTTTTCGTTGTTTTTGGTTCCGGAAAGGCTGTTCGGGCAATATTCTCGGAATTCGACGAAACGAAGACCCAACATCTTTTTTTTCCCGGAACCTTCCAGAAAGTCAGAGGGGGACCAGAGGGGTGCCCTGGGGGCCCCACACGTGTGGGCCGTGCGGGCTCCACCCTGGCCGCGCCGGCCTAGTGTGAGGAGCCCCGTGGCCCCTCCGACTCCGACTCTTCGCCTATATAAGTCCTTTCGACCTAAAAACGCGATACCAATTGACGAAACTCCAGAAAGACTCCAGGGGCACCGCCACCATCGCGAAACTCCGTTTCGGGGGACAGAAGTCTCTGTTCCGGCACCCTGCCGGGACGGGGAAGTGCCCCCGGAAGCCATCTCCATCAACGCCATCGCCTCCATCATGCTCCGTGAGTAGTTCCCCCATGGACTACGGGTTCTAGCTGTAGCTAGTTGGTATCATCTCTCCCATGTACATCAATACAATGATCTCATGAGCTGCCTTACATGATTGAGATTCATCTGATGTAATCGGTGTTGTGTTTGTCGGGATCCGATGGATTGTTACATTATGATTGTCTATCTACAAAGTTTATGAAGTTATTGTTGCTGCAATCTTGTTATGCTTAATGCTTGTCACTAGGGCCCGAGTGGCATGATCTTAGATTTAAGCTCTATACTTATTGCTTAGATTGTATCTACAAGTTGTATGCACATGTCTATGTCCGGAACCAAAGGCCCCAAAGTGACGAAATTGGGACAACCGGAGGGAAAGGCTTAGGTATGAGGATCACATGTTTTCACGGAGTGTTAATGCTTTGCTCCGGTGCTCTATTAAAAGGAGTACCTTAATTTCCAAGTAGATTCCCTAGAGGCCCGGCTGCCACCGGCTGGTAGGACAAAAGATGTTGTACAAGTTTCTCATTGCGAGCACGTATGACTATATATGGAAAACATGCCTACATGATTAATGATCTTGATGTTCTGTCTTAATGTTATTTCAATCCTATCAATTGCCCGACTGTAATTTGTTCACCCAACACTTGTTATTGGAGAGTTACCGCTAGTGTAGATAGCTGGGAACCCCGGTCCATCTCTCATCATCATATACTCGTTCTACATGACATTGGAAGTAGTATCAACTATTTTCTGGTACCATTGCTCTCATATTATCATTATCGCTCGTCGTGTTATCGTTATTATTGCTCTCATATCATCGCTACTTTCACATCACCCTCGTTACTAGTGCTTTTCCAGGTGCAGCTGAATTGACAACTCAGTTGTTAAGGCTTATACGTATTCTTTACCTCCCCTTGTGTCGAATCAATAAATTTGGGTTTTACTTCCCTCGAAGACTGTTGCGATCCCCTATACTTGTGGGTTATCAAGACTATTTTCGGGCGCCGTTGCCGGGGAGGCATAGCTCTACTCATAAGTTCACCTGGGGTGTACACTCTACCTCTCTCTCTGTTTTATTTTGTTTTGTTTTGCTTAGTTTACTTTTGTCTAGTTTATTTGTGCTTAGTTTATTTCTGTCTAGTTTAATTTTGCTTAGTTTATTTTTGTCTTGTTTTATTTTCCTCATATACCCGAAAATCCATAAAAATTTGAAAAAGTTAAAAATTAAAAACTGTTGTTATGGGAGAACCTACAACCTATTTGGAGCTTATTGAACTATATAATAACTGTAGAGAATCAAGAACGGGTAAAGTTATGAGTGATGTGATAGAAAAATTGAAAACAATTGCTAAAATCTTGCTTAAACGCCATGATATAAACTGTTGCTCTAAACAGGATACTAAACATATTAAATTTCAATGTGGCTTTAGTGAGGAAGTTTTAATTAAGAACTATAATTGGAATAGCTATATTCATTTTGGGTTCGAAGAAGTAGAACAATTTTTTTTGTTTATGGGAGCTTCTGAGATCGAATCCTTCATTGCTAAAAATTATGAAACTTGTGTTGTTTTTAAGGACCTTAAAGATTATGTCTCTTCTATCCTTAATTTTTGCATAGAAAGCTACAGTGATAATCCTTATATCATTGATTATAAAGAGAGACTCATTAATGCACAAGAATGCACTCACAGCTATGCGGGAACATGTGGAAGAAGAAATTGATGAACCCGAAAGCTCATTGGATGAAAAAGAGGAGGAAATTGATGAACCTGAAAGCTCATTGGATGAAAAAGAAGAGGAGAGTGATGTACAAAAGGAGGAAGAATGGATTAGCTACCCATGCCAACCTTCTAATGAGAGTAACTCTTTATCTCTTACACTATTTGGGTGTCCTCCATGCTTACCAAAGGCGGATGAATGTTATGTTCCTGTGGATTCTCTTGAAATATTCCCTATGAGTAAAACTTGTGAGAATAATTATGCTACTGTTATTCATGATAATCCATGCTACTTTGATAAATTTTATGATAATGCTTTGTTTGTTCCTGATGTCGAAATGCATGGTACTAAAGAATTTTGCTTGGCAAATGTTTATGATAAATATTTAGATGATGGTCCTATGTTACTTGATACTATTAATTGTACTACTAATGAAAATGGGATTGGAGAGATCTTGACTTTATCTATGAGTCCCATATCTTTTGAGATTGATCAATCATCTTGTTACATTATTGATAAAAGTTGGTTTGAAAGTTTTAATCCTATTATTTTTGAGCTTGATAAAAATTATGTGTTTGGAAATCATGAAAACATGCTGTATGTGATAGTTATGTTGTTGAGTTTGTTCATGAAGCTACTGAATGATACGTCCAAAACGTATCTACTTTTCCGAACACTTTTGCTATTGTTTTGCCTCTAATTTGTGTATTTTGGATGCAACTAACACGGACTAACGCTGTTTTCAGCAGAACTGATTCGGTATCTCGTTTTTGTGCGAAATCCAACTTTCGGGAAAAACCTCGGGATTTTGACGGAAGGCCCTATTTTCCCGGAATAATGACGGAGCCGGAAGGACAAATCAAGTGGAGGCCCGAGGGCCCCACACCATAAGGCGGCGCGGCCTAGGGGGGCCGCGCGGCCCTATGGTGTGGCCCCTCGGCTGGCCTCCGACGCCCTCCTTCGGACTATTTATCGGCCTCGACCTAAAAACGCACGGGGAGAAGTCGAAGTCGCCGTAAACCCTCCGAACGCCGCCACATCGCGAAACTCCGTCTCGGGAGCCAGAAGTCTCCGTTCTGGCACTCCGCCGGGACGGGGAATTGGAGGAGATCATCACCGCCATCACCGCCAACGCCTCTCCATCAACCAGCCATGTTTCCCCCATCCATGTGTGAGTAATTCCACCGCTGTAGGCCAAAGGGAATGGTAGGGATTGGATGAGATTGGTCATGTAATAGCATAAGATTGTTAGGGCATAGTGCCTAGTGTCCGTAGATGGTACTTTGATGATATTGTTGCAACTTGTTATGCTTAATGCTTGTCACTAGGGCCCGAGTGCCATGATCTCAGATCTGAACATGTTATTATTTCATCTTGATATTCATTGTTTATGGTCTTACCTGCAAGTTGTATACACATGTCGCTGTCCGGAACCAATGGCCCCGAAGTGACAGAAATCGGGACAACCGGAGGGAATGGTAGCGATGTGAGGATCACATGTGTTCACGGAGTGTTAATGCTTTGCTCCGGTACTCTATTAAAAGGAGTACCTTAATATCCAGTAGTTTCCCTTGAGGCCCGGCTGCCACCGGCTGGTAGGACAAAAGATGTTGTGCAAGTTTCTCATTGCGAGCACGTACAACTATAATTGGAACACATGCCTATTGATTGATTAGTACTTGGATACCGTTTTATTATTATCTGCAAATGCCCTGCTATGATTGTTACATGAGTTTCTCTCATCCATGCAACGCCCGTCATCCGTCCCCGTGCCTACGATATTTTAATCCTGCTGTTTACTATAATCACTACTCGCTGTCCTTGTTACTCAGCTGCTGTTATTTTACTACTGCTACTACTATAAAACCGTTACTACTCGATAAACTCTTGCGAGCAAGTCTGTTTCCAGTGCAGCTGAATTGACAACTCCGCTGTTAAGGCTTTCAAGTATTCTTTGTCTCCCCTCGTGTCGAATCAATAAATTGGGTTTTACTTCCCTCGAAGACCGTTGCGATCCCCTATACTTGTGGGTCATCAAGACTATTTTCCGGCGCCGTTGCCGGGGAGCATAGCTTTATTTGGAAGTTCACTTGGATTGATATTGTTCGCTGCAAATTCTCCATCATGGGTAAAACTCGCGATACTAAGGTCGCCATATTACCATCCACTACAAGAAAAGGTACAACTCGAGTACCTCTTGCTGCTCTTGATTCACCATCTGTGATTGATAAACTTGTTTCACCACCACAAGCTTCAAATGCTGGTACTTCTGCTGAATCTGAAAACTCTCATAATACTGATAATATTTCTGCTGTGCTTGATGATAGTGGTTCATTGGGAACTTTTCTAGATGCTACAATTGCTAGGTCTAGACAAATTGAAAATACTGAAACTCCTGATGTTACTACACCTGTTAATTCACCCGAACTTGAATACTCTAGTGATGATCTTGATGAAGATTATGTGGAACTTGATGATGATTTTATTGAAAAATGCAATGCTACTACTGATGCAAGAAAAATTAAAAAGTTGCTTGCGGAACATACTGTTAGATATAAACTGTCTCCTGATCCTAAATTTGCCACATCTCCTATAAACATTAAGGATAAAGATTATGATTTTTCTCTTGATCTATCTCATATAGCTATTGTTGAGAAAACACCCTTTTGTGGTACTGAAAAAGAAAGTGCTGTGTTGAACACATGACTGAGTTATCTACTCTGAGTAGCTTGTTTTCTGATGATGTTAAGAAGCGTACTTACTTTGTTGCTAAAATCTTTCCATTCTCATTAAAAGATGACGCTAAAACTTGGTATAATAGTTTGCCACCTAGTTCTATTAAAATTCCAAAAGAATTGCTTAATGTTTTCTTCCGGAAATACTTTCCTGCTAGTGCTCAACATGCTTGCTTTGCAGAGAGTTTATAATTTTGATCGGGGAGATGGAGAGAAATTGCTCGAGGCTTGGGCGAGATTTTGCTCTCTTATTAGAGCTCCGCTGACCATGATTTAGAAAAGCATGATTTACTTGATATATTTTATAGTGGACTAACCATTGAGTCTAGGGCATACCTGGATAGTTGTGCTTGGTTGTGTTTTCGGAAAAGAACTCCGGACGAAGTCGAAGAATTATTGGCTAAAATAGGCCGGAATCATGATGATTGGACTACGCCTGAACCAACTCCAACGCCAATAGTGAAGAAGAGGGGTTTAATTAAATTGAATGATGAAGATATGAGGGAAGCCAAGAAGTCTCTCAAGGAGAAAGGTATTAAATCTGAAGATGTGAAGAATCTACCTCCTATAGAAGATATATGTGAGATAATTCCCCCTTCATCCATGATTGATTTAAATTCCCTTCAGCGCTTTACTAGGGAAGATATTCCGTATTCAAAACCTCCTGCGCAATGCTTAGATGAGTTTGATAATTATATTGTTAAGCAAGAAAATTTTAATATGAGAGTAGAGAATCATCTAATGGAAAATTCTCAAGCTATTAGCGAATTGCATGATATTGTGGAGAGAACCTCCAATGATGTTAAGATGCTTGTTAAACATTTTCATATGGTTCAAACTCAAATTGATCAACTCACTAAAGTGCAAAATGACTTGCTAGGAAATAATGCTAAAGAAAAACATGCTTATAAAGTAACAACTAGAGGTGGTGTCTCTACCCAGGATCCTCTATATCCTGAAGGGCATCCCAAAAGAGTTGAACAAGATTCTCAACAAATTGAAACTAGTGCTCCATCTAAGAAAAAGAAAAAGAAACATAAGAATGTTGCAGAATCCTCTGAACCTGTTAATGATCCTAATAGTATTTCTATTTCTGATGCTGAAACTGAAAGTGGTAATGAACATGATAAAGATAATGATAAGAATGATACTCCCGATAAAGAAGAGGTTGAAAAAGAACCTGAAAAGCATGCTAAAAATAAAAAGTATACTAAAGAAGATTTTATTGCTGAGAAACATGGTAATGAAAGAGAACCTTAGGTGCAAAAGCAAATGCCTTTTCCTGCTAAGAAACTAAAATCAAAGGAAGAAGAACACTAATAAATTCTGTGATTGGATGAAACCCTTATTTTTGCAAATCCCTTTGACTGCTGCTATTAAATTGCCTCCTTATTCAAAGTATATGAAAGATATTGTTACTAACAAAAGGAAAATCCCCAATGAGGAAATTTCCACTATGCTTGCTAATTACTCTTTCAATGGCAAAGTTCCAAAGAAGTTGGGCGACCCAGGTATACCAACTATTCCTTGTTCTATTAAGAATAATTATGTTAAAACTGCTGTATGTGACTTGGGAGCCGGTGTTAGTGTTATGCCTTTTTCTCTTTATAAGAGACTTTACTCAGATAAGTTGATACCTACTGATATATCTTTGCAAATGGCTGATAAATCTACTGCTATTCCTGTTGGTATATGTGAGGATGTTCCTGTTCAAGTTACTAATAACTGCTTGATATTAACTGATTTTGTTGTGTTGGAAATGCCTGGAAGATGACAATATGTCTATTATTCTTGGGAGACCTTTTCTTAACACCGCGGGGGCTGTTATTGATTGCAATAAAGGAAAGGTTACTTTCAATGTTGATGATAAGGAACACACCGTCTATTTCCCCAAGAGGATTGAGAAAGCGTGTGGAGTTAATACTATTTCTAATGTGAGAACTATCAAAGTTGGAACTATTGATTGTCCTATATATGAGCCTAAAGAAGAATATCAAACTCTTGTGATTGGATCCATATCAATACAATTCAAGGTAACATGATTGATTTGAGGTTTATTTCTTCATATGCTATGTAAAATTTATTTGGTGGCAAGACTTGATCAACCTTGTTAACAAATACTTTTTATATGCATAGAGGAGGTAAACAACATCTCTTTCTTCCTCCACTTGCTTTAGTTGCTGTAGCATTTTTAATTTGCAAAGTTCCTTAGTTGATTAGAGTTTTCAAAAAATTTCCTGGCCAGTAATAATAAACTTAATACCCAGAAATGTGCATTTTTTCAAAGTTTTCAAA
>NC_061508.1:52196646-52245911 GCF_022539505.1 Lolium rigidum
GGGGTGAACCACCGGGGCATCCCCAAGCTTAGAGCTTTCACTCTCCTTGATCATATTGCATCATTTTCCTCTCTTGATCCTTGAAAACTTCCTCCACACCAAACTCGAAACAACTCATTAGAGGGTTAGTGGACAATAAAAATTAACATGTTCAGAGGTGACACAATCATTTTTAACACTTCTGGACATTGCATAAAGCTACTGGACATTAATGGATCAAAGAAATTCATCCAACATAGCAAAAGAGGCAATGCGAAATAAAAGACAGAATCTGTCAAAACAGAACAGTCTGTAAAGATGGATTTTATTGAGGCACCAGACTTGCTCAAATGAAAATGCTCAAATTTAATGAAAGTTGCGTACATATCTGAGGATCACGCACGTAAATTGGCTTAATTTTCTGAGCTACCTACAGGGAGGCAGGTCGAAATTCGTGACAGAAAAGAAATCTGTAACTGCGCAGTAATCCAAATCTAGTATTCACTTTACTATCAAAGACTTTACTTGGCACAACAATGCACAAAACTAAGATAAGGAGAGTTTGCTACAGTAGTAAACAACTTCCAAGACTCAAATATAAAACAAAAATACTGTAGTAAAAACATGGGTTGTCTCCCATAAGCGCTTTTCTTTAACGCCTTTCAGCTAGGCGCAGAAAGTGTATATCAAGTATTATCGAGAGATGAAGTATCAACATCATAAGTTGTTCTAATAATAGAATCAAAAGGTAACTTCATTCTCTTTCTAGGGAAGTGTTCCATACCTTTCTTGAGAGGAAATTGATATTTAATATTACCTTCCTTCATATCAATGGTAGCTCCAACGGTTCGAAGAAAAGGTCTTCCCAATATAATGGGACAAGATGCATTGCATTCAATATCCAAGACAACAAAATCAACGGGGACAAGGTTATTGTTAATGGTAATGCGAACATTATCAACTCTCCCCAAAGGTTTCTTTATAGCATTATCAACAAGATTAACATCCAAATAATATTTTTTCAATGGTGGCAAGTCAAGCATATCATAGATTTTCTTAGGCATAACGGAAATACTTGCACCAAGATCACATAAAGAATTACAATCAAAGTCATTGACCTTCATCTTAATGATGGGCTCCCAACCATCCTCTAGCTTCCTAGGAATAGAAGTTTCAAGTTTTAGTTTCTCTTCTCTAGCTTTTATGAGAGCATTTGTAATATGTTTTGTGAAAGCCAAGTTTACAAGCACTAGCATTGGGACTCTTAGCAAGTTTTTGTAAGAACTTTATAACTTCAGAGATGTGGCAATCATCAAAATCCAAACCATTACAATCTAAAGCAATGGGATCATCATCCCCAATGTTGGAAAAAATTTCAGCGAGTTTTATCACGAGCGGTTTCAGCAGTTTTAGCAGTTTCGAGCAATTTTGCACGCTTTGCACTAGGAGTAGTAACATCGCCAACACCAATTATTTTACCATTAATATTAGGAGGTGCAGCAACATGTGGATCATTAACATTACTAGTGGTGATAATAGTCCAAACTTTAGCTACATTGTTCTCTTTAGCTAGTTTTTCATTTTCTTCTCTTTCCCACCTAGCATGCAATTCAGCCATCAATCTTATATTCTCATTAATTCTAACTTGGATGGCATTTGCTGTAGTAAAAACTTTATTTTCAATATCCTTATTAGGCATAACTTTCGATTTCAAAAGATCAACATCAGAGGCAAGACTATCAACCTTAGAAGCGAGAATATCAATTTTATTGAGCTTTTCCTCAACAGATTTGTTAAAAGCAGTTTGTGTACTAATAAATTCTTTAAGCATAGCTTCAAGTCCAGGGGTGTATTCCTATTATTATTGTAAGAATTCCCATAAGAATTAGCATAACTGTTACCATTATTATAAGGATATGGCCTATAGTTATTACTAGAATTGTTCCGATAAGCATTGTTGTTGAAATTATTATTTTTAATGAAGTTTACATCAACATGCTCTTCTTGGGCAACCAATGAAGCTAACGGAACATTATTAGGATCAACGTTAGTCCTATCATTCACAAGCATAGACATAATAGCATCAATCTTATCATTCAAGGAAGAGGATTCTTCGACAGAATTTACCTTCTTACCTTGTGGAGCTCTTTCCGTGTGCCATTCAGAGTAATTAATCATCATATTATCAAGGAGCTTCGTTGCTTCACCAAGAGTGATGGACATAAAGGTACCTCCAGTAGCTGAATCCAATAGGTTCCGCGAAGAAAGGTTCAGTCCTGCATAAAAGGTTTGGATGATCATCCAAGTAGTCAGTCCATGGGTTGGGCAATTTTTAACCAAAGAT
Source organism: Lolium rigidum (assembly GCF_022539505.1). NCBI lineage: Eukaryota > Viridiplantae > Streptophyta > Magnoliopsida > Poales > Poaceae > Lolium > Lolium rigidum. The sequence goes on from NC_061508.1 coordinate 52,198,970, forward strand.
TTCATTCTTCCAAAGCTTGAGCAACATGTTCATTATCTAATTGTTTGAAATTCATTATGCTACTTCTCAAAGATATATATTTAGCAGGGGGATAATATCTACCAATAAAAGCATCCTTGCATTTAGTCCATGAATCAATACTATTCTTAGGCAGAGATAGCAACCAATCTTTAGCTCTTCCTCTTAATGAGAAAGGAAACAATTTTAATTTTATAATTTCACCATCTACATCTTTATACTTTTGCATTTCACACAATTCAACAAAATTATTGAGATGGGCAGCAGCATCATCGGAACTAACACCGGAAGATTGCTCTCGCATAACAAGATTTCAGTAAAGCAGGTTTAATTTCAAAGAATTCTGCTGTAGTAGCAGGTGGAGCAATAGGTGTGCATAAGAAATCATTATTATTTGTGGTTGTGAAGTCACACAACTTAGTATTTTCAGGAGTGGCCATTTTAGTAGTAGTAAATAAAGCAAACTAGATAAAGTAAACGCAAGTAACTAATTTTTTTGTGTTTTTGATATAGAGTGCAATACAGTAAATAAAGTAAAGCTAGCAACTATTTTTTTTGTGTTTTGATATAATGCAGCAAACAAAGTAGGTAAATAAAGTAAAGCAAGACAAAAACAAAGTAAAGAGATTGGATTGTGGAGACTTCCCTTGCAGCGTGTCTTGATCTCCCCGGCAACGGCGCCAGAAAAAGAGCTTGATGGCGTGTAACTCACACGTTCGTTGGGAACCCCAAGAGGAAGGTATGATGCGCACAGCAGCAAGTTTTCCCTCGGAAAGAAACCAAGGTTTATCGAACCAGGAGGAGCCAAGAAGCACGTTGAAGGTTGATGGCGGCGGGATGTAGTGCGGCGCAACACCGGAGATTCCGGCGCCAACGTGGAACCTGCACAACACAACCAAAGTACTTTGCCCCAACGAAACGGTGAGGTTGTCAATCTCACCGGCTTGCTGTAACAAAGGATTAGATGTATAGTGTGGATGATGATTGTTTGCGAGAGAACAAGTAAAGAACAAGTATTGCAGCAGATTTGTATTTCAAGTATAAAAGAATGGACCGGGGTCCACAGTTCACTAGAGGTGTCTCTCCCATAAGATAGCATGTTGGGTGAACAAATTACAGTCGGGCAATTGACAAATAGAGAGGGCATAAGAATGCACATACATGACATGATGAATATTGTGAGATTTAATTGGGCATTACGACAAAGTACATAGACCGCTATCCAGCATGCATCTATGCCTAAAAAGTCCACCTTCAGGTTATCATCCGAACCCCTTCCAAGTATTAAGTTGCAAAACAACGGACAATTGCATTAAGTATGGTGCGTAATGTAATCAATAACTACATCCTCGGACATAGCATCAATGTTTTATCCCTAGTGGCAACAAGTACATCCATAACCTTAGAGGTTTCTGTCACTCCCCAGATTCACGGAGACATGAACCCACTATCGAGCATAAATACTCCCTCTTGGAGTTAAGAGCAAAAACATGGCCGAGCCTCTACTAATAACGGAGAGCATGCAAGATCATAAACAACACATAGGTAATAGATTGATAATCAACATAACATAGTATTCTCTATCCATCGGATCCCGACAAACACAACATATAGAATTACAGATAGATGATCTTGATCATGTTAGGCAGCTCACAAGATCCGACAATGAAGCACATGAGGAGAAGACAACCATCTAGCTACTGCTATGGACCCATAGTACAGGGGTGAACTACTCACTCATCACTCCGGAGGCGACCATGGCGGTGAAGAGTCCTCCGGGAGATGAATCCCCTCTCCGGCAGGGTGCCGGAGGTGATCTCCAGAATCCCCCGAGATGGGATTGGCGGCGGCGGCGTCACAGTAAGGTTTTCCGTATCGTGGCTCTCGGTACTCGGGTTTCGTGACGAAGGCTTTAAGTAGGCGGAAGGGCAACGCGGGGGGCCACACGAGGGCCCCACACACCAGGCCGGCGCGGCCAAGGGCCAGGCCGCGCCGCCCTAGCGTGTCGGCGCCTCGTGGCCCCACTTCCTTTCCCCTCGGTCTTCCGGAAGCTTCGTGCAAAAATAGGACCCCGGGCATTGATTTCGTCCAATTCCGAGAATATTTCCTTTGTAGGATTTCGAAACCAAAAACAGCAGAAAACGACAAGCGGCTCTTCGGCATCTCGTTAATAGGTTAGTGCCGGAAAATGCATAAATACGATATATAATGTGTATAAAACATGTAGATATCATCAATAATGTGGCATGGAACATAAGAAATTATCGATACGTCGGAGACGTATCAAAGGGTCCCAGCAGGCTCTGACATGCGGCCCCCTCAGATCTCTGGCATGCCGGACCCACCAAAACTCTCAGAGAAGGGTCCCAGCAGGCTCTGACATGCCACCCCCTCAGATCTCTCGCATGTCCGACCCACCAAAACTCTCAGAGAAGGGTCCCAGCAGGCTCTGACCTGCGGGGCTATGCGTCCAGAAATTGACGGCAGGCAGACACTTGTGCTGGCACGTGCGCAAAAAAAATAGCATGGCAACTGACATGTGCAACCCATGTTGGTGGTACTGACAGTTCAGGTCCACTTCGCATGCTGGGAGGCTGTCGGAACGGGCGGCCCCACGCAGGTGGGTCGTGTCGGCACCTGATATGCGGGCCCGAACGGTGTAGGCTAGGTACGTGTGTGCAGACAGTGGTTGTCTCCCTTTACAAATATGGGTCCCAGTGCTGCAGGCCTTAGACTGTTGTGCGGGCAGACACAAAAGTACGTGAACATGGGTGTGTAGAGTGTGGGTCAGGTGTGTCCACCAGCCCGAAACCCACTTGTTGTGATGCCCGCCCACTGCTGACTCAGCAATTCGAGCAGCCAACCACCCGCGACGCTCATTTCTGCACGATCGCTGACGTTTAAACCTCGCCCATCACTATTTTTTCGGGCCGAGCGGCCCAAATCGCCATCTGTGACGCGAAAACGCCCTATCGTCATAGAAAAAGACAATTACTGACGGATTTTCAAACCGTTAGTATCATACCGTCATTGAAGACCCATATGTTACTAGTGAGGAGACAATGTCTGTATCCACCTGGACAAAGTCCATCACAATTGTAGTAGAATTCTATCTCCAGCTTCGGCCTTTGCGTTGTCCTACATGAACCATCATGTAGCAATGCAATGTCTGATCATATATACCAGAATCCAGCGAGATCCAAAAATATGTATAATGCACGCATTATCAAAATTTTACTACATTAACACGACACTGCATTTTCAAAATCAGCTAAATAGGAAAGTACACCATCTAAATTGACGGAGCAGAACAATGCACAATCAAATGTACCCAATTTTTTTGGCACATGAGCACCAGTGCTCCAATTTTTCAAAAATCATAATTTTTGTATTTCAAAAAAATTGAAAGTAAATACCCACATAATGTAACATTTCGAAGGTACAGTAGGAATTTTGGAGAAAAATATGTTGTATTTTGAGGTATACAAAAAAAAGACAAGTTTCTGACAAATATCTAATCCTGTACGTAGCCACAAATTTGTTTTTTTCATGTAGATCAAAATACAATGCAATTTTTACCGAAACTTCACACAAGTATTCAGGACACATGTATGTATTCATAAAATAAATGTGACGATTTTTTGAAACAAAAATACATGATTTTTAAATATTTTGAAAACTGGGAGCACCGGTGCTCATGTGCATCAAATGTGCTTCCAAGTATCACAAATCAAATTTAACTAAGTTTCTCCGCAACCACCTGTGACCATAAATAGATGTCAAAATATGTCTAAATTAAAGGGATTTGCTAGTTCTCACCTAGATGAGAACTAACTTCATGCTCAATTAGATCCTACACCATTTGATTTGCATCCTGATGCGTGCTAGTCATGAGTTGCAACTGAAATTTGATGACATCATCTGATTAAGAACGAAGTTAGCTCTCAGTTGACTGATAAATAGTCACACTCAAATTTAAATGTATCTAGACATTGTTTAGTACTCCCTCCTGCCTAAAATATGTTCCATATAAGTTTTGGTTAAAGTCAAACTTCGTAAAGTTTAATCATCTATATTAATAAAAATAAAAACATATACAAAAAAATAAAAAAATATTTTTTATGAAATATAATTTTGTATTATATGCATTTAACATGGTAGATCTTTGTATTATTATCTATATTCTTGGTCAAAGTTTGCATAGTTTGACTTGCACGGAAAATTATGCACAACATAAAATGGGCAGGAGGGAGTAGATAGATACATCTGAATTTAGACAAATCTTTGACATCCTTTTATGGATGGAGGGAGTAGCTCCTTTTATCGATTTGGAGACAACTGGATCTAGTGACTAACTAAACAGTCCGTTAACAGATTAAAAAAATCAGCAGCATCAATCACTAATTAACTAAACAGTTCATTAGCACACGAATGACACAATTGCCAAATCTAACGCAAATAAGAGATTTGCTAGTTCTCAGCTAACTGAGAACGAAGTTCGTGCTCAGTCAAGTTCTGCACCGTTTGATTGCATCGTGATTCCTTCATATGAGTTGCAAGTGGAGTTGCAAGTGAGATATTTTCAGTTGCAAGTGGAGTTGCAATTGAGAAAAAATATCCGGACTGTTAAATTTGCTTCGTGATTCATGCCAGAGAATGAATTTGATGACATCATCTGACAGAGAACGAATTTCGTTCTCCGTCGACTAAGAAATTGTCACACGCAAAAATGAGATCACTGGGGCTCATATGCACCAAATCTTTGTCCCAATTCTGGGGCGTGTCGTTTCGTCTAGCAACACTTTGACATTAGTTTTTAAGGGCGAGTTCAACTTTGAAGGGCTGACATGGCCGCACAGGAGGAGGAGCCGAGGTGGACCGTGGGGTTTTCGTAAGATTTATTCTCAGTTGCAAGCGGGGATAAAACCATGAAAATATCTCCAAACCGCGAAATTTGCTTTGAGGTTCGTGCCAGCCATGAATTTATAGCATGAGATTTGATGACATCATCTAGTTGTGTGCAACAACGGAGCCATGAATTGAATTGGGCCGGGCCAGGTCGGAAACACAAGCTTCAAATTTTGTTTTAATAGAAAAGCAAGTGTATTCAACCAAAAAGGTACAAACCGATTCAATTTGCATATTTCATCAAGTACAACTGCAAAATGACTATAAAGAACAAAAACATACAAAATAGAGCTACATTTTGATAAGATAATGCTATATAATACGATTAAGTGTTTAGACCATGAAGCTCTTGATAACCCACAAGTATAGGGGATCGCAACAGTCTTCGAGGGAAGTAAAACCCAAATTTATTGATTCGACACAAGGGGAGACAAATAATACTTATAAGCCTTAACAACTAAGTTGTCAATTCAGTTGCACCTGGAAAAGCACTAGTAACAGGGGTGATGTGAAAGCAGCGAGTAATATGAGAGCAATAGTAACGAGTAACACGGCAGCGATAGCGAGTAACACAGAGGCAATGGCACCAAAAAATAGTTGATACTACTTCTAATGGCATATAGGACCGAGTGAGTATTTGATGATGAAAGATGGACCGGGGTTCCCAGCTATCTACACTAGTGGTAACTCTCCAATAACAAGTGTTGGGTGAACAAATTACAGTTGGGCAATTGACAGGATTGAAATAGCATTAAGACAGAATATCAAGTTTATTAATCATGTAGGCATGTTTTCCATATATAGGCATACGTGCTCGCAATGAGAAACTTGCATAACATATTTTGTCCTACCAGCCGGTGGTAGCCGGGCCTCTAGGGAATCTACTAGTTCGGATCTTGTAACTGGGATAACTAGAGCACCGGAGCAAAGCATTAACACTTGGTGAAAACATATGATCCTCATATCTAAGCCATCCCCTCCAGTTATCCCAGTTGATGTCACTCTGGGGCGTCGGGTTCCGGGCATAGACATGTGCAAACAACTTGTAGATACAATCTAAGCAATAATTATAGAGCTTAAATCTAAGATCATGCCACTCGTGCACGTACTAGTGACAATCATTAAACACAACAAGATTGCAGCAACAATAACTTCACAAACTTAACAGATAGACTGATCATAATGTAACAATTCATCGGATCCCAACAAACACAACACCGATTACATAAGATGGATCTCAATCATGTAAGGCAGCTCATGAGATTATTGTATTGAAGTACATGGGAGAGAGAGTACCAACTAGCTACTGCTAGAACTCGTAGTCCATGGGGGAACTACTCACGGAGCATGATGGAGGCGGTGGCGTCGATGGAGAAGACTCCCGAGGGCAATTCCCCGTCCCGGCGGCGTGCCGGAACAGAGATTCTGTCCCCCGAAACTTGTCTTCGCGATGGCGGCGGCTACGGAACTCTTCGTGGAATATCGTCTGGTTTTTTAGGGTTTTCGCGACGGACAGAATATATAGGCGAAAGGGCGGAGTCGGAGGAGCCAGGGGGTGGCCTCCCCACCTGGTGGCGCGGCCAGGGAGGGGCCCGCGCCCAGGTATGGTGTGGGGCCCCCTTGGCCCCCCTCCGGCACTTCTCTGGCTCTCTGGGTCCGTCTCGGTAAAATAGAAGGTTTGGCTTTTGTTGTGTCCAATTTAGAGAACATTTCCTGTGTAGGATTTCTGAAACCAAAAACAGCAGAAAACAGGAACTGGCACCTCGGCATCTTGTTAATAGGTTAGTCCCGGAAAATGCATAAAAACATTATAAAGTGTGAGAAAAACATGTAGGTATTGTCATAAAACTAGCATGGAACATCAGAAATTATAGATACGTTGGAGACGTATCAGCTCTCCACGCATAATTTTGGCACCATCCTACCCTTGTTCTCTTAATCTACACATATGCATGGACACATTATGTTTAACAAACATTGCATCTATATATCTTTTCAAAGAATCTGATGTAGTATCAAGAACATGCTAAACACTGAGCAATCTTTGAAAGGTGTGAACTGTTGTTTGAAGATTTGAAAAGAAAACAATGGAAGCAATATGCATCATCCTTCTCCCCACTATATATACTCTAACCAATCAAATTTTGTCTTGGAAAAATTGTGACCAATTAAATGATTACAACCCCTCGACAAATATGCCCATCTCATTTTATCTTCGATTTCATGCGTACCATATTCATCAATTGGTCTCCGAACTCCCGCATCGGCAATGAAATTTGCTAGATCAAAGATTTCACGAACATTTGCTTGTTCTGTATCCTAGCTACAACATTTAAACCTAAATCAATCTTAACAATCTCCTACGCGCTGCTAGTCAGTAGCAAGTCACTAGCAAACAAGTAGACACCAAAATTAAAATTGAAATCTAAACATAGGGGAAAATAACCTCCTCATCACTTGCCCTCTTGTGATTTCTGAAGGCCGCATGTTGTTCTCCCTAAGTTGCAAGCGTTGCTGCGGGTTCCTCCCCCTTGATCCATGCAGCCTCTTCGTCGCATTGTCCATCAGAGCAGGGTGTGGTAGGGCACTGTGTGAAGGCAGACGAGGAAGCGGGGCGGGGCCCCGGCTGGCGGGAGATGAGCCGGGGGATGAGCAGTGACGATGCAGGAAGGGGCTTTGTAGAGGGCCTCGATAGGCGGGTAATGACGGCGGGGACTAGGAATCTCGGGAAGGGAATGCTCGAGGAGCTGAAGTCGAGGGATTTTCACCAAACACATGACATGGTCAGGTTGCCACTCGTGCGGTACCTTTTTTTCGCGATGTCAGGCGCGTCGGTCGATCCCCTACTGGTGGTTATGTGAGAAGTAGTGTCACACTGAAAACGGAAATGGTTTTGTACTACTTCCATCTCAAAGCTTAAGGATTATATTTTTTTAGAAAGTCAAACTATGTAAAGGTTGACTATGATTTTAACAAAAAAGATTAACATGCAAAATACAAAATTAATATTATTCAATAGATAACAAAATATTTTTCGTATGGTATCTACAAAATATTGTATTTGTTGATAGATTGTTCTAAAAGTTTGGTCAAACTTTACTTGGATTGACTTTAAAAAAGCCTTATGCTTTGGGATGGAGGTAGTATATAATATGTATAATAAACAGCTAGTGGCAAAGAAAAATCGATGCAACATATGCGGCCACAATTAAAAGTAGTTCTCCATCAACAGTACATATAATTCCTAATAAGTAATAAAGAAGCTCACCATATACAAACTACCATTACATCAACACACGATTCAGGTCTAGACATCAAAGGCAGGGGGTGAGCATCACACTTAGACATGATCTCGATCCTCTCGAGATCGAAGGCGATCACCTTCAGGGTTGTAGGCCCCACTAACTTGAACGTCAGTGCATAGCCGATCGGAAGTTGATGGGCTATGACAAACTGTGGACACCCATCTTCAAGGATAACCTTGCCATCATCGAGGGTCTTCATCATGACATACCATAAGCATGCACCATTAAACTTGATAGTTATCAAACATCAGTTGGTAGTATCAGGTGATTGCCAGAAGCCTTCAGGGATTACAATTCTGTGCAGACAAATATGGGTCAGCACCTTTGCAAACTCTTTAGGAGTCTTTGGCACATTGATAATATTGCCAACCCTCAGTGTCATCTTCCGTTTGCTACCAGTAGAAGCATTTGCATCTGCATGATTCTTCATAGGAAGAACCGCCGTTCGTGGAAGCAAATTCTTTCCTAATCCATCCACAAGCTTCACCCTTTTGTCCGATGGGCACTGCAAAAATAAAACACGTCCGTATAAAATAAAACAAGCATGAACATAATTCCGAGAGATATCCAATCCGATCAAGCATAATCGGTCATAATCACCGGCCAAAATGATATACTCTCTCTATTCGTAAATACTCCATCCCTACCATGGAATTTTTCTGAAGTTTGTCAAATTTCAGAAAATTTTCGTGGGACTGATGGGCTATAAGACATTTTAGACACTTCAAAATGAACTACTTGCGTAGATACACATTATATATAGTGAGTGAATCTACACACTAAAAATAGACTAGATACATAATAAAATAGATAAATCTACTACATTACTAAAAGCTACTCCAAAATCTGATCAAAGTTGCAAGATCTGGCATATGAACTGTATCTTATTTAAAAAAAATTGAGTATACACATATATATATATATATATTTATCAGCTTATTAGCCCGATCAGATTGATATCTTTGTTACTCCCTCCGTTCACTAATATAAGATATTTCAGTACTCCTTAATATACATAAATAGTTCATCCAAAGCTATGATTTCCGAGAACTTACATCCATTTATGCCGACGATCGCCTCGCTCGAAGTCGCACGCTGCCGCCTCGCTCGAAGTCGGCCGCCGCCACCTTCTAGGAAGTATATGTGCCTAATGTTGTGCACGGTGTAGGGATTCGTAGCATAGAAAACAAAAAATTACTACCGTAAGAACGAATAACAAGCCAAGATCTAATCTAGTAGATGGTAGCAACGAGATGAGATCAACATACCATCGAAGATCGCTAAGCGTTAACGAGATATATCTCGTGGATGATGTAGTCAATCACTTGCCGCTCTCAAGAGTGTGTAGAAGAACTTGACGGTGCCGCTATCGGGCAGCACCTCCGCACTCAGTCACACGTACGGTATCAATGAAGACGTCCCTCTCCCTGTTCCAGCGGGCAGCGGATGTAGTAGATCCTCCTCGGAATCCCGGCAGCAGGACGGTGTGGTGACGGTGGTGGTGGAGAACTACGGTAGGGCTTCGCCAAAGCCGTGCGGGAGAGAGGTGGAGGAGGGAGGGCTAGGGTTTAGAGAGAGGGGGCTAGGGCGCCGGCCAGGGTGCCCTTGAGTGGTGCGGATCAAGTGGTGGCCGCCCCTCCCCTCCCCCCTTTAAATAGGTGGAAAGCCCTAGGGTTCAATCAAAATCCTCTCTTTTCCCCACCTATTCTGGCGGCACCAGGTGAGTCAGAACCTATGTTCCTCTACCTGGCAGCCTCCAACAAGGTCGTCAGTCTAGTTATCGTGGTGGAAGGAAAGGAAGAAGGCTATGCATACGGAGTCCAGCGGCCAGTTTACTACATAAGCAAGGTCTTAATGGAATCCAAGCAAAGATACCCTCACTTTCAGAAGCTAGTCTATGGAGTTTTCCTAGGCAGCTGGAAGCTGAGGCACTACTTCCAGGAGCATCCTATGATAGTGGTGAGCAAAGCTCCCTTGTCAACCATCATCAATAATTCCGACGCAACAGGGCGTGTAGAAAAATGGGGCATTGAATTATCTCCCTTCGATATCAACTACCAAGCCAGAACCGCGATCAAATCCCAAGCTTTGGCGGATTTTCTCGCCGATTGGACTGAAGCGCCGGAGGGCACACCTGTGCTGGGACCTGAACCTATTCCGGTGTGAGGAACTCGGGTTAAGGTTCTGAGATCCTTCTCCTCGAGGGCTTCGAGCTAAGCAGGCAAAATAAAATACTTAGACAAATATTGCAATAGCAAAATAAGGAATCAATGGTTAAGTCGGATGACTCACCGCGGTCCCGGAGCCGGTCATGTGTATATCAATGTTGCACACGTGAACGTGAAGATCACGCGGAACTTTAATCAACACTCGGATCCGCTTGTCCAAGGCATCGGTGCAAAGGTTGTCCTTAGAGGCGCGCATGAGGTCGTCGCTGATACATCTCCAACGTATCGATAATTTCTTATGTTCTATGCCATATTATTGATGATACCTACATGTTTTATGCACACGTTATGTCATATTCGTGCATTTTCTGGAACTAACCTATTAACAAGATGCCGAAGTGCCAGTTGCTGTTTTTACGCTGTTTTTGGTTTCGAAATCCTAGTAACGAAATATTCTCGGAATTGGACGAAATCAAGACCCAGGGTCCTATTTTGCCACGAACCTTCCAGAAGACCGAAGAGCATACGAAGTGGGGCCACGAGGTGGCGACACCACAAGGTGGCGCGGCCAAGGAGGGGCCCGCGCCGCCCTATGGTGTGGGCCCCTCGTCAGCCCTCCGACTCTGCCCTTCCGCCTACTTAAAGCCTCCGTCGCGAAACCCCTGATGCGAAAAACCACGATACGGAAAACCTTCCAGAGACGCCGCCGCCGCCAATCCCATCTCGGGGGATTCGGAGATCTCCTCCGGCACCCTGCCGGGAGGGGATTCATCTCCCGGAGGACTCTACACCGCCATGGTCGCCTCCCGAGTGATGAGTGAGTAGTTCACCCCTGGACTATGGGTCCATAGCAGTAGCTAGATGGTTGTCTTCTCCTCATTGTGCTTCATTGTTGGATCTTGTGAGCTGCCTAACATGATCAAGATCATCTATTTGTAATACTCTATGTTGTGTTTGTCGGGATCCGATGGATAGAGAATACCATGTTATGTTAATTATCAAGTTATTGCATATGTGTTGTTTATGATATTGCATGCTCTCCGTTATTAGTAGAGGCTCTGGCCAAGTTTTTGCTCTTAACTCCAAGAGAGAGTATTTATGCTCGATAGTGGGTTCATGCCTGCATTGACACCTGGGACGGTGATAGAAAGTTCTAAGGTTGTGTTGTGTTGTTGCCACTAGGGATAAAACATTGGCTCTATGTCCGAGGATGTAGTTGTTGATTACATTACGCACCATACTTAATGCAATTGTCTGTTGCTTTGCAACTTAATGCTGGAAGGGGTTCGGACGATAACTCTGAAGGTGGACTTTTTAGGCATAGATGCGGTTGGATGGCGGTCTATGTACTTTGTCGTAATGCCCAATTAAATCTCCTTGTACTTATCATGACATGTATGTGCATTGTTATGCCCTCTCTATTTGTCAATTGCCCGACTGTAATTTGTTCACCCAACATGCTTTTATCTTATGGGAGAGACACCTCTAGTGAGCTGTGGACCCCGGTCCATTCTTTTAATACTGAAATACAAATCTGCTGCAATACTTGTTTTACTTGTTTTCTCTGCAAACAATCATCTTCCACACAATACGGTTAATCCTTTGTTACAGCAAGCCGGTGAGATTGACAACCTCACCTGTTTCGTTGGGGCAAAGTATTTTGGTTGTGTTGTGCGGGTTCCACGTTGGCGCCGGAATCTACGGTGTTGCGCCGCACTACATCCCGCCGCCATCAACCTTCAACGTGCTTCTTGGCTCCTCCTGGTTCGATAAACCTTGGTTTCTTTCTGAGGGAAAACTTGCTGCTGTGCGCATCATACCTTCCTCTTGGGGTTCCCCAACGAACGTGTGAAATACACGCCATCAGTCGCGCCCCGTGTAGTGGTACATCAAGCGATCCATGTGTTGAAGCGGTTGGATCCGCTTGGTGAACCATGACATGGTCAGGTCCTTCCCCGACAAGCCCTCTTCGGTCAGCTTGTAGATCCGCTGAACCGCCCTTGTTAGCTGAGGCGACTCGGAAAGGTGAGGGCATTGGGACCAGGCGGGGGTCTCACTGGCAGGGCCATCTTTGAACTCCGGCAGCACCTTCGAGCTAGCCGGATCGGAAACATCCTTCAAGTAAAAGAAGCCTCCGGACCAGTAGCGCACAGACTCATGCCGGTCAGTGTGCGGGTAGATGCGGCCGGGGCGGAGTTTGAATGTGATACTCCCGCAAGTAGCCAGCGAGGAGGTCTGCGAGACCGTCTCCTTCTTGACAGAGAAGTAATATTGAAACAGTTGAAGATCGGGGGTTACCCGGAGGTGGCCCTCGCAGAGGGTGACGTGGTTGCTGATGGCCAGAATGTTGTTCGGAGAGATGTTGTGAGGCTGCAGTTGATACGCCTGGAGGATTTCCGTGAAGAAGTCGCTCGGCGGCAGCGAGAATCCCCGCTCGATCAGCGCCTTGGTCACCATCCACTCTCCGGCTTCGGGAGCTAGAGCCAAGGCACCCGGAGTCGATCGCCAAGACCCAGGTTGCAGGAAGCCTTCCGCCTCGAGGTTGAGGAGTTCGTTCTCCGTGGTGGTGCAAGGCCACCACTTCCCTTTGGCCTCACCGTTGCGAGATCGGTCCTTGTTTTTTTTTGGCGGCGGCCTCTTCCGCTTTCTTTTCCATCTGCTCTGCTCCGACAGTTTCTTCCGGGTTGGCCGATGTCCCTTCTATATCCTTGCCGGAATCCTTTGAAGGGTTCATCTGAACGGGGAAAAAAGGTGGAGGAGCGGAGGAGATTGGAGTCGCGGCTATGGGCCCGTACGTCAACGGAGGCGGAGTCGAAGAAGACATCTACAAAAAGTGCGAGATAGCTAACCTTAGCCGGAGCCGATCCTATACCCTAGTCATCCCTACCAACCTCGGCGAAAGGACTGAAGCTCGAGGGACTTACCGGAATGGTTTCCGTGGTGGTCGGAGTCGCCGGCGGTGAGGTTTTCGTCGCGGTGGCTCGTCGGACTTAAGAACACGATGAACTCGATGAACTCCACGCGACGGCACTAGACTCCGGTGATCTTCCGGTGAACTCCGGTGCGGCAGAGGGAGGAAGCTCGGAGCTGGCACTGTGCAGAGAGGTGAAAAGGGGGCGAATGGACGATTAGGGGTAAGAGGTGAGATATTTATAGGCCGAGGATGAGATTCGTGCTCCGCATCCTTTGGTCGGAACGCAAGAGTCACGCCGTTGGATGGCTGACACGTGTCCAAAATCCTAATGGTAAAAATGGCAAAGGATAAGTTACCGCACAAATCGCTCGAAAATGGCGCCAAGATTGGCGGAACCGTTTGAACCTTCTAAGGTTCCGGGTAGGAGTTTGAAGAAAACAAGCCTTTATCCCTGCAGGGGAGTAACCCGGAGACGCGTTGTAAAAATGATGTCAATGGATGAAGTCCCGCGGGATGAAGGACTTTTCCGGCATGCGAGCTGGAAAGGAAAAGATCATGAAGTTGGAGTTCTTCAAGTTTCCACATGTTACCGCGAGGATTGTTGGAAGCAACGATGATTTGGCAAGGCGGAAACAAGGGGTGAATCTCGGAGAACTCTGGGGGCTACTGTTGTGGGTATACTTCATGGGTGTACCATCGACAGTGCTTAGATCCGGCAAGCCCGGGTGGCCCATAGACGGTGTTGGTAGCATGGGGCCCATCGGGCGGCCCAGTTGCTGTAGATCAAGATGGACGAAGTCCAGCCCAGGAACAAGGAGCCGGATCCACCGACCAAATCTGGAAGTCGGATCCGGCCTGGCCCATTAGGGGTAACCGGATCCGGTACGACATGTAAAGGAAGGCGGATCCTTGAAGTACACAGCAAGATAACATATCGTAGTTAGGTAACTTGTATTCCGGCTAGGAATCTCCATGTAAACCCTAGATCCGTGCGCCTTTATAAGCCGGATCCTGGGAGCCCTAGAGGCACAACCACAACTCATTGTAACAACGCGAAAACGCCCATATAATTCCAGACAATCAGCAGTAGGCCATGTCGTCGTGCAGGTGTTCTGAAGCTGGGTAAATCGCGTACCACCGTTCCGAAGACTCTCCGCCCTATGGCCACTACTTCTTCTCCCCCTCGTGAGGATCCCTCCTCCGAGGTACCGTCGATTAGGCAACGACAGGAGGGGATCAGGAGGATCTCCAGATCATCTACTTCATCCACAACCACTTTGCTTCACGCCTGCAACGAGCAGGCGACGATGATGGCATCTCCAGGAATTCATAATGATGATCTCTACTCTCTCTCAATTCATGTTCTTTAGGTGTTCTAGCTGCTGCTATTCACGATCTAGTGCCACTCATGAGGTTTTAGACCTAACATAATTTACCCTTGACTGAGCGGATGGAAGAAAAGGTGTTCATGTTTCAAAAGATATCCGGTCATGTTGCGTGACTAGTATATCTATGATCCGCAACTTTTTAGATCTAACAGTTCAGACAATTAATTAGAATGATGTGGTTTACCGTGGTGCCTATATTAAATACCCATGTGTTGATTGTTGTATATACTCCTTCCGTCCAGAAATAAGTGGATGTGCGGGATTTTCAAGCTAGATTAGTAAAATTAGAGAAAATTGCATGCAAACCAACATCGATTTGGTGCACATGGGCACTAGTGATCTCGTTTTTAAAATAAATTAAAAATTATATTTTTGAGTTTCAAAAAAATATGAAATAAAATCTGCATATAGCCAATAATGTATCCGACAAACGTGTAAAATATCAATTTCAAATAATTTATATTTTAAGCTACAAAAAAAAACAAAAGTGTAGATCTGAGTAGTCATTTTCAAATCCCCATAAACATGTCAGATTTTGTTATTTTTATCTAGCACAAAGTAAGAATAATAATTTTGGATTGAGATTTTCCATGATTGTGAGATGTATCACTAACAATCTACGAATTACTTTTCAAATTTTTTGACAACTAATAGACATTTTTTTTATTTTTTTAAATGACGAGAGCATTGGAGCTCGGGAGCCGCCAAAAGCACATTTCGCATCTCTCTCCTCTATAATTTTTTCACCTCAAATAAACTAAGTGCACGTAGAAAATTAAGATAACGTGTGCTGAATATTATTAGGTTTGATTTCCATGCGATGAAAGAGAAATAATTTTTGCTACTTTAAAGTACATTGGAAAGATAGACGGACACTTTTTATGAATAAAATTTAAGGCTAAATGTTCACTTATTTGAGGATAGAGGGAGTAATAATAGATAATAGATAGTTCGACCGGTGTGTCCATATACTTTTTACTATTTCGGGTATTCAGCTAGTATAGCGAATGGTCAGCTTTGAATATAAAATTGGTAGACCAATTGCAATTTAATTACACTTTATATATAGGTATGTGACAAATCAAATGCTGATCATACTAGCTTTGACACAATTGCTTAATAAGCATTTCCAACGAGGTGGTAAACAAAATTAAAGTGTAATTAAAATCGCATTCATAGGACCGAGATTTGGTGCACATGGACACCAGTGATCCTGTTTTTTTTTAAAATAAAAATCATATTTTTGAGTTTCAAAAAATTCTGAAAATAAATCCGTATATAGTCAATTTTGTATTTCACAACCGTGTAAAATATCAACTTTAAATACATTATATTCTGACCTACACAAAAATGACAAAAGTGTAGATCAGAGCAGTCATTTTCAAATCTCCCAAATAATCAGATTTTGTCATTTTTTTCTAGCATGAAATAAAATGAATTCGATTTTGCATGATTGTGACATGTATCATTGAAAATTCACAAAATTATTTTCAGATTTTTTAGTAACTTGTAAAAATATTTTTTAATTTTTTAAAATGGCAACACTGGAATCCGGGAGCCAAAAACACTTTCCGCACATTCATACATTAATCCTCTTTACATCGACGAGTAGTGGACATCTGCTGCTGCTGTGTACCCAGCCGACCTTTCACGTGCTTGAGGTACAGAGTAGGCCGGAATCGTGTTTCATGACCTATGCTAGCTGGACACCAAGGCCAAACTCCACCATTCGTGACAACATCTAACTTACATTCATGTCAACAACGCTGCATGGGTGTGTTAGACCGTGCCATGCCTTCCGCTGCACGAGGTTATTTTTTTAACACACGCGCTGCAAGACTAGGGATGCAAGCGGGATCTGCGGTCACGCTTCTAGTTCATTTTTTTTTTGATATCTAATTCATTTAATTATTAATTTTAGTTTACAATATAAATTTCCCAAATTCTGAACTAGAAATGCTAAAATAAACTAGAAGTCTACAAGCGGGACTTCCACGGAATCCCACTTGCAAGCTATGACCCACACAGCCACACGTGTTGCCTTCATGCTTGCCAGCAAGGGTCTATATTGATTTTTTTTTTCTCCTCCAAGCACCTCTGTTGAATTACGTCCCAAGATAAGAGGCAACATGTACCTGCTTACTATTAGTTATGCTGCATTTTTTTTCATCCTCGTAAGTTCCATTAGTTCATCATGATAAGTAGGTTCCAGTAGGCATTACCATCGGTGCTTCATCATAAGAGGGTTAATATATATACCACCTCCGACCATATTTTTAGACTTGTCCATCAGCTTTTATCAAATTGTTCTTCAAAAGGTCGGCACTACCATCGCACAACAAAGTAGTGGAGTAGCAATGTATTACCACTAAAGGTAGATGTTGCAAAATCAGTCCTCAGCCAGGTCCTCCTCTCATGTGCTGTCATCACAGAGTAGCACACACTTTCGGTCTTGTTATCAACAAGGTGGTCAATAGCCTGGATGAGTGAGCAGGGATTGTATAAACTCTTCACAGGAACATGCTCAGGCGAGAAGATAATCTTCACCTAAGCATAATTCGCCACAGGCATGGTCAGTAGGCCATGCTCCTCCGGGTATTTCAAAGAACAAAAATACATGTCTTGGACTCTTAGTCAAGCACACCCATGAACTAATGAAACAAGAAAACAATAGTACTAACCCCGACTAGTTACTTCAGATTTCTATGCAGCCGTTGTCACTCACGGACCTGATCTCATCTCTGATCATCTCATAAAGCCCGTGCAGGACGAACAACAACAGAGAAGACTTCCACACCATTGCAGTGGTGAACTGTGGAATGGCTCGAATCGGGATTGCATTCTCAGGCTCCAAATTAACAGCAATGGGAGCAGAGACATATCCACCATGTTGTTCTACAATAATCGATTATACACTAAATATGATTCCCTACAAAGAATGACAACTAAGTAGTACTAGTTTTAAGGAAGTATGTCACTAGGTATTGATCTGACAACACTAAGCATGACTCCCTACAATCAATCTGCACGAACGAACAAACCTATCACAGATCCACTAACATCTACTTAAAGTTTTCACAGATCTAACAACATATACCACAATTTGTCACAACCTCTTTCTTATAGCTGCTATACCAGAATGCAAGGTTTGGAACAAAACAACCAATCATTTCATTACCATTGTGGAAAGGCATGCAGGCTATAAGAAGCGAGTCCTAACCAAGGATGTACAGCTCCTGCCTTGGCCCTTTCCTGTCACTAACTCAAGATGGAGTCACGCTTGTGAAACTTCACTCAGCAGCTGCTTCAATTATTAGTGCGCTGGTTGGGGTTGTGCCTGAGGTCTCGAAAGAGTAAGATTACTAATCAATACTTGACCAAGCAAGTATTATCTTGAACTCTCCCGCTGTCAAGTCTTTACTAAAAAAAACCGCTATTCTGGTACCAACACATGCCAAGCAAGCTAGTCGAACAAGATGCAAAAAGAGAGGGACGAGACATAACATTGAAATGAAAGGCCCTTTCCTACCATCCAATCTGACTTCTCTTATGGAATTTCTAGTTTATGCTTCCTTCTGCTTTGCAGGAAATAGAGGTAAAAAAATATGTCGATTGGGCAGGTTACTTTTATTTATCTTCTCGTCAACCATCGAGGGGGCATGAGAGCCTAAGAGAGAAAGGGGCTACCACCATCTCCAGACCTACACGGGCTCCTACCCCGCGTCTCGGATTTGATTTTGCATGCACCGAGGCCAGTTAACGAGAAACGGTGGATTCAACCGTTGTCCTTTGGCCTGGCCCTGAGGTGCTTTACAGCCCGTCCCAGCTTGGCTAAAGGAGGCATGGCAGGTAACCAATCGGGCACATTTTTCTCTCCTCGGCCTAGCCAGACCGCATGCAGTACCAATCGCGTCGTCAAAATAAAATAGAAAAACCTGGCCTGTAGCATACAATCTCCAACCCATGCTTCTTCCGCATCAGCTAGCTACTACTCAGAGTAGCATGCACCGACGTGGAAGAAACGATCAACCGCCGGGCTGCCGGAAATAAAGTCGGTCCTTACCACGGGAAAAACCTATATATGTGTATGTCCTCCCAGTACGAGTTCCCTACACAATCACAGCAGCACATAGATCAAGATGAAGGTGGAGGTGCTGAACTCAACGCTAGTGGCGCCCAGCGAGGAGACGCCGCGGACTGGGCTCTGGCTATCCAACCTCGACCTCGCAGGCCACCGTTCGCACAAGCCGCTTGTTTACTACTACCCGGCCCCGACGCCAGGCAACAAAGACGGCGCGGACTTCTTCTCCCCCGACCGGCTCAAGGCGGCGCTAGCCAGGGCGCTGGTGCCGTTCTACCCACTGGCTGGCCGGCTACACGTCGACGAGGGCGGGCGGCTGCAGATCAACTGCAATGGGGAGGGAGCGCTCTTCGTCGTTGCGAGGGCAGACTTCACCGGGGAAGACCTGTTCCAAAACTACCAGCCCTCGCCGGAGGTGAGGCGTATGTTTGTTCCGTCCGCGTCGTCAAGCGACGACCCGCTCGCTGTTTTTCAGGTGACACATTGAACTCTCTCTCATGCGAGATATGTCTTTCAGTATCCATGCATGCATCATCCGTTTTCTCTCATTTGTTTTGAGATTCGGGCATACACATCGACATGGTACCTCGCACTCTCTCTCCCACCTGACACCCCGGCCCATGCTCTCTTTTCCATCCATTAGTCCATTTATTTTATTTCTGATCCAAAATTTAACAGGACCATGTGCATGATTTTATTTCGGTGAGATGATTAAAACAAGCTGCCCAAAATTAACAAAAAGAAAAATGGAATCCAGAAACCCAAATGAAACATCATGCATGATTTACAATGAAACCCAATGAAGCAACATTAAAGTGCTTGCTATCTGATAAGTTCATCAAACGAGTCCAACAGGTTACAAGCTTTATAGTGCAGTGAAACACCGAATTCACAAAGTTTGAAACACATTGAAAGAAACTGTTCCTAGAATAATTTTTCCAAATATTTTATGGCTTGAACTCTATGGAATTGCCGATAATTTTCTAACTATGCATAACGAAGTTTGAAACGCAATGAAACAAACCATGTCAACAAATAAAATCACTAGGTGTCATAATTTTTTTCTATGTTTCGCAAAGTTTTGAAGTTAATTTTCAATATTGTCAAATATATTCAATATTATAATTGTTTTGAAGCTTTGTTTACTAAGAACCCATATACGTACTCAACAGCTCAAAAATGAATTTCTAATTCAAAAACTAAATAAGCTTAAAATTTTGAGATCTAGTGTGGTAGGAGAGACAAGTGGGCTGAAAATATTATTATATAAAGTGGGGAGGGAGAGAGAACGTAGGAATGTGCATGTGATATAGCGTGCACCTAACTAGTTCTGGCCTTTGCTTCCTTCTTGTTTTGAAGTTGTTTACTAGGAACCCAAATACTTAGACAGTTCAAAAATGAATTTCTAAGAAGAAAACTAAATAAGCTTAAAATTTTAGATCTAGTGTGTTAGGAGAGAGAAGTGGGCTGAAAATATGCATGTGATATAGCGTGTATGAGCTATATATATGGCCTTATTAATGTGCGGATTGTTTGTGTATGAGCTGCAGGTGACATTCCTCAAGTGCGGTGGAGTTGTGTTGGGCACAGGAATTCACCACATGTCCATGGACGGCATGGGTTCGTTCCACTTCATCCAGACGTGGACTGGGCTTGCGCGTGGTCTAAACATCTCTGAGGCGTGCCCTTTGCCACCAATGCATGATCGCACTCTCCTCCGTGGGCGCTCGCCACCGCACGTGGACTTCGACCATCTGTTCTACTCCCCAGCATACCTCACCGGCCTTCCACGCCCATATGTCACCCGAGTCTACTCGGTATCTCCGAAACTACTTGAAAATCTCAAATCCCGGTGCGCACAAGGCGTGTCCACCTACGGTGCTATTACCGCCCACCTCTGGCGCTGCATGTGTGTGGCTCGTGGGCTTGAGCCGTGCTCCGACACCCGGCTCCGTGTGACGGCCAACGTTCGTCACCGCTTGCGCCCGCCCCTCCCGCGCCACTTCTCCGGTAACGCCATCCTGCGAGACCTCGTCACCATCAAGGTGGCTGACATCCTATCCCAACCATTGGGGTTTGTGGCTGATGCGATCAGGAAGAGGGTGGAGGACATCAACGACGCATATGTGCGGTCGGTTATTGACTTCGTAGAGCTGGAGTTGGAGAAGGGTAGCCTCCAAGCGGCGCCGGGGCATCTCATGCCGGAGTCGGACCTGTGGGTGGTGAGCTGGCGCGGGATGCACATGTATGATGCTGACTTCGGTTGGGGGGCGCCTCGGTTCGTAGTGCCAGCAGAGATGTTTGGCATCGGAACAGCATACGTGATGCAACACTCTGACAAAGACGATAGCATCGCTGTGATGTTCTCGCTGGAACCCCGGTATGTGGAGTGCTTCGAGGATGTTTTCTACAAGGGCTGACGGTTGCACGTTATGTCGGTGCTTCAGTATGTCTCGATCGACCTCCCACTATATCGACCATCTACCATTCGTGTTTACTTTTGGGATTGGCTTTTGTTTATTGTTTCGAAGTACTCGCTAAGGTTTTATCAATAAGGGTTTATGCTTCCATGCATGTATTGTTTCTTTTTGTATAATGAATCTTTATATCTAATAATATCAGTGTGCGCACAATTGTGTGTAATGTATCCTTCCATGACTCAAAGGTGGCAGATACATTGGTAGCACATGTGGCATTACTGGTGCTACGGTTCCTGCTATATCTTGTTTGTCACTTGTGCCAAACCAAACACACCCAATGGTATAGAACAGCAAATCGGACACAGGCCTTGTATGAGGCAAACTGCGGGTTGCTCTAGTATTTAGGTTCATTATAGTGGAACTGGCGGGCTACTTTAGCAGGCGGTTGACCATCCGAAGTTAGGGGAGTGGTCACTTTCAAACCAGGGAAAAAATCCAATTTCCCATGTTTTGGAATGTATCGCCACTTATTTATGAAAAATCTTGCATGCATAGGGGATGAAATTGATGATGTCAGCGAGAATATTTTGATTTTGAATATTTAAGACGTTTTATCTTTCAAGTGAGACAACTCCGATTTAAGATCCATTCTAACCAATAAATTGGTCTCGGGAAAATCTTCAAAACTAGCACCCATGTTGATATATTTTCACATCTTTTTTCGGGTTAAAAGTTTTTGGGATTTCTATTTTCGTGCCCTCGGGTTCTTAGTTGTGCTCAGTTTTCCCCAGCTCCTTAGTTTTTCCTCAGTTTTCCCCAAGACCTTGTCTGAAACCCGCAGAAGGAGCTCGGACGGAAGGAATCCGTTAAGTTGGCCGTTCCGTGCTGACGAGTGGGGTCGTGTCGTTTGTGGGGCCGCGTCGTGTGGGGCTGGTAGGAAGGAACCGCGTGGGACAGGACGAGACCATGTTTGTGTGGCCGTAGCGTGTGGAGCCGTAGCGTGTGGAGCCGTGTGGGTCCGGGACGTGGGCACGATTGGTTTCTGTCTCTTTCGCCCAGATTAGCAGTTTTCAATGTACATTTTTCCTCTCTCTCGCTCGATCTCATTCATGTTTGATAGACCAAATTGGTGGCAAATCTAGAGCAGCTTCTCCTTCTGTTTTTTAACGCCATTCATTTTTTTATGCCTTCGTTTTTACCCAATCAGGAAGGAAATCTAGGGCACAAATCCAGAAAAAATATAGGATAAGCTGCATACAGCAGCTAACATGGCATAGATATATTCACGACAGATCCAACAGTAGTACCGATAGAACCCTACAACATAAGCTACATTTTACATGAATTTAAGCTGCTCTACAGATAGAGCAGTCACATACAGAGAGTGCAGTAGGCATGTTCAACGCCTCCGGAGTTGCGCCCGTGACTCGCCTCGGAGGTTGCGTAGGTGAATCCCAATTGCTTTGTGTTTGGCCATGAACGCATGCACGTTCACCGTCGTTCCAACTCTAGCGCCGCATCTGCCAATGGATTCAGCATGGTTCACCGGGCGGTTGAAGTCGGTGGCGCGGAGCTTCCTGTTGCGAAGGGGCACTTGTAAATGCCTCGAGCAAAAGGGCCATCGTAATGGCCGGACTGCAGCCTCCTGAGGACGTGACGAGTCTTGGTGTGGAAGGACTCGTCGGCACTGTCGACGTCGCTGCTCTGCACCTGTCACGTAGCACCAAAGATCGTGCAAAAAACACGGAGTCAATTGCAACGATGATGAAACAGAGAGTGAACAAAGATCATGCATGATAATATGGGCTCGAAAAAAGAGGTAGCCTCAGTTACATTGGACACACTTATATCCAGGATTTGAGTCAGTAAACCAAAGATCATGCACAACAAATTTGTACACACCAATTGTTTACTGACCAAACCCTGAATCAATTTGTGCCCAAATATTCATCATCATCGGCACAAATCTTAAACAAAAGCAAATCACAAGCACTAATAACGCAAGATCTAACACAAAAGGATTGAACTAGGAACACACGCACCCTAATAACGCAAGATCTAACACAAATGGATTGAACTAGGAACAGACGAACCCTAATAACGCTAGATCTAACACAAAAGGATTGAAATGGGATAAGAACAAGGGAGCAAAGGGTTACCTCCGGCTCGTCGTCGACGATGCTGGTGTCGTAGGGGTTCTCCGGCGCGACGTACGGCACTGGTTCGTACGGGTCCCAAGCGACGGGGGCCTGGACGGTGGCGGCGGCCGATGCGCCGGCTGCTACGTTGGAAGCAGCGAAAGGGGCCTGGACGGGGGCAGCGGCCGATGCGCCGGCGGCTGATGCGCCGGCTGCTACGTTGGAAGCAGCGACAGGGGCCTGGACGGGGGCAGCGGCCGATGCGCCGGCAATGGGCATCTCATTCTTGTCCATCGCCGGCGGTTTTCTTCGGGGTTTTTTCTTCGGTTGTGTAGAAGATGATGGGACAGGAGAGGCGGTTGCAGTGAGAACGTGCGTCGAGGGAGAGAAAGAGGGGCTCTATAAAGACGAAGGTGGCGCTACACGCGTCCGCTATGCACGGCTGCAGCGTGCACCACACGAGTCTAACCCTGGGACGTTTGGTGTACTCAGTTATAACCTTAGGCCTTATACAGAAATTTTATCTATACTCAGTTTTCCCCTCGAGTACTTAGACTGACAAGTGCAATATACTCAGTTTTACCCTGAAGTAGCTGGTCAACAGAGAGTCAACAAATGAGATTAACATATCTAATTGAGTCATTTCATGCGCAAAAAAATCCAAAAAAATAAAAAACATAGTGGCACCTACTCACGGAGTCTTCCTACGCAAACTGCCACCTAGAAAACCTTAACAAACGTATATAAATCAAGTTTTACCCAAAATTGCCACTTCTCAGAATCACTAGTGTAGCTATGAAGATGCATGGTTTTCCACTAAAACCCCTTTGCAAAACATCTTCCCCAAAAACATAGTTTGTCTAAATGATGCCATAATTGTCACACTCATGTATATTTGAATTGCAAATAATTTGATGTAGCCCAATATGAATTATATTGTACAAAACACGCATTTTTCATTTTGTAATTCTTTTTGTTTGAATCCCTTAGTCTATTTACTATTTATGTGCCCTTGGATTGTTAGTACTACTCAGTTTTGCCCTCAAGTTCTGTCACAAATTCTCTCAGAAGCCCAAACTTATCCTGATTGGTTGAGCCGTTGTCACACGGATCGACTCCATGAACCGTTGATCAACTGATCTAACGGGCAGTATACCCCTCTCCGTATCTTCGTGGCCACACCTCTCTCTCTCTTTGTGTCCACCCCTCTCTCTCTCTCTCTCTGTCGGTGGATGCATTATTGTCACCCCTCTAACAATTATCAACTATCTTTCGCTTTCCTTTTCTTTTAGGGGATATAGTTTTGGTAATTTGAAACGGCCCAAAAGTGGTATAATTTTGGTATAAACATGAGGCATACATATTTGCGGATTTCGGTGAATGCATTATTGTCACCCCTCTAACAATTATCAACTATCTTTCGCTTTCCTTTTCTTTTAGGGGATATAGTTTTGGCATATAGTTTTGGTAATTTGAAACGGCCCAAAAGAGGTATAATTTTGGTATAAACATGAGACATACATATTTGCGGATTTCGGTGAATGCATTATTGTCACCCCTCTAACAATTATCAACTATCTTTCGCTTTTCTTTTTTTTAGGGGATATAGTTTTGGCATATTTGGGGGATTTTGGTGAATAAATTATTGGGATTATTTGTCACCCCTCTAACAATTATCAACTTTCTTTAGCATTCCAATATAGTTGTTAATTTCGGTGAATGAACACACTAACTATGAAAACAACTACAAGTACATGTAACTGAATACTGGATTTGTAACAAGGTATCCCTTGTAACAACTTATAGCGCCTGGTGAGCAATGATAAGAATCCGATCGCAATTATACAACAAAAAAACAACCAGCCGTCAGATTAGCTTGCTTCTTCAACTCGATCAGCTGCCTTAACTGCTTGTTCATTTTCTTCGGTTCTCCCTTCACTTCCACCAGTCCTGCATTGGGAGCATTAGGCATAATCGGAACGGCTCCTCTCTCCGCCGCATTCTCTACAGCAAGCCCCCCCTCTTTCTCCATAGGAAGGTACAATGGCTCAAATTCTATTTGTTTTCCCAAAGTAGTTCTTCCAAGGCCTGAGAAATAGCGTAGTTGATCTTGTCGAGCAAAGCCCAAATTGCGCTCCCTAATAGCGCCAATTGATTCATGCAATTGAAGCCTCTGAACGTACACATCGATCCACTCGAAATGCCTGCATTTCTTCAGGATCTGAAAACAACAACGTGAACCCTAAATCCCAAATTCGAGGGAATAACAAGAAAATCGAGAGAAAATAGAGAAATTGGAGCGAGATCTAACCTTATCCCCCTGTCTATATGGCAAGCTCTCGCATGCAAGGAACTCACGTCCACAGTTGCCGTTATCGTCCGTCTTACAGATCGACCGCTTCAGAGGCTCCTGGCGTGGGCAGTCAGGGCAACTTGTCAAAGGCACGGGTCCATACTGCGGCCATGAAGAACGGGAGGTCGAAGAGAAACTAGACATCACCCGCCTGCCGGAGAAGGGTTGCCGCTGGCGGAGAAGAAGAACAATGGGGCGCGGGGAAAGAAAGGGGAAGCAATGGCACGGGCACGGGCGCGGGGCTGGCTCGGGCTCCCATTTTGCAACGGTCACCTGGGTAAGCTGTGGGTCCGGCGCACTAACGAGGACAGGTTGTGGGTCCCACGATGATCTGGATAAGTGAAGACGTGTCCACTGCGGGGCACCAACAGCGGCCCCACTTGCCAGCACCAACCAACGTCAACTAAACGGGAATCCTCCGTCCGAGCTCCTTCTGCGGGTTTCAGACAAGGTCTTGGGGAAAACTGAGGAAAAACTAAGGGGCTGGGGAAAACTGAGCACAACTAAGGAGCCAGGGGCAGGAAACTAGAAATCCCAAAGTTTTTAACCATCTATATGTCAGTTATCAACGATAAATGTGAAAAGCTGGCTGCCCAAAATGTAAATGTATTTGTAATATTTTGGTGACTTAAATCTAGTATATATACTAAAATAAATATACACATGTCTAATAGAGTCACAACATCTGGAATGCCGACCACTACATAAGCCGCTGGCGGAGAAAGCTCGAAGAGCTTCCCTTCATTCCTTGCCAGATCTTAAATTTGTAGTTAGGATTTGACAATAGAATAATTGTTTTGTAACTATGTATCGGGTACCACAAAAGTCACATTTCAGATATGGATATCTAATGGATTCACCACTTATGCCAAACACCCAATTATTTTGATAGTTAGACACTACCGAAAAAAAGCTTACCAGTGATAGACTTGTTTTCTGCACTGTTGACGTATATGCCGACATCACTAGTACACAACCAATGGTAATGTATATCACTAGCAGGTGCCAAATACGTCACGGATAGAAGCAACGGTGACGACGAAATCGAGTTTTGACCATCTCTAGTGGTTGCTCATCAGGCAACCACAACGACATTCCTCTAGCGATAAAAAAATGTTATTTACGCCAGTAGTGCTCCAGATCTGGCGATAATAAAAAAATGTGAGAGCGTTAGCAGTTAGCACTAATGTATCATTGATGTGTCTACATAACTTGCGGTTGTCAATTCTGGTGGCTCCTGGGTGGTGATGAGGCCTAAGGGCTAGGGAGTGTCCAGATCTCACGAATTTAACCAAGTGGGTGGATGGGAGAGATGGGAAAGGGGAAGAACACACACAAAACTCAAACCAAAACACACACAACCCAACACAAACTAAATTTACTCCCTTGGCAGGTTAGACCAAGTCAATAGAACCACTTCTTAGAGAGACCCTTGGGTAGAATCTAAGAAGTGAGAGATTGGTGATGGAGATCCAAACTAGAACTTGGATGAAAGAAGGGGAAGCCCTGAATCATCCATGAAGAGTAGAATCCCTCAAGAGTGCCTTGATACAAAGAACATAGTTCTAGGGAGACAAAGCTCAAGTAGTTTAAGGTTCAAATCTTGTCTAAAACCCTAATTGAGGTAGGGGTGAGATACATGTAGGTCCAAATTTGTCCAGGGGTAAAAGGGACATTACAATAAAGTATTTCTGGCCATAGATGATAAATAGACGGTTTAGATGAAGTCAACGCGGTGTTGCGGTAAGAAACCCACCGGCGAGCAGCGACGGGCAACACGGTAGAGCCGGGAGGCTCCCAGGACTGCGGCTGGCCCTGGTCCCTCCGAGCGACGGCCCGCAAAGACTCGGCACGCACGTCCGATGCTGATGCAAGGGCGTGCCACCTGACCTATACCTGGTCAGGAAGGTGTTGGATGTGCCTCGCTTAGTTTCCTGCATGGCATACACGTAAACATTAAATATGAGCCTCGATCGGCTCTCAGGTTGTCCTGTGAATCGGCTCAAGGAGCCGATCCACCCATGATGCGTACGAGGTGTACGATCGGATGGTGGTCCTGCTTGATCGGAATAAAGCTAAAACGACCTACTACGATTTAGGGTTTTCACCGCATAATCGGAACATCCTACTCGTGATTGAGCTCGGCGGCCACGCACGGTGATCGTAAACCGACCCTAGACAAGGCCTAAGAACCAACACGAAGTTGATCCTCGGAACATCCTGTCTAGGGCTAGCAAACTACACCCTACGCGCCACTCGGATCCTTCAACCCGTTTGTAAGGCCTAACTATGCAGATATTAAACTAATCCTTGAAGAACAAGGAGCAATCATAACGGATCGGATCTACTAAATAATGATCAACGGGGTGCCGCCCTTACACCCAAGATAGGTGTAAGGGCGGCTAGATGTCTAAGGGTCGCACGACGATAGCATATGATACGATGAACAATGCTAACCCTAAAACATCTATGATAACTACGTTGCTCGCCATCAACAAGGCTTCAGCACGAGCAACGCATGAACGGCGAATAAACGTGTACTGCCTAGATCGCAAGATGCGATCTAGGCAGCATGATGCTTACCCGGAAGAAACCCTCGAGACAAGGGAGTTGGCGATGCGCCTAGATTGGTTTGTGGTGAACGTGATTGTTGTTTATTTCATAAACCCTAGATACATATTTATAGTCCGTAGACTTTCTAACGTGGGAATAATCCCAACCGAGCACGAGCCCAAACTCTATCTGACCGACACGTATCCTACTATGTTACAGATACACGGGCAAACTAGCCCAAACTTTGTATGCAAGGCCGATTCATGTATTTCTTCCATGTATATTCTTCAAGCCCATCTTCAATCGCGGCCCACCTCTGATCCGGTCAAATTCTGGTGATAACACATGCCCCCCTGGTTTTGGAAATGACAATTCCAAAATCACTTCGCTTTTCCTTCGTTGGGTCATGTCGTGGCAGAGCAGAACCGCTGCAGTATCCTTCATCATGATGCCCTGCCTTCTTGACTTCTATGCGTGATTCGACAATTCTTTGGCACCACTTCCTCGGAAACTGCTGTAACATTAACTCTCCCCAATATCCCATTATTTAACCGCGTCGAGCAGTTCGCCCCTTCACCCTCCTGCTCCGTACTAGCCATCGGCAAAACACCCCCATTCCTCCATAGCCATGTCTTCTTCCTCCTCCTCCTCCACTGCCTCCTCAAACCTCTCCTACGTATCATCTCCCTTCCGTGAGCCGACGCCAGAGTGGGGCTCGTTGGCGGCGCACGACATCCTCGCCCCAACGACGTGGGACAAGGAGGAACACGATTCCTCCATCTGGTCCGAGGATGACAAATCCTTGACCGACGGAGAGGACGATATTCAATTCCTCGTCGACTGGGAGGAGGAGGCGGAGAGCGAGGACGACCGATTCTCCTGGGACGACTTCACCTCCTCCGAGGAAGAGGCGGAAGAGGACGACGACGACTCCCTCGAAGGTTACCCACCGGCGAAGCGCCTCCGCGCCTGGTGGGACGACGACAGCGATGACGACGATGAGGAAGACGAGGCTCCCGTAGAAGGCTACGGGAGTACCGACGAGGAGCCTATCAGCAGCTGCGCCGGCGGCAGCGACGACGACGACGAGGGCAGTAATGGCCCTTAGATTAGGGGCTAGTAGTAGTAGTCGGCTTTTGTTCTTTCTTCCCCGAGCAATCGGCTCTTTCTTTGTAAGAAATCCCACTATTAATGAGGAAAATATTCCCCAATTGATCTTGCTTTCTTGTCAACTTTGCCGATCGTCGAACGAAGTCGTTGTACAGAGAGCCGATGGCAGGACATCGGTTTGTACTATAAACGCGATTTGAGGCCAAGCCGTTGCCTATCCACGCGGTCCAACAGGTCTAGCTCACGTCCAAACCATCCTTCAATCTTAAACGTGCAGATTGAACTCCTCAGCAAACTACTAGGAGATTCATCCCAAATATCATAATTTCTGGTTTGAAACCGATCTGTTAACCTGCTTGATTGAGCTTGTTCTTCTAGAGTCGATGGCAATGCATCGGCTTTTGTTATTCTAAAGTCGATGCCCGTGCATCGGCTATACGCATACTGTTGTCTCCACATGTTTTCTCAAGTCGATGTCTGTGCATCGGCTGTGATTTTTTTTTACTGGCCGATTTAAAATCGGCCTCCTCGGCCTCTATATCTCACTGCCCATCCTCCCACATGCTTGGGAAATACTTCTTGAGATGTTGGCCATTGACGGCTACTGGGAACTTCACACCATCCAATTGTTCAAGCATGTAGGCATTACCCTTCGTAACCTGGATGACTTTGTAAGGACCGTGCCAATTAGGAGACCATTTGCCATATGCTTTATCCCCGGTTCCTAGTGGCAACACGGCTTCCCATACTAGATCACCAACTTGAAACTCCTTTGGTCTCACCTTCTTATTGTATGCCCGAGCTACCCTGGCTTTGTTCTCTTTAATCTTCTCTAACGACCAAAGTCTAAGTTCCGTTGCATCCTCAATAGTGTCACTCATCAGGGTTGCATACTCCTCAGGCGTCAGGTCATTCTGAAACGTGACACGTCTCGATCCAGCCGTAATTTCCCAAGGTAATATGGCCTCCTGCCCATAGACAAGCTGGTACGGCGAAGTCTTTATAGCTCCATGGCATGACATGCGATAGGCCCACAAAGCCTCTGACAACGTCTCATGCCACACCCTGGGGTTCTCGTCAATCTTCCTCTTAATCAGCTTGATCAGGCTTTGATTGGATGCCTCGGCCTGCCCGTTGGCTTGAGCATAGTATGGAGATGATCGGATCAGCTTAATCCCCATGTCATCGCAGAACTTTCTGAATTCTTTAGAGACAAAGACCAAACCTCCATCGGTCGTGATGGTCTGGGGAATCCCGAACCTATGAATGACATGCTCTTTGACAAATTGGATAACATCTTCCGATTTTACCTTCTTCATGGGAACGGCCTCCACCCATTTGGTGAAATAATCTGTAATGGCCAGAATCCACTCGTGGTTCTTGCTCGACGGAGGATGGATCTTGCCGATCATATCCATGCCCCAACCTCGAAATGGCCAAGGTTTGATGATGGGGTTCATCGCTGATGCAGGTACCATCTGAATTTTTCCGAACATCTGACACGCTTGGCATCCCTTGTAGTACTTGAAGCAGTCCTCAAGCATGGTAGGCCAATAAAATCCTGATCGCCTAATTAACCACTTCATCTTATGAGCCGATTGGTGAGTTCCACAGGCGCCTTCATGCACCTCATGTAAAAGCCGATTAGACTCAGTTGGTCCCAGGCATTTGAGTAGTAACCCTTCCAACTTCCTGTAGAACATGTCATCTCCTATAAGGACATATTTCATAGTCTTGTATCTTATCCTTTTAGGTGCCCCCTGATCCGAATCCTTCAAATAATTGAAGATATCGGCTCTCCAATCATCCTGTTCCGAGAACCGCACCCGAACTTCTGACCCGTCCGGTATGTCCTTGTACCCCGACGCCATCCGTGCGAGATCATTGGCGTCGGTATTCCGAGACCTTGGGACCCAATTGAAATTGATGTACCGAAAATGTGTCATCAGCTCACGACACTCCATACAATATGGAAAAGCGACTCACTCTCGCACTTGTATTCGTCCGTGAGTTGAGAGATCACCAACTTCGAGTCTCCAAAAGCTCCACCGCCTCTCGCCCCGGCTTCCAAAAGCAACTCCATTCCCTTGCGCACTGCCTCATACTCAGCAACATTGTTGGTGCAAGGGCTAGATAGCCCGATGGCGAAAGAATATGTTGCCCCCCGAGGCGACACGAGCAGGATGCCGATGCCACAACCATCGTCACAAGCCGATCCATCGAAGAACATAGCCCATGCACGTACAGATAGTGCTGCTATATTAGTATTAATCCGTTCAGCTATAAGATCAGCCAACGCTTGTCCCTTGACTGCTTTCGCAGGCTGATACCGAAGATCGAACTCCGACAATGCCAACATCCACTTACCAAGTCGGCCTTTCAAAACAGGGGCCGACAGCATGTGTTTGACAACGTCTGACTTGCATATGACGATGATCTCTGCCGTCAAAAGGATATGATGAAGTTTGGTGCAGGTGAAGAACAGGCAGAGACATAGCTTCTCGACCTCAGGATACCGTGTCTCCGCGTCCAACATCCTTCTGCTGAGATAGAACACGACCTTTTCAACACCCTCATAGAGTTGCACCACCACTGAGGCGATGGACGTATCGGCCACTGATAAGTAGATATAGAACAACCTATCTTGCTGGGGTGGAACTAGCACAGGCGGCGTTGTCAGATACCGCTTAATCTCGTCAAACGCGTGCTGCTGTTCTGCCCCCCAGTGAAACTCGTCATCAGATTTAATTTTCACCAACGCCATGAACGGCTCGATCCGTCCTGATAAGTTAGAGATGAATCGTCGGACGAAGTTGATCTTGCCGATAAGACGCTGGAGCTCCTTCTTCGTGGTAGGCGGCTGCATGGTACGTACCGCCTCTTGACTTTTCAGGCCGATTTCAATTCCCCGTTCATGAACCAGAAACCCTAGGAACTGACCGGCCGTCACACCAAAGGCACACTTCTTTGGATTCATTCTCAGTCCGAACTTCCGAGTTCGGTCTAGGATGCGTCGCAAATCATCCAAGTGTCCCTCCATGGAGACAGATTTGACCACCACGTCATCGATGTAGATTTCCACCAACTTGCCAATCAGATCGTGAAATATATAATTCATGGCTCTTTGGTATGTCGCACCAGCATTCTTCAATCCAAAGGTCATGACTACATATTCAAACAAGCCTACTGACCCCGGTACTCTGAATGCGGTCTTGTGTATATCTTCTGGAGCCATGAAAATTTGGTTATAGCCGGCGTTGCCATCCATGAAGCTCAACACCTTGTGGCCAGCAGCTGCATTGATCAACGTTTCGCTACGAGCATCGGATATTCATCTTTTGGAGTGGCTCGTTGAGATCTCGGAAGTCTATGGCCACACGCCATCGGCCGTCTTTCTTCTCTACAGTACGATATCGGAGATCCATTCAGCATATCGATGGCGTGTATTTCACACGTTCGTTGGGGAACCCCAAGAGGAAGGTATGATGCGCACAGCAGCAAGTTTTCCCTCGTAAAGAAACCAAGGTTTATCGAACCAGGAGGAGCCAAGAAGCACGTTGAAGGTTGATGGCGGCGGGATGTAGTGCGGCGCAACACCGGGGATTCCGGCGCCAACGTGGAACCCGCACAACACAACCAAAGTACTTTGCCCCAACGAAACAAGTGAGGTTGTCAATCTCACCGGCTTGCTGTAACAAAGGATTAACCGTATTGTGTGGAAGATGATTGTTTGCAGAGAAAACAGTAAAAACAAGTATTGCAGCAGATTTGTATTTCAGTATTAAAAGAATGGACCGGGGTCCACAGCTCACTAGAGGTGTCTCTCCCATAAGATAAAAGCATGTTGGGTGAACAAATTACAGTCGGGCAATTGACAAATAGACAGGGCATAACAATGCACATACATGTCATGATAAGTACAGTGAGATTTAATTGGGCATTACGACAAAGTACATAGACCGCCATCCAACTGCATCTATGCCTAAAAAGTCCACCTTCGGGTTATCGTCCGAACCCCTCCAGTATTAAGTTGCAAAGCAACGGACAATTGCATTAAGTATGGTGCGTAATGTAATCAACAACTACATCCACGGACATAGCGCCAATGTTTTATCCCTAGTGGCAACAAGCACATCACAACCTTAGAACTTTCTCGTCATCGTCCTGGTGTCAATGCAGGCATGAACCCACTATCGAGCATAAATACTCCCTCTTGGAGTTAAGAGCAAAAACTTGGCCAGAGCCTCTACTAATAACGGAGAGCATGCAAGATCATAAACAACACATATGCAATAACTTGATAATTAACATAACATGGTATTCTCTATCCATCGGATCCCGACAAACACAACATAAAGTATTACAGATAGATGATCTTGATCATGTTAGGCAGCTCACAAGATCCAACAATGAAGCACAATGAGGAGAAGACAACCATCTAGCTACTGCTATGGACCCATAGTCCAGGGGTGAACTACTCACTCATCACTCCGGAGGCGACCATGGCGGTGTAGAGTCCTCCGGGAGATGAATCCCCTCTCCGGCAGGGTGCTGGAGGAGATCTCCCGGAATCCCCCGAGATGGGATTGGCGGCGGCGGCGTCTCCGGAAGGTTTTCTCGTATCGTGGTTTTTCGCATCGTGGGTTTCGCGACGGAGGCTTTAAGTAGGCGGAAGGGTAGAGTCGGAGGGCTGACGAGGGGCCCACACCACAGGGCGGCGCGGCCCCCCCTTGGCCGCGCCGCCTTGTGGTTTGGCCACCTCGTGGCCCCACTTCGTATGCTCTTCGGTCTTCTGGAAGGTTCGTGGCAAAATAGGACCCTGGGTCTTCGTTTCGTCCAATTCCGAGAATATTTCGTTACTAGGATTTCTAAACCAAAAACAGCAGTAAAACAAGAATCGGCACTTCGGCATCTTGTTAATAGGTTAGTTCCGTAAAATGCACGAATATGACATAAAGTGTGCATAAAACATGTAGGTATCATCAATAATATGGCATAGAACATAAGAAATTATCGATACGTCGGAGACGTATCAAGCATCCCCAAGCTTAGTTCTGCTCGTCCCGAGCAGGTAAAACGATAACAAAGATAATTTCTGAAGTGACATGCCATCATAACCTTGATCATACTATTTGTAAACATATGTAGTGAATGCAGCGATCAAAACAATGGTAATGACATGAGTAAACAAGTGAATCATAAAGCAAAGACTTTTCATGAATAGTACTTCAAGACAAACATCAATAAGTCTTGCATAAGAGTTAACTCATAAAGCAATAAATCAAAGTAAAGGCATTGAAGCAACACAAAGGAAGATTAAGTTTCAGCGGTTGCTTTCAACTTGTAACATGTATATCTCATGGATAATTGTCAACATAGAGTAATATAACAAGTGCAATATGCAAGTATGTAGGAATCAATGCAAAGTTCACACAAGTGTTTGCTTCTTGAGGTGGAGAGAGATAGGTGAACTGACTCAACATAAAAGTAAAAAGAATGGTCCTTCAAAGAGGAAAGCATCGATTGCTATATTTGTGCTAGAGCTTTTATTTTGAAAACATGAAACAATTTTGTCAACGGTAGTAATAAAGCATATGAGTTATGAAAGTTATATCTTACAAGTTGCAAGTCTCATGCATAGTATACTAATAGTGCCCGCACCTTGTCCTAATTAGCTTGGACTACCGGATCTTTGCAATGCACATGTTTTAACCAAGTGTCACAATGGGGTACCTCCATGCCGCCTGTACAAAGGTCTAAGGAGAAAGCTCGCATTTTGGATTTCTCGCTTTTGATTATTCTCAACTTAGACATCCATACCGGGACAACATGGATAACAGATAATGGACTCCTCTTTAATGCATAAGCATGTGGAAACAATTATTATTCTCATATGAGATTGAGGATATGTGTCCAAAACTGAAACTTCCACCATGATTCATGGCTTTAGTTAGCGGCCCAATGTTCTTCTCTAACAATATGCATGCTCCAACCATTAAGGTGGTAGATCTCTCTTACTTCAGACAAGACGGACATGCATAGCAACTCACATGATATTCAACAAAGAATAGTTGATGGCGTCCCTAGAAACATGGTTATCGCACAACAAGCAACTTAATAAGAGATAAAGTGCATAAGTACATATTCAATACCACAATAGTTTTTAAGCTATTTGTCCCATGAGCTATATATTGCAAAGGTGAATGATGGAATTTTAAAGGTAGCACTCAAGCAATTTACTTTGGAACGGCGGATAAATACCATGTAGTAGGTAGGTATGGTGGACACAAATGGCATAGTGGTTGGCTCAAGGATTTTGGATGCATGAGAAGTATTCCCTCTCGATACAAGGTTTAGGCTAGCAAGGTTATTTGAAACAAACACAAGGATGAACGGTGCAGCAAAAACTCACATAAAAGACATATTGTAAACATTATAAGACTCTACACCGTCTTCCTTGTTGTTCAAAACTCAATACTAGATGTTATCTAGACTCTAGAGAAACCAAATATGCAAACCAAATTAGCAAGCTCTAAGTGTTTCTTCATTAATAGGTGCAAAGTATATGATGCAAGAGCTTAAACATGAGCACAACAATTGCCAAGTATCAAATTATCCAAGACATTTTAGAGTTACTACATGTAGCATTTTCCAATTCCAACCATATAACAATTTAATGAAGAAGAAACTTCGCCATGAATACTATGAGTAGAGCCTAAGGACATATTTGTCCATATGCTACAGCGGAGCGTGTCTCTCTCCCATAAAGTGAATGCTAGGATCCATTTTATTCAAACAAAACAAAAAAACAAAAACAAACCGACGCTCCAAGCAAAGTGCATAAGATGTGACGGAATAAAAATATAGTTTCAGGGGAGGAACTCGATAATGTTGTCGATGAAGAAGGGGATGCCTTGGGCATCCCCAAGCTTAGACGCTTGAGTCTTCTTAAAATATGCAGGGGTGAACCACCGGGGCATCCCCAAGCTTAGAGCTTTCACTCTCCTTGATCATATTGCATCATACTCCTCTCTTGATCCTTGAAAACTTCCTCCACACCAAACTCGAAACAACTCATTAGAGGGTTAGTGCATAATAAAAATTAACATGTTCAGAGGTGACACAATCATTCTTAACACTTCTGGACATTGCATAAAGCTACTGGACATTAATGGATCAAAGAAATTCATCCAACATAGCAAAAGAGGCAATGCGAAATAAAAAGGCAGAATCTGTCAAAACAGAACAGTCCGTAAAGATGGATTTTATTAGGCCACCAGACTTGCTCAAATGAAAATGCCCAAATTGAATGAAAGTTGCGTACATATCTGAGGATCATGCACGTAAATTGGCTTAATTTTCTGAGCTACCTACAGGGAGGTAGACCCAGATTCGTGACAGCAAAGAAATCTAGAACTACGCAGTAATCCAAATCTAGTACTTACTTTACTATCAAAGACTTTACTTGGCACAACAAAACATAAAACTAAGATAAGGAGAGGTTGCTACAGTAGTAAACAACTTCCAAGACTCAAATATAAAACAAAAATACTGTAGTAAAAACATGGGTTGTCTCCCATAAACGCTTTTCTTTAACGCCTTTCAGCCTAGGCGCGTAAAGTGTAAATCAAGTGTTATCGAGAGATGAAGCATCAACATCATAATTTGTTCTAATAATAGAATCATAAGGTAACTTCATTCTCTTTCTAGGGAAGTGTTCCATACCTTTCTTGAGAGGAAATTGATATTTAATATTACCTTCCTTCATATCAATAGTAGCACCAACGGTTCGAAGAAAAGGTCTTCCCAATATAATGGGGCAAGATGCATTGCATTCAATATCCAAGACAACAAAATCAACGGGGACAAGGTTATTGTTAACCATAATATGAACATTATCAACTTTCCCCAAAGGTTTCTTTCTAGCATTATCAGCAAGATTAACATCCAGATAACAGTTTTTCAATGGTGGCAAGTCAAGCATATCATAGACTTTCTTAGGCATAACAGAAATACTTGCACCAAGATCACATAAAGCATTACAATCAAAATCTTTGACTCTCATTTTAATGATGGGCTCCCAACCATCCTCTAGCTTTCTAGGAATAGAAGTTTCAAGTTTTAGTTTCTCTTCTCTAGCTTTTATGAGAGCATTTGTAATATGTTTTGTGAAAGCCAAGTTTACAGCGCTAGCGTTGGGACTCTTAGCAAGTTTTTGCAAGAACTTTATAACTTCAGAGATGTGGAAATCATCAAAATCTAAATCATTACAATCTAAAGCAATGGGATTATCATCCCCAAGGTTGGAAAAAATTTCAGCAGTTTTATCACGAGCAGTTTCAGCAGCTTTAGCAGCTTCGGGTAATTTTGCGCGCTTTGCACTAGGAGTAGAAACATTGCCAACACCAATTATTTTACCATTAATAGTAGGAGGTGCAGCAACATGTGAATCATTAGCATTGCTAGTGGTGGTAATAGTCCAAACTTTAGCTACATTTTCCTCTTTAGCTAGTTTTTCATTTTCTTCTCCATCCCACCTAGCACGCAGTTCATCCATTAATCTTATATTCTCATTAATTCTAACTTGGATGGAATTTGCTGTAGTAACAATTTTATTATCAATATCCCTATTAGGCATAACTTTTGATTTCAAAAGATCAACATCAGAGGCAAGACTATCAACTCTAGAAGCAAGAATATCAATTTTATTGAGCTTTTCCTCAACAGATTTGTTAAAGGCAGTTTGTGTACTAATAAATTCTTTAAGCATAGCTTCAAGTCCAGGGGGTGTATTCCTATTATTGTTGTAAGAATTCCCATAAGAATTAGCATAACCGTTACCATTGTTATAAGGATATGGTCTATAGTTATTACTAGAATTGTTCCGATAAGCATTGTTGTTGAAATTATTATTTTTAATGAAGTTTACATCAACATGTTCTTCTTGAGCAACCAATGAAGCTAATGGAACATTATTAGGATCAACATTAGTCCTATCATTCGCAAGCATAGACATAATAGCATCAACCTTATCATTCAAGGAAGAGGATTCTTCAACAGAATTTACCTTCTTACCTTGTGGAGCTCTTTCCGTGTGCCATTCAGAGTAATTAGCCATCATATTGTCAAGAAGATTTGTTGCTTCACCAAGAGTGATGGACATAAAGGTACCTCCAGCAGCTGAATCCAATAAATTCCGCGAAGAAAAATTTAGTCCTGCATAGAAGGTTTGGATGATCATCCAAGTAGTCGATCCATGGGTTGGGCAATTTTTAACCAGAGATTTCATTCTTTCCCAAGCTTGAGCAACATGTTCATTATCCAATTGTTTAAAATTCATTATGCTACTCCTCAAAGATATAATTTTAGCAGGGGGATAATATCTACCAATAAAAGCATCCTTGCATTTAGTCCAGGAATCAATACTATTCTTAGGCGAGAGATAGCAACCAATCTTTAGCTCTTCCTCTTAATGAGAAAGGGAACAATTTTAATTTTATAATGTCACCATCTACATCTTTATATTTTTGCATTTCACATAGTTCAACAAAATTATTGAGATGGGCAGCAACATCATCAGAACTAACACCAGAAAATTGCTCTCTCATAACAAGATTAAGTAAAGCAGGTTTAATTTCAAAGAATTCTGCGGTAGTAGCAGGTGGAGCAATAGGTGTGCATAGGAAATCATTATTATTTGTGCTAGTGAAGTCACACAACTTAGTATTTTCAGGGGTAGCCATTTTAGCAGTAGTAAATAAAGCAAACTAGATAAAGTAAATGCAAGTAAACTAATTTTTTTTTTGTGTTTTTGATATAGAGTGCAAGATAGTAAATAAAGCAAAGCTAGCAACTAATTTTTTTGTGTTTTGATATAAGTGCAGCAAACAAAGTAGTAAATAAAATAAAGCAAGACAAAAACAAAGTAAAGAGATTGAGAAGTGGAGACTCCCCTTGCAGCGTGTCTTGATCTCCCGGCAACGGCGCCAGAAAAAGAGCTGGCGTGTAGTTGACGTGGGAGTTAGAAATCTTTGTGGTGTAGCTTTTCTTCAGTTCCCCGGCAACGGCGCCAGAAAAAGAGCTTGATGGCGTGTATTTCACACGTTCGTTGGGGAACCCCAAGAGGAAGGTTTGATGCGCACAGCAGCAAGTTTTCCCTCAGAAAGAAACCAAGGTTTATCGAACCAGGAGGAGCCAAGAAGCACGTTGAAGGTTGATGGCGGCGGGATGTAGTGCGGCGCAACACCAGGGATTTCGGCGCCAACGTGGAACCTGCACAACACAACCAAAGTACTTTGCCCCAACGAAACGGTGAGGTTGTCAATCTCACCGGCTTGCCGTAACAAAGGATTAACCGTATTGTGTGGAAGATGATTGTTTGCGGAGAAAACAGTAAAAACAAGTATTGCAGCAGATTTGTATTTCAGTATTAAAAGAATGGACCGGGGTCCACAGTTCACTAGAGGTGTCTCTCCCATAAGATAAAAGCATGTTGGGTGAACAAATTACGAGTCGGGCAATTGACAAATAGAGAGGGCATAACAATGCACATACATGTCATGATAAGTACAAGTGAGATTTAATTGGGCATTACGACAAAGTACATAGACCGTCATCCAACCGCATCTATGCCTAAAAAGTCCACCTTCGGGTTATCGTCCGAACCCCCTCCAGTATTAAGTTGCAAAGCAACGAGACAATTGCATTAAGTATGGTGCGTAATGTAATCAACAACTACATCCTCGGACATAGCGCCAATGTTTTATCCCTAGTGGCAACAAGACACAGCACAACCTTAGAACTTTCATCACTCGTCCCGTGTGTCAATGCAGGCATGAACCCACTATCGAGCATAAATACTCCCTCTTGGAGTTAAGAGCAAAAACTTGGCCAGAGCCTCTACTAATAACGGAGAGCATGCAAGATCATGAACAACACATATGTAATAACTTGATAATTAACATAACATGGTATTCTCTATCCATCGGATCCCGACAAACACAACATAAAGTATTAGAGATAGATGATCTTGATCATGTTAGGCAGCTCACAAGATCCAACAATGAAGCACAATGAGGAGAAGACAACCATCTAGCTACTGCTATGGACCCATAGTCCAGGGGTGAACTACTCACTCATCACTCCGGAGGCGACCATGGCGGTGTAGAGTCCTCCGGGAGATGAATCCCCTCTCCGGCAGGGTGCCGGAGGAGATCTCCGAATCCCCCGAGATGGGATTGGCGGCGGCGGCGTCTCTGGAAGGTTTTCCGTATCGTGGTTTTTCGCATCAGGGGTTTCGCGACGGAGGCTTTAAGTAGGCGGAAGGGCAGAGTCGGAGGGCTAACGAGGGGCCCACACCACAGGGCGGCGCAGGCCCCCCCTTGGCCGCGCTGCCTTGTGGTTTGGCCACCTCGTGGCCCACTTCGTATGCTCTTCGGTCTTCTGGAAGGTTCGTGGCAAAATAGGACCCTGGGTCTTCGTTTCGTCCAATTCCGAGAATATTTCGTTACTAGGATTTCTGAAACCAAAAACAGCGAGAAAACGAGCAATTGGCACTTCGGCATCTTGTTAATAGGTTAGTTCCAGAAAATGCATGAATATGACATAAAGTGTGCATAAAACATGTAGGTATCATCAATAATATGGCATAGAACATAAGAAATTATCGATACGTCGGAGACGTATCACATACCTGCATGGCCTGATGAACCCGGCGGCCAACATCTTCTCGATCTCTTTCTTGACCTCTTCCAGAATTTCGGCCTTCATCTGGCGTGCTCGTTGTTGGAACGGCCGAAATCCTTTCTTAAGGGGGAGCCGATGTTCAATGATGCTCCTGTCTAACCTGAGCATCTCCGTGTAATCCCATGCAAAGCAATCCGGGTATTCTTTTAACAGAGCTATCATCCGACCCCTAAGATGTGGATCTAACTTCTTGCCGATAAATGTTGGTCGCGGCTTATCCCCAGGACCGATGTCGACTTCCTCTAGCTCATCAGCCGATGTAAACCCATACCCTAGCTTTCCGTCACCTGTGAGGTCGACACCAAATACAGGGAGAGCGTGTGGTACGGATAATACGGTCCGATTGCTAGAATCGGCCTTCATCTTGATTGTAACCAAGATTTTCTGGAAGTGTCGGAGCCGATCGCGTGGAACGGCTTCCTCCTTGTCTTCGTTGTGAGAGCAGCTGCCCTCGTCTCTGTCCTTATCAGGGTAGTGCCCGAGTCCTACCATGTTGATGTTGAACTGGTAATCACTAGGGTTACCACCGCTCTTGTAGCCGACGTATGCCGGTGAAATCGGCACTTCTGGTGCTGCCAACGCGAATGGCAGCGGTGGACGGGACTGGAGTGGCATCTCTCCTTGGTGAGTCCCTAAAGCTGGTCCTGACGGAGAGTACTGATGCTTCATGATTTCCTGGATCACGCGAAGAGCGACACGCTCCAAAGTGTTCACCGAGGCTCTCGGAATGGCGGTGTAGCGAATGAGCTACCATGAAGTTAATCTCCTGACGCAGCGACCTGGTGCGTTCTTCTGACGGGGCGGACAGGTCCACTCCATCGAGCGCGCCTTCAGGTGAGAACCCTTTCCATCTGATGCCATGTGAGCGGGTTCTTTGAAAAGAGCCGATGAGGTCGGCTTCGAGGATCGCTTTGACCTCGTCGTACTTCTTCTTGAGCTCCTCGGTCAGATCCTCGTACGTGACTGGAGTGCCTTCCGCCATCTCGGTTGTAGATGGCGATGCGGTTGATGTCGAAGATGGTCCCACCGGGCGTGCCAGAATGTGTTGCGGTCAGAAACCCACCGGTGAGCAGCGACGGGCAACACGGTAGAGCCGGGAGGCTCCCAGGACTGCGGCTGGCCCTGGTCCCTCCGAGCGACGGCCCGCAAAGACTCGGCACGCACGTCCGATGCTGATGCAAGGGCGTGCCACCCGACCTATACCTGGTCGTGGAAGGTGTTGGATGTGCCTCGCTTAGTTTCCTCGCATGGCATACACGTAAACATTAAATACGAGCCTCGATCGGCTCTCGGGTTGTCTCGTGAATCGGCTCAAGGAGCCGATCCACCCATGATGCGTACGAGGTGTACGATCGGATGGTGGTCCTGCTTGATCAGAATAAAGCTAAAACGACCTACTACGATTTAGGGTTTTCACCGCATAATCGGAACATCCTACTCGTGATTGAGCTCGGCGGCCACGCACGGTGATCGTAAACCGACCCTAGACAAGGCCTAAGAACCAACACGAAGTTGATCCTCGGAACATCCTGTCTAGGGCTAGCAAACTACACCCTACGCGCCACTCGGATCCTTCAACCCGTTTGTAAGGCCTAACTATGCAGATATTAAACTAATCCTTGAAGAACAAGGAGCAATCATAACGGATCGGATCTACTAAATAATGATCAAGCGGGGTGCCGCCCTTACACCCAAGATAGGTGTAAGGGCGGCTAGATGTCTAAGGGTCGCACGACGATAGCATATGATACGATGAACAATGCTAACCCTAAAACATCTATGATAACTACGTTGCTCGCCATCAACAAGGCTTCGAGCACGAGCAACGCATGAACGGCGAATAAACGTGTATCGCCTAGATCGCAAGATGCGATCTAGGCAGCATGATGCTTACCCGGAAGAAACCCTCGAGACAAGGGAGTTGGCGATGCGCCTAGATTGGTTTGTGGTGAACGTGATTGTTGTTTATTTCATAAACCCTAGATACATATTTATAGTCCGTAGACTTTCTAACGTGGGAATAATCCCAACCGGGCACGAGCCCAAACTCTATCTGACCGACACGTATCCTACTATGTTACAGATACACGGGCAAACTAGCCCAAACTTTGTATGCAAGGCCGATTCATGTATTTCTTCCATGTATATTCTTCAAGCCCATCTTCAATCGCGGCCCACCTCTGATCCGGTCAAATTCTGGTGATAACACGCGGGTGGGGTGATACGTCTCCAACGTATCTATAATTTATGATGTTCCATGCTAGTTTTATGACAATACCTACATGTTTTTCTCGCACTTTATGATGATTTCATGCATTTTCCGGAACTAACCTATTAACAAGATGCCGAAGTGCCGGTTCTCGTTTTCTCGTTGTTTTTGGTTCCGTAAAAGGCTGTTCGGGCAATATTCTCGGAATTCGACGAAACAAAGACCAAATATCTTATTTTCCCCGGGAGGTTCCAGAACACCGAAGGAGAGTCGGAGGCGGGCAGCAGGGGGCCCACACCATAAGGCGGCGCGGGTGGCCCCCTGGTCGCGCCAGCCTATGGGGAGGGGGCCCCGTGGCCCCTCCGACTCCGCCTCTTCGCCTATAAACTTCCTTGCGACCTAAAAATGCGATACGAATTGATGAAACTCCAGAAAGACTCCAGGGGCGCCGCCGCCATCGCGAAACTCCATTTCGGGGGACAGAAGTCTCTGTTCCGGCACGCCGCCGGGACGGGGAAGTGCCCCCGGAAGCCATCTCCATCGACGCCACCGCCTCCATCATGCTCCGTGAGTAGTTCCCCCATGGACTACGGGTTCTAGCTGTAGCTAGTTGGTACTCTCTCTCCCATGTACTTCAGTACAATGATCTCATGAGCTGCCTTACATGATTGAGATTCATCTGATGTAATCG
Source organism: Lolium rigidum (assembly GCF_022539505.1). Lineage (NCBI taxonomy): Eukaryota > Viridiplantae > Streptophyta > Magnoliopsida > Poales > Poaceae > Lolium > Lolium rigidum. The sequence goes on from NC_061508.1 coordinate 52,242,971, forward strand.
GTGTTGTGTTTGTTGGGATCCGATGGATTGTTACATTATGATTAGTCTATCTATAAAGTTTGTGAAGTTATTGTTGCTGCAATCTTGTTGTGTTTAATGCTTGTCACTAGTGCACGAGTGGCATGATCTTAGATTTAAGCTCTATACTTATTGCTTAGATTGTATCTACAAGTTGTTTGCACATGTCTATGTCCGGAACCCGAGGCCCCGAGTGACGAACAATCGGGATAACCGGAGGGAAGGCGTAGGTATGAGGATCACATGTTTTCACCAAGTGTTAATGCTTTGCTCCGGTGCTCTATTAAAAGGAGTACCTTAATTTCCAGATAGATTCCCTTGAGGCCCGGCTGCCACCTAGCTGGTAGGACAAAAGATGTTATACATGTTTCTCATTGCGAGCATGTATGACTATATATGGAAAACATGCCTACATGATTAATAATCTTGATGTTCTGTCTTAATGCTATTTCAATCCTATCAATTGCCCAACTGTAATTTGTTCACCCAACACTTGTTATTGGAGAGTTACCACTAGTGTAGATAGCTGGGAACCCCGGTCCATCTCTCATCATCATATACTCGTTCCTACATGTCATTGGAAGTAGTATCAACTATTTTCTGGTGCCATTGCCTCTGTGTTACCTGCTTACTGCTGCCGTGTTACTCGTTACTATTGCTCTCATATTACTCGCTGCTTTCACATCACCCCCGTTATTAGTGCTTTTCCAGGTGCAGCTGAATTGACAACTCGGTTGTTAAGGCTTATAAGTATTCTTTACCTCCCCTTGTGTCGAATCAATAAATTTGGGTTTTACTTCCCTCGAAGACTATTGCGATCCCCTATACTTGTGGGTTATCAAGACTATTTTCTAGCGCCGTTGCCGGGGAGGCATAGCTCTACTCATAAGTTCACCTGGGGAGTACACTCTACCTCTCTCTCTGTTTTATTTTATTTTATTTTGCTTAGTTTACTTTTGTCTAGTTTATTTGTGCTTAGTTTATTTCTGTCTAGTATTATTTTGCTTAGTTTACTTTTGCATAGTTTGTTTTTGTCTTGTTTTATTTTCTCTATATACCCGAAAATCCATAAAAATTTGAAAAACCAAAAAATTAAAAACTGTTGCTATGGAAGAACCTACAACCTATTTGGAGCTTATAGTATTATATAATAAATATAGAGAATCAAGAACGGGAAAAGTTATGAGTGTTGTGATAGAAAAACTGAATACAATTGCTAAAATCTTGCTTAAACGCCATGATATAAACTGTTGCTCTAAACAGGATACCAAACATCTTAAATTTCAATGTGGCTTTAGTGAGGAAGTTTTAATTAAGATCTATAATTGGAATAGCTATATTCATTTTGGGTTCGAATAAGTAGAACAATTTGTCTTATTTATGGGAGCCTCTGAGACTTGTGTTGCTTGTAAGGACCTTAAAGATTATGTCTCTTCTATCCTTAATTTTTGCATAGAAAGTTACAGTGATAATCCTTATATCATTGATTATAAAGAGAGACTCATTAATGCACAAGAATGCACTCACAATTTGCAGGAACCTGTGAAAGAAGAAATTGATGAACCTGAAAGCTCATTGGATGAAAAAGAGGAGGAAATTGATGAACCTGAAAGCTCATTGGATGAAAAAGAAGAGGAGAGTGATGAACAAAAGGAGGAAGAATGGATTAGCTACCCATGCCAACCTTCTAATGAGAGTAAATCTTTATCTCTTACACTATTTGATTGTCATCCATGCTTACCAAAGGAGGATGAATGTTATGTTCCTATGGATTCTCTTGAAATATTCCCTATGAGTAAAACTTGTGAGAATAATTATGCTACTGTTATTCATGATAATCCATGCTATTTTGATAAATCTTATGATAATGCTTTGTTTGTGCCTGATGTCGAAATGCATGGTACTAAAGAGTTCTGCTTAGCCAATGTTTATGATAAATCTCTAGATGATGGTCCTATGTTACTTGATAATATTAATTGTACTACTAATGAAAATGGGATTGGAGAGATCTTGACTTTATCTAGGAGTCCCATATCTCTTGAGAATGATCAATCATCTTGTTATATTATTGATAAAAGTGGGTTTGAAAGTTTTAATCCCACTATTTTTGAGCTTGATAAAAATTATGTGTTTGGAAATCATGAAAAGCATGCTTTATGTGATAGTTATATTGTTGAGTTTATTTATAAAGCTACTGAAAATTATTATGAGAGAGGAAAATATGGTTGTAGAAATTTGCATGGTACTAAAACACCTCTCTATATGCTGAAAATTTTGAAGTTACTCTTGTTTTATCTTCTTATGCTTGTCACTTTGTTCTTCATGAATTTATTTGTGTACAAGATTCCTATGCATAGGAAGTGGGTTAGACTTAAATGTGTTTTGAACTTGCTTTTTGATGCTCTCCTTTGCTTCAACTCTTATTTGTTGCGAGGGCATCATTAAAATTGCTGAGCCCATCTTAATGGCTATAAAGAAAGCACTTCTTGGGAGATAACCCATGTCTTTATTTTGCTACTGTTTTGTTGTGTCTTGGAAGTTGTTACTACTGTAGCAACCTATCCTTATCTTTATTTTACTGCATTGTTGTGCCAAGCAAAGTCTCTAATAGAAGGTTGATACTAGATTTGGATTTCTGCGCAGAAACAGATTTCTATCTGTCACGAATTTGAGTAGGTCTCTCCGTAGGAAACTCAGAAAAATCTGCCAATTTTCATGCGTGTTCCTCAGATATGTACGCAACTTTCATTAGTTTTGAGTTTTCTGATTTGAGCAACGGAAGTACGTCTTAAAAATCGTCTTTACTGGCTGTTCTGTTTTGACAGATTCTGTCTCTGTTTTTTTGCATTGTCTCTTGTGGACTTTAAGCAAGGCTTTCTAGACGTGGAGAGCTGTAGCTAATGTTTTATTGAGTTCTTGCAAT
>NC_061508.1:52246011-52257063 GCF_022539505.1 Lolium rigidum
TACATGATGCAAGAGCTTAAACATGATCTATATGAGCACAACAATTGCCAAGTATCAAATTATTCAAGACATTATACCATTTACCACATGCGGCATTTTCCGTTTCCAACCATATAACAATGAATGAAGTAGTTCGACTTTCGCAATGAACATTAAGAATAAAGCTAAGAACATATGTGTTCATACGAAACAGCGGAGCGTGTCTCTCTCCCAAACAAAGGATGCTAGGATCCGATTTTATTCAAACAAAAACAAAAACAAAAAACAAACAGACGCTCCAAGTAATGCACATAAGATGTGACGGAATAAAAATATAGTTTCACTAGAGGAACCTGATAAGTTGTCGATGAAGAAGGGATGCCTTGGGCATCCCCAAGCTTAGACGCTTGGGTCTTCTTAAAATATGCAGGGATGAACCACGGGGCATCCCCAAGCTTAAACCTTTCACTCTTCTTGATCATATTGTATCATCCTCCTCTCTTGACCCTTGAAAACATCCTCCACACCAAACTCAAAACAAACTCATTAGAGGGTCAGTTGCATAATTCATATATTCAGAGGTGACATAATCATTCTTAACACTTCTGGACATTGCTCAAAGCTACCGAAAGTTAATGGAACAAAGAAATCCATCAAACATAGCAAAACAAGCAATGCGAAATAAAAGGCAGAATCTGTCAAACAAGTAATGGTCCGTAAAGACGAATTTTTAAGAGGAACCAGACTTGCTCAGATGAAAATGCCCAAATTGAATGAAAGTTCCGTACATATCTGAGGATCACGCACGTAAATTGGCAGATATTTATAAATTTTCTACAGAGACTACTGCTCAAATTCATGACAGCAAGAAATCTGTTCCTGCGCAGTAATCCAAATCTAGTATTGACTTTACTATCAAAGACTTTACTTGGCACAACAATGCAATAAAATAAAGATAAGGAGAGGTTGCTACAGTAATAACAACTTCCAAGACTCAAATATAAAATAAAGTGCAGAAGTAAAATAATGGGTTGTCTCCCATAAGCGCTTTTCTTTAACGCCTTTCAGCTAGGCGCAGAAAGTGTGAATCAAGTATTGTGAAGAGACGAAGCATCAACAGAGGGGTTGGGAGTTTTCTCAACTATGCATTTTATCTTATCTATGTGAGTTTCAGAGGCTCCCTTTTCATTATTCTTAGGCTTGCTATCCTCGTCAAACAAATTTTCAGGAACAAGCCAACCATAGTTATTTTATAGAGCGTCATTCATTCCTAGGAGCTTACAAGGTATTGTTGTCTTAATATCCCCACCATCATTAACATTATTAGTGTACCTTATTCTATCCATGTCCATCTTTTCAAGGGTACTACAAAGTTGGTATAAGAGCCAAGCATCTTATATTTAATAAATACCTTTCTAGCCTCTCTTGCTACACCACCAAATTCTTTAAGAAGGGTTTCTAAGACAAAATCTTTCTTTTCCCCTTCCTCCATATCACAGAGTGTGAGAAACATGTGTTGGATTATAGGATTGAGATTAACAAATTTAGTTTCCAACATGCGTACTAAAGAAGCAACATCAATTTCATAAGTAGGAGCAAGTTCTACCAAGTGTCTATCTTCAAAATATTCAGCTGTACTAACATGAGTGAAAAAATCTTCTATATTATCTCTTCCAATTATAGACCCTCGTCCTACCGGTATGTCTTTTAAGGTGAACTTAGGAGGAAACATGATGAAATAAACTAAAGGTAAATAAAGTAAATGCAAGTAACTAATTTTTTTCTGTTTTTGATATAGAGAACAAGACAGTAAATAAAGTGAAACTAGCAACTAATTTTTTTTGTGTTTTTGATATAAGAAGCAAACAAAGCAGTAAATAAAGTAAAACAAAGCAAGACAAAAACAAAGTAAAGAGATTGGATGTGGGAGACTCCCCTTGCAGCGTGTCTTGATCTCCCCGGCAACGGCGCCAGAAATTTTTCTGGCATGTAGTTGACGTGGGAGTTAGAAATCTTTGTGGTGTAGCTTTTCTTCAGTTCCCCGGCAACGGCGCCAGAAATTTGCTTGATGCGTGTAGTTGACACGTCCGTTGGGAACCCCAAGAGGAAGGTGTGATACACACAGCAGCAACTTTCCCTCAGTAAGAAACCAAGGTTTATCGAACCAGTAGGAGCCAAGAAGCACGTTGAAGGTTGATGGCGGCGGAGTGTAGTGCAGCGCAACACCAGGGATTCCGGCGCCAACATGGAACCTGCACAACACAATCAAAGTACTTTGCCCCAACGTAACGATGAGGTTGTCAATCTCACTCGGCTGCCGTAAACAAAGGATTAAACGTATTGTGTGGAAGATGATGATTGTTTGCGAAGAACAAGTAAAGAACAATTGCAGTAGATTGTATTTCAGATGTAAAGAATAGGACCGGGGTCCACAGCTCACTAGTGGTGTCTCTCCCATAAGATAAACGAGATGTTGGGTGAACAAATTACGAGTTGGGCAATTGACAAATAAAGAAGGCATAACAATGCACATACATATATCATGATGAGTACTATGAGATTTAATCGGGTATTACGACAAAGTACATAGACCGCTATCCAAGCATGCATCTATGCCTAAAAAGTCCACCTTCAGGTTATCATCCAAACCCCTCCGACATTAAGTTGCAAACAACGAGACAATTGCATTAAGTATGGTGCGTAATGTAATCAACACAAATATCCTTAGACAAAGCATCGATGTTTTATCCCTAGTGGCAACAAGCACATCCACAACCTTAGAACTTTCCGTCACAGTCCCAGATTTAATGGAGGCATGAACCCACTATCGAGCATAAATACTCCCTCTTGGAGTCACAAGTATCAACTTGGCCAGAGCCTCTACTAGCAACGGAGAGCATGCAAGAACATAAATAACATATATGATAGATTGATAATCAACTTGACATAGTATTCAATATTCATCGGATCCCAACAAACACAACATGTAGCATTACAAATAAATGATTGATGGCGTGTAACTCACACGTTCGTTGGGAACCCCAAGAGGAAGGTATGATGCGCACAGCAGCAAGTTTTCCCTCAGAAAGAAACCAAGGTTTATCGAACCAGGAGGAGCCAAGAAGCACGTTGAAGGTTGATGGCGGCGGGATGTAGTGCGGCGCAACACCGGAGATTCCGGCGCCAACGTGGAACCCGCACAACACAACCAAAGTACTTTGCCCCAACGAAACAGGTGAGGTTGTCAATCTCACCGGCTTGCCGTAACAAAGGATTAGATGTATAGTGTGGATGATGATTGTTTGCAGAGAACAAGTAAAGAACAAGTATTGCAGCAGATTTGTATTTCAGTATAAAAGAATGGACCGGGGTCCACAGGTTCACTAGAGGTGTCTCTCCCATAAGATAGCATGTTGGGTGAACAAATTACAGTCGGGCAATTGACAAATAGAGAGGGCATAACAATGCACATACATGACATGATGAATATTATGAGATTTAATTGGGCATTACGACAAAGTACATAGACCGCTATCCAGCATGCATCTATGCCTAAAAAGTCCACCTTCAGGTTATCATCCGAACCCCTTCCAGTATTAAGTTGCAAAACAGCAGACAATTGCATTAAGTATGGTGCGTAATGTAATCAATAACTACATCCTCGGACATAGCATCAATGTTTTATCCCTAGTGGCAACAAGTACATCCATAACCTTAGAGGTTTCGTCACTCCCCGCATTCACGGAGACATGAACCCACTATCGAGCATAAATACTCCCTCTTGGAGTTAAGAGCAAAAACTTGGCCAGAGCCTCTACTAATAACGGAGAGCATGCAAGATCATAAACAACACATAGGTAATAGATTGATAATCAACATAACATAGTATTCTCTATCCATCGGATCCCGACAAACACAACATATAGAATTACGGATAGATGATCTTGATCATGTTAGGCAGCTCACAAGATCCGACAATGAAGCACATGAGGAGAAGACAACCATCTAGCTACTGCTATGGACCCATAGTCCAGGGGTGAACTACTCACTCATCACTCCGGAGGCGACCATGGCGGTGAAGAGTCCTCCGGGAGATGAATCCCCTCTCCCGGCAGGGTGCCGGAGGTGATCTCCAGAATCCCCCGAGATGGGATTGGCGGCGGCGGCGTCTCTGTAAGGTTTTCCGTATCGTGGCTCTCGGTACTGGGGGTTTCGCGACGAAGGCTTTAAGTAGGCGGAAGGGCAACGCGGGGGGCCACACGAGGGCCCCACACACCAGGCCGACGCGCCCAAGGGCCAGGCCGCGCCGCCCTAGCGTGTCGGCGCCTCGTGGCCCCACTTCCTTTCCCCCTCGGTCTTCTGGAAGCTTCGTGCAAAAATAGGACCCTGGGCGTTGATTTCGTCCAATTCCGAGAATATTTCCTTTGTAGGATTTCTAAAACCAAAAACAGCAGAAAACAACGAATCGGCTCTTCGGCATCTCGTTAATAGGTTAGTGCCGGAAAATGCATAAATACGACATATAATGTGTATAAAACATGTAGATATCATCAATAATGTGGCATGGAACATAAGAAATTATCGATACGTCGGAGACATATCAATGATCTTGATCATGATAGGCAGCTCACAAGATCTAACATGATAGCACAATGAGGAGAAGACAACCATCTAGCTACTGCTATGGACCCATAGTCCAGGGATGGACTACTCACACATCGATCCGGAGGCGATCATGGCGATGAAGAGACCTCCGGGAGATGATTCCCCTCTCCGGCAGGGTGCCGGAGGCGATCTCCCGAATCCCCCGAGATGGGATTGGCGGCGGCGTCGTCTCCGGAAGGTTTTCCGTATCGTGGCTCTCGGTCAGTGGGGGTTTCGCGACGAAGGCTTTAAGTAGGCGGAAGGGCAGGTCAAGGGGCGTCACGGGGGACCCACACAACAGGGCCGCGCGGCCAGGGCCCAGGCCGCGCCGCCCTGGCGTGTCGTCGCCCCGTGGCCCCACTTCGTGACTCCTTCGGTCTTCTGGAAGCTTCGTGTAAAAATAGGACCCTGGGCGTTGATTTCGTCCAATTCCGAGAATATTTCCTTACTAGGATTTCTGAAACCAAAAACAGCAGAAAACAAGCAATCGGCTCTTCGGCATCTCGTCAATAGGTTAGTGCCGTAAAATGCATAATAATGACATATAATGTGTATAAAACATGTGAGTATCATCAATAAAGTAGCATGGAACATAAGAAATTATAGATATGTTTGAGACGTATCAGGCATCTCCTTCTTCATCTACAACTTATCAGGTCACCTCTAGTGAAACTATATTTTTATTCGGTCACATCTTATGTGCTTTACTTGGAGCGTCTGTGTGTTTTTATTTTTGCTTGTGTTTGAATAAGATCGGATCCTAGCAATCCTTGTGTGGGAGAGAGACACGCTCCGCTTTTTCATATGAACACTGGTGTTCTTCGTTTTACTTTTAAGGTTCATGACAAAAGTTGGAAGCTATTGCACTTATTGTTATTTGGTTGGAAACAGAAAATGCCTCATATTGTCTTGGATAATTTGATACTTGGCAATTGTTTTGAGCTCTCAAGTGGATCATGATTAAGCTCGTGCACCATGTAGTTTGAACCTATTAGTGGAGAACTACCGTAGAGCTTGTTGAAATTTGGTTTGCATGATTGGTCTCTCTAAGGTCTAGATATTTTCTGGTAAAAGTGTTTGAGCAACAAGGAAGACAGTGTAGAGTCTTATAATGCTTGCAATATGTTCTTATGTGAGTTTTGATGTACCGGTTCATACTTGTGTTTGCTTCAAACAACCTTGCTAGCCAAAGCCTTGTACTGAGAGGGAATACTTCTCGTGCATCCAAAACCTTGAGCCAAAACCTATGTCATTTGTGTCCACCATAACTACCTACTATGTGGTATTTTTTCTCGCCATTCCAAGTAAATACTTCATGTGCTACCTTTAAACAATTCAAAACTTTATTACTCCTTATTTGTGTCAATGTTTTATAGCTCATGAGGAAGTATGTGGTGTTTTATCTTTCAATCTTGTTGGGCAGCTTTCACCAATGGACTAGTGGCTCATCCGCTTATCCAATAATTTTGCAAAAAGAGCTGGCAACGGGGTTCCCAGCCCCAATTAATTAACCTTCACTAATAATTATCTTCACATGTTTTGGCCTGATTCATTAGTAAGCAACTTAATTTTGCAAATAGACACTCCTTCATGGTATGTGAATGTTGGAAGGCACCCGAGGATTCGGTTAGCCATGGCTTGTGTAAGCAAAAGGTTGGGAGGGGTGTCAACCATAAATAAAACTAAAATACGTGTGTAAACAAAAGAGAAGAGGGATGATCTACCTTGCTGGTAGAGATAACGTCCTTCATGGGAGCCGCTCTTGAAAGTCTGGTTGATGAGGTAGTTAGAGTGCCCACTACCATTCGTTGACCACAACAAACACCTCTCAAAACTTTATTTTTATGCTCTCTATATGATTTCAAAACTTAAAAAGCTCTAGCACATGATTTAATCCCTGCTTCCCTCTGCGAAGGGCCTTTCTTTTAATTTATGTTGAGTCAGTTTACCTACTTCCTTCCATCTTAGAAGCAAACACTTGTGTCAACCGTGCATTGATTCTTACATACTTACTTATTTGCACTCATCATATTACTTTGTGTTGACAATTATCCATGAGATATGCATGTTGAAAGTTGAAAGCAACTGCTGAAACTTAAATCTTCCTCTGTGTTGCTTCAATGCCTTTACTTTGAATTTATTGCTTTATGAGTTAACTCCTATGCAAGACTTTTTGATGCTTGTCTTGAAAGTACTATTCATGAAAAAAAATTCTATATGTTATGTATTTGTTAGCAAACTATAGATCGTTGCCTTGAGTCACTGCATTCATCTCATATACTTTACAATAGTATGATCAAGATTATGTAAGTAGCATGTCACTACATAAATTATTCTTTTTATCGTTTACCTACTCGAGGGCGAGCAGGAACTAAGCTTGGGGATGCTTGATACGTCTCCAACGTATCTGTAATTTCTGATGTTCCATGCTAGTTTTATGACAATACCTACATGTTTTGCTCGCACTTTATGATGATTTCATGCATTTTCCGGAACTAACCTATTAACAAGATGCCGAAGTGCCAGTTCCTGTTTTTTGTTGTTTTTGGTTCCAGAAAGGCTGTTCGGGCAATATTCTCGGAATTCGACGAAACAAAGACCAAATATCTTATTTTCCTCGGGAGGTTCCAGAACACCGAAGGAGAGTCGGAGGCGGGCAGCAGGGGGCCCACACCATAAGGCGGCGCGGGTGGCCCCCTGGCCGCGCCAGCCTATGGGGAGGGGGCCCCGTGGCCCCTCTGACTCCGCCTCTTCGCCTATAAACTCCCTTGCGACCTAAAAACGCGATACGAATTGATGAAACTCCAGAAAGACTCCAGGGGCGCCGCCGCCATCGCGAAACTCCGTTTCGGGGGACAGAAGTCTTTGTTCCGGTACGCCGCCGAGACGGGGAAGTGCCCCCGGAAGCCATCTCCATCGACGCCACCGCCTCCATCATGCTCCGTGAGTAGTTCCCCCATGGACTACGGGTTCTAGCTGTAGCTAGTTGGTACTCTCTCTCCCATGTACTTCAATACAATGATCTCATGAGCTGCCTTACATGATTGAGATTCATCTGATGTAATCGGTGTTGTGTTTGTTGGGATCCGATGGATTGTTACATTATGATTAGTCTATCTATAAAGTTTGTGAAGTTATTGTTGCGGCAATCTTGTTGTGTTTAATGCTTGTCACTAGTGCACGAGTGGCATGATCTTAGATTTAAGCTCTATACTTATTGCTTAGATTGTACCTACAAGTTGTTTGCACATGTCTATGTCCGGAACCCGAGGCCCAGAGTGACAGCAACTGGGATAACTGGAGGGGAAGGCGTAGGTATGAGGATCACATGTTTTCACCAAGTGTTAATGCTTTGCTCCGGTGCTCTATTAAAAGGAGTACCTTAATTTCCAGTAGATTCCCTTGAGGCCCGGCTGCCACTGGCTGGTAGGACAAAAGATGTTATACAAGTTTCTCATTGCGAGCATGTATGACTATATATGGAAAACATGCCTACATGATTAATAATCTTGATGTTCTGTCTTAATGCTATTTCAATCCTATCAATTGCCCAACTGTAATTTGTTCACCCAACACTTGTTATTGGAGAGTTACCACTAGTGTAGATAGTTGGGAACCCCGGTCCATCTCTCATCATCATATACTCGTTCCTACATGTCATTGGAAGTAGTATCAACTATTTTCTGGTGCCATTGCCTCTGTGTTACTGCTACTGCTGCTGTGTTACTGTTACTATTGCTCTCATATTACTGCTGCTTTCACATCACCCATGTTATTAGTGCTTTTCCAGGTGCAACTGAATTGACAACTCAGTTGTTAAGGCTTATAAGTATTCTTTACCTCCCCTTGTGTCGACTCAATAAATTTGGGTTTTACTTCCCTCGAAGACTGTTGCGATCCCCTATACTTGTGGGTTATCATGGGGCCGGTAGTGCCGGCCTGGTTCCAGCAGCAGTGCCCACCAGGCTTGATGTCGCGTCTTCAGGATGCTTGGGCGGCAGTGCCGGCGGGTTTGGGCCGGTACTGTGCCGGGGTGAGCAGGCCGGCAGTGCCGGCAGTTTGGGGCTGGCAGTGCCGTGGTGTCGAGGCCGGCAGCTCCAGTGTGTCGAGGCCGGCAGTGCCGGTCCTGGGTGGTGGCCTCCAGCTGAAACTCTCCTTCTCCTTTTTGTCCAGCATTGGGCCACCTGTGATGTACTCCTCTTGAGACTCATATCTGATGACACAAAGTACATTGGCATGAGGTGGCATTGCATCCAAAGTAGTTCCAAGGTCGAGCGTCGAGAGGATTGAGTTCACCTTTTCATGTAGGGATTTCACCCGGGCTCGAGTCATAGGTCCACTTGGGGAAGTAGTTGGACTTGGTGTAGTGTCGTCCTTAGGCGGGGCTACATCATCTCCTCCCCCCCTTGGGAGAGAGTCGTCCTCGACTCTTGTTCCTCCTCATCTCCATGATAGGGTGAGAGATCCGAGATGTTGAAAGTGTTGCTCACCAAGTACTTGGAGGTTGGTATATCAATGACGTAGGCGTTGTTGTTGATGCGCTTGAGGATCTTGAAGGGCCCATCTCCTCTTAGCTTAAGCTTGGAGTTGCATTGATGAGGGAATCTTTCCTTTTGAAGGTGAATCCAAACGAGGTCTCCTTCTTCAAATATACTTTCCTTTTTCTTAGCGTTGAGGCGGGTAGCTTGGCGAAACACATGCTCTTGTATGGTTGCTCTTGTGTCTTCATGTAGTTTCTTCATGGCGGTGGTGCGCTTGTCGAAATCCATGTCCGTCCTCTCATGAAGAGGTAGTGGGAGGATGTCGAGTGTCGTAGGAGGGTCGAAGCCGTAGACGATCATGAATGGACTCCGTGATGGTGTGGAGTGCTTGGCTCGATTGTCGGAGAACTCCGCATGGGGGAGGCACTCTTCCCATGACTTCAAATATTTCTTCACGAGTGTGCGTAGAAGAGTTGAGAGGCTTCGATTGACCACTTCTGTTTGTCCGTCCATTTGCGGGTGTGAGGACGATGAGAACAAGAGCTTTACTCCAAACTTTGCCATTAGTGACTTCCATAGATAGCTCATAAACTTGACGTCTCGATCCGACACAATGCTTGCCGGTATTCCGTGTAGGCGAACGACTTCCCTGAAAAACAACGAGGCAATGTGTGAAGCATCATCGGTCTTATGGAATGGTATGAAATGAGCCATTTTAGAGAACCTATCCACTACCACAAAGATCGAATCATGCCCATGTTTTGTTCGTGGTAAGCCTAGTACAAAGTCCATGCTTATATCGGACCATGGTGCATATGGAATAGGCAAAGGTGTGTAAAGACCATAAGGGTTGGTTGTGGACTTAGCTTGTAGGCATGTGGTGCAACGGTTGCATAGGCGCTCCACATCTCGCTTCATCTTCGGCCAATAGTAATGAGTGGATAGCATAGAGAGCGTCTTGTCACGTCCAAAGTGTCCCATGAGACCACCTCCATGTGACTCTTGCAAAAGCAACTTTCGAAGAGAAGACTCGGGTATGCAAATTTTGTTAGCTTTAAACAAGTAGCCATCATGCAAGTAGAAATCATCAAATCCTCGTGTTGCGGTCAGAAACCCACCGGCGAGCAGCGACGGGAAACACAGTAGAGCCGGGAGGCTCCCAGGACTGCGGCTGGCCCTGGTCCCTCGAGCGATGGCCCGCAAAGACTCGGCACGCACGTCCGATGCCGGTGCAAGGGCGTGCCACCTGACCTATACCCGGTCGGGAAGGTGATGGATTTGCCTCGCTTAGTTTCCTGCATGGCATACACGTAAACATTAAATACGAGCCTCGATCGGCTCTCGAGGTTGTCTCGTGAATCGGCTCAAGGAGCCGATTTACCCATGATTCGTACGAGGTGTACGATCACATGGTGGTCCTGCTTGATCAAAATAAAGCTAAAACGACCTACTACGATTTAGGGTTTTCACCACATAATCGGAACATCCTACTTGTGATTGAGCCTGGCGGCCACGCACGGTGATCATAAACCGACCCTAGACAAGGCCTAAAAACCAACATGAAGTTGATCCCCGGAACATCCTGTCTAGGGCTAGGAAACTACACCCTACGTGCCACTGGATCCTTCAACCCGTTCGTAAGGCCTAACTATGTAGATATTAAACTAATCCTTGAAGAACAAGGAGCAATCATAACGGATCGGATCTACTAAATAATGACCAAGCGGGGTGCCGCCCTTACACCTGAGATAGGTGTAAGGGCGGCTAGACGTCTAAGGGTTGCACGGACGAATGCATATGATACGATGAAACAATGCTAACCCTAACACGTCTATGATAACTACGTTGCTCGCCATCAACAAGGCTTCAGCACGAGCAACGCATGAACAGCGAATAAACGTGTACTGCCTAGATCGCAAGATGCGATCTAGGCAGCATGATGCTTACC